>NC_083767.1:60079863-60433613 GCF_963514075.1 Conger conger | reverse complement strand
GGTGTACCAGTACCCAATGGAAGATAAACAGACAGAGGTACACTCTCAGTGTCTAGGGACACACATCTAGCACAAAGGGGGGTGTCTGTCACAAGGGAGTAATGACTATGTGGTTATTTGCTTTTACCTGGTCCATTTTATGCTGTAAAGGAGACTATTGTTTCCTGTTAATGTAATTTCTTATTCATCTGAACTTTGGAAACTGCAAAGGACCAAGCGCTTTCACACTTATAGGGTACTGTAGGTGAAATCCATTTCAATAATTTAAATTCATTCATTTTCTTTTCATCACCAATTATTTTGTTGAGTTACTCAACTGTACATGCATTTTTGGTCATGTGCATGCAGGCTGTATCTTTTGGGTTCTGTTTTGAAGCATTAGAACTGTATTTTATGAAGTGTTTATACACAAAACAGATGCGCTCTTGTGGGTAAATCAAATGCTTTTATACCTGATCGATGTCATTCCTGTTGAACTGGATTCATGAGAGCGTGTACAAGCTTTAATTAGAGTCTGGGCTCTTTTCAGATTGTACTTTGCAGATGCAGTGAAGAATAAATTCACCCTGTCAGTACCATGCTGTAGGATTTACATCTGAGCCTTCAGTAGCCTTACCTGCACACCTGCCATTGGTCTCAAACTCTTTTCATATGTGCATGATATGTTTTTATTGAATGTAGGATGTAATGAAGATGTATGGGAAACAAGTCCACTATAGACACTAGATATTCAGTGTAAAACATAAGGCTTTATGTAATTTCTTTATATTTTCATGTATATTTTGTGTACACTGTATGTACATGCTCTGACATCAATTGATTCTGTCTCAAATGGTTTGGAATGGTACAAGCCTCTTCTTTCATTTAAGTCTTCAGCCATGTGTGCAGTAAATAGTTTTCGAGATGTTGACACTTTTATAGGACTAGTACAAAATATGTTGAAACTGCTACAGAGAAGTGCATTGTGCAAGCTAGCAACCACAGAACTTCCCAAGTCCTTTGAACAGGCCTGATTGGCCAAAAGGGACAGTTTGTTGTCTATAATGGTGTCCAGATACTTAAACTCCTCAACTCTTTCTGTTGTTGTGGCTCTGCAGTTGGTGTCCAGAGAGTAAGCATGGTGTTAATGAACACATACTGCACACCCAAAGTTTCATACATATTATCCATTCCAAACTTGCTCCACTTGAATACTTTTAAGAGCATATTCATATCCATTTTTAGTGCTGTACATACAGTATGGAGGGATGGATACAGTAGAGATTAAGATATATAAAAATGCTGGATGCTGGATATCACAATATTGTATTTGACTATACAGTGGGGGTATATTTTTAGTGCTTCTACATTAGTGTGAGTGCTACCATAAAGGTATAGGGGAAAGCTGGAGAACATTCACCCTACTACACCACTTTGTCCCAGGCCAAGCAGCCACTGAATGCTACAGTATGAAACGCTCCAAAGGGAATACATCAGAGGACTTTTATTCTGAAGCATACCTATCATCCTGCACATATATTGATAGATTACATTTCTTACATTGTTGGATATTACGAGGATGTTCCCATGTGTAAATCCAGGTGCAGTCAATGTCAGGCGTGCTTCAGACATGTGACCATCTGCAGAATCTGTTCCAGTGGGGGTGCAGAGATGTCTCAGTCTCAGTTTTTTCACAGATTGAAAGTTGAGGTAACTTCGCCCGCACATCCAGCAGAGGGTGCTGTTGTGACATGTTGAACAGGAAATGGGCACCTTTACTGTATTCATTGAGGAGCGTGTCCATACCAGAATGCCACTCTGAATAGCGTGCCTGGCTCAAATGGACAGAAACACGGTTATTCCAAAGTCCTCCCACGGTATCAGCCCAACTACGGTGCCTCCGGCTTTCTGCATCTCGTACAGTATTTCTGCAGCGCTTGACACCAGAGCACCAGACATTTCACATCGTACTGAGAGTGTCCCTCTGAAGAGTGGAATAATCCTTTGATATACATCCTCCAGACAATAAAATGACAACAGTATAACAGCAGCTACAGGTAATGCCTTTCTGTGTAACTGAGAAATAAACTATTACTGCAGCCTTAAATGATGCATTGCTCGTAGAGGGTAACCCTGATTCTTATTTGTTGTAATTCTTCTTATTTGGGGTGGCAAGGCTCAGGCGGTAAGAGCAGTTGTCGGGCAGTCGGAGGGTTGCCGGTTTGATCCCCTGCCCGGGCTGTGTCAAAGTGTCCCTAAGCAAGACACCTAACCCCCAAATGCTCCTGACGAGCTGGTCGGTTGTCAATTGTACAACGCTTTGGATAAAGGCGCTATATAAATGCCAACCATTTAAATGCTTTCCCTGGGTTTTCAAATTTTTTTTTTTACAGAAGACATTCCAGGCTCAAATTAGTTGCAAGTGTTGAATTGTATCTGAATCGTAAAGAACTGCTCTTTTTTAGAATCAGGCTGGCTGCCCTTTAAACATTAGAACTGTTTGTGGCCCTGTCAAAAATCAAAAAGGCTACTGAACACCTTCAAAACACTGACAACTATGCACACCATCCAGCCCCAGCAGGCCTGGCCCTTCTCCGAGCATACCAGGGATAGCAGCAACACGCTAACGCGGCTGCAGAGATTGTTTGTGGCCTCGATGATTTTTGGCAGCCGCTATTGTATATAGGGACATGCAAGGTCGCTGGTTCGATCCCCGGTGCGGCCACAATTTGATCTGCAAAGCCTTTGGGCCCTTGAGCAAGGCCCTTAACCCTGCATTGCTCCAGGGGAGGATTGTCTCCTGCTTAGTCTAATCAACTGTACATCGCTCTGGATAAGAGCTTCTGCCAAATGCCAATAATGTAATGTAATGTAATATAGAGTCACTAGTATATAAAAATGAAATCAATTGTTTGTGAAGCCATTCATTTGGAGGCCAGGACCTCCATCTAAGGAATCCCCTCAAACACACATTAGGTGCGTGACAGACTGATGACCTTTGATTATGACTCCCCCCGGGACTCAGGAACAGGTCATCCGGACGCTGTATGTCCGTGGCCGCTGTCGACAGAACAGGTGACACCCTTCCCCACGCGACAGGTGGGAACATACCTGTCACCTTTCACCTTGGGGTTAGTGATGGAGCAGCCAGTCTGGAACAGCATGAGTGTCAGCGAGCCGTGTCAAGCCTTATCAACACTAAGTCATGCCCATTTCCATAACGCGGAGCTGCAAACACTCATGGAGAAGTGTGCCAAAGAAAACTGAGGCTTTTATAGTTAAAGGGTATCACTGCTGAAAATTATACTTCCAATTTCGTGTTTCTTACCATACCTTTTGTTAAATATTCTTTTCTGAGAATATTGTTTCACAGCAAAGAAAATCAATGGTCTTCAACAATGTTATTGCATGACTGAGGTGTCCTCCTACCTAACATCTCTTTGTTGGTTGATGCCAGACCCCCAGAATGTGGGAGATTCAAATGGGTTCTATTCTAACATTCTGTATCTTATTTTGGGCCCCAGTTTTGAAAGTTTCTATGCCCTGCTCCCCTTACTTATGAATGCAAGCCATGGTATTGATCAAATGGAATCTGGTCCTGCTTTGTAAACTTCAAAATAAAAGTCTCATATTCAGAATCACAAAGCCAGGAGAGATAAATGATTGTACATACTGGGGGGTCAAACGGTGGTGTTTAGAGTTTACTATATTGCATGTGTCAGCTTCATTCAATTCAGTACACATACTGCAAAGCCCCTTTGATGGTTGATTAGTAATGCCTTTAGCCCACAAGTCTAAAGCAGGATCGCAAAGTAGGAACACTCAGTTAGCTGGATAGCTGTGCCTGGATCAGCTCATTTCACTTCAGTCCATGATCCAGATTTGAGAGGGGATCCAGGCTGTACTGAGTGCAGCCATCCAGCTGACTGAGTAACTCATCCTGCTTGGTGAAACAGGCCCCAGGGGTCACTTGTGGAAACATCTGAGAAGGTCAGCGCGCACCACGTTTGTCTTATGGTCCCCTGCTGATGAAAAGACTCCCAGTCTCCCAATCCTCTTCCCTATCCCTGCAAGGTGAGTGGGGAACGGGTGATACCTACAGGAATACCCATCATACCTTTGGGAAAACCAAACGGAAACTGGAGGTAGAGAGGTCCTTCTTCAGCCTCGGAAAAAGGGCCGCGGAATCAGAGACGACTTTAGACTTTAGAAGGAGAAACGTTGGTGTGTTCTGGTCTATTACTATATGGGAAATGTACAGTAGCCTGTAAATTGTAAATTACATGCATTAAAACCCAGCATAAACATATGGAAAATCTTTTCTCCCCAATGGAAACTGACTTCATATTCATTCATTCATCAAGTTTATCCAAGTCCCTGTGATTTTAGAAAAATAACACAAATATCTTTCAGAAAGATCTTTCCACTATCTGGGAAAATGTTGTTTCAATACAGAGGTGTTTCAAAAGGTGCAACATATATTATTTTGTTAATTTCATGAAATTAAATCGACACAATAACTTAATTCCTATGTGAGCCTTCTTGTACACTTTGCATAGTGGAAACTGAATTGATGAATGTGCACTCTCCCTCGTAAAGAAAATAAAAGAAACTGCTTTATCTCATGAATGCATATCTTTTGGGAAATATTTAGCCCACCTACTTATTCATGCGATTATCTAACCAGCCAAGTCCTGACAGGCCTGGTCTGTCTGTATGTGTCTGTGTGTGTCTGTATCTGTATGTGCATGTCTGCATGTCTGTATGTCTGTATGTGTCTGTGTGTGTCTGCATCTGTCTGTGTGTCTGTATTTGTCTGTGTGCGTCTGTGAGTGTTTGTGTTTCTGCGTCTGTCAGTGTGTGTCTGTCAGTGTCTATGTGTCTGTCTGTGTCTTTCTGTGTGTGTCTGTGTGTGTCCGTCTGTCTGTGTGTGTCTGTGTGTGTCTGTGTCTCTGTTCCTCCGTGTAGTTACTGTGGGGCAGGGGTGCACAACTCCGGTCCTCCAGGGCCAATCTGTGCACAGCGTTTTGTTCCAACCGATGGCCTCGATTATAGTTTCCAGACATTTCTATAAGCTATGCTTGCAGTCTGTGTCTGTCGCCGGTGTATATACAAATGTCAGACTGTAAGGTGGAAATGATTAACATCTGGCATTATCACTCAGGGCTGGTCAGCTTGCTGGCTTCCTCTGTTATTGTGGCAAAATGTGGCTGTAAAGTAATTTAACCCAGGAGCATGCACCATTAACCCCCACTATCTCCGCACCCATACGGGCAGGAGCCTGTGGGGGAAGACTCAGGCCTCCAGCCGTAAAACTCTTTACGACGGGGCAACATCCTTTACGGCACGGGAAGGTTTCAGAGGGCACGGCCTGTTGGGCCCTTTATTCCCTTCGACCCCCCTTTCTTACTCCCTCCCTCTCAGATCTCCCTCTTCCTCAGTCACTAAATGATGTGTACAGCACTGGATGTTTCATGACAAAGTCAGTTTAGATAATATTCATGTTTGGTATTATTCTGATTGTTTCAGTGCGACTGGTGCAATGGTTTCATTTCTGCAACAGCAAACCCTGGACATCATAACCAACCAGGAACCAGGGAGAAACTGTGTGGAGCTCTGCCCCAGTGAAAGACACGTGCCTCAACCGCCCTGCGTTTCCTGGGGAGGCGTGGCTCCATATTACAGATCGGGAACCCATTTTTAGGGTTAACATCAAAGGCCAGATTTTGGATTTAAGGACAGTAAACTAAGCAAACTGGGAGAATGCAATCAGACTCCAGTGCACACCGTGCATGTAAGTTCTATGTACAGGGTGTCTATAGCCAGACTCCCGTATGTAGCTTTTATTACCAGGTATGACTTTTAAGACTCCGTAATTTGGTTTCCGTTGTAAGGTTTTTTGATTTGGAACTAGTGTGTAATTGCGTATGTAACCTGCCTGGTAAAATAAATCGTTAAAACTTGATCTGTGTGGTTTCGCTTACTGACACTCAATGTTATACAGGGAATGCGTGGTTTACCCCCTCGAACTTGTCTAGGGAGGATGATTATTTCCACTTCCTGTATCACGGCGTATAGCACCCGTAGACCTATGTTGGTAAATCCCTCGCCTCCGCATGGTAGTTCATTCATGTCGAGCACAGCCGTAGCTAGGTTGGTCTGCTTGGGTCCCTAGGCTGTAAACAGATATACCCGAGAGTAGCTATTCCTGCAACCTCTGTAATGACTACAGATAGCTAGTCAGTTCGTGAGACGTGCACATAACGTGTGATGTGACATGCGGTGGTACCAGCAGAGGATTGTTCAGCAAGTTCTTCTCAGTACAGGACTCCTATAGCGATCAAGTCAAAATTATAAATAAGACATCAACCAAATGTGGACAACTAATCTAAATTATTATTCAAATGGAGTCAGATAAACGAAGGTGAAGGTATTGTGGAGATTCTTGGTCAGCCCGGACCAGTAAAGAGCGGAAGGCAGAGTGGTACTCCTGTCTTTGTATCATGGTTTATTTATTGGCTGATCTAGACTGTCCGCATAGGGGCCAATAATTTTTAACCCTATTAGTATTCTTTCAGCAACACCAGAAGGACGAGCACGCTGATACCTTCAGCCCTCGCTAAATTCCGTCGTTGGGTTAGCGTGGGGTTTTACAAGATCAAGACATGATTGGGCTACAATAGGTAAGATTCTTGTTAAAACATTGTGATAAGAGCATTGTACAAAAAGTATTGGAACAGCAAGGTCAATTCCTTTGTTTTTGCTGTGCACTGAAGACAACAGAGTTTGAGGTCAAAAGATGTACATGAGAGATCCGAATTTCAGCTTTTAGCTTTTAGTTTTAGTATTTTTATCTAGATTTGTTAAATAACTTATCAGAACATATCACCTTTTGTATCAGACCACCCAATTTTTAGGTGAGCAAAAGTATTGGAACGTGACTGACAGGTGTTTCTTGTTGCCCAGATGTCTCCTGTTACATTGACTAAATAGTTCTGTGTGTGAACTCTTGGTTTAAGCCTTGGGTTTTGCCTGTGAAGAAATATAAATAAACCGCCGGCATACTGAGCAACAGATATGAAACAGGTCGACCACGGAAAACAACAGCAGTTGATGACAGAGACATTGTCAGAGCTATGAAGAAAAACCCCAAAACATCAGTCAGTGACAGGAAGTGTCATGACATGCAGGTTAGGCTGATTGGAGAGTCCAAATTGCCCGTAGGTATGAGTGTGTGAGTGAATGGTGTGTGTGCCCTGCGATAGACTGGTGACCTGTCCTGGGTGTATTCCTGCCTTTGGCCCAATGTATGCTGGGATAGGCTCCAGCCCCCCTGCGACCCTGATCAGGATAAGCGGGTTCAGATAATGGCTTAGGCTTGCATGGAGTGGGTTCACTAATCAGTATTGATGATGTAACTTATGATGATAGCACCAGTATGAATTCAGTCTCCAAAAGTCTACAAAAACATTCTGTCTGAAAAGTTATCGAGAAATGCGTCCTAACTAATTAGGAGGAACTTCATCCTGCAGCAAGACACAACTTCATTCGGGGCAGGAAGTGGATGATTTGAGACTGGCCAAGTCAATCACCAGACCTTAATTGAGCACACATTTCACATCCTGAAGAGGAGATTGAAAGGAAAAAACCCTTGAAACAACAACTGAAAGAGGCTGTGTTGTACCCCTGAATAGGGGGATGAAATAATAATTGTGACTCAACACAGTGTTTCTCCACTGATGGCTTCATCACAAGTTCTCCTCCTACTGCACAAAGGCAGGCATGAGTAATCAATATCAGGTTAGCAGAATAAGATCATTTTGCAGATCACTGATTTGTAACTTTATCACATTACAGACCGTTAATTCAATCTTTTTAAACGTCGCAAATGATGAGTGTATTACTGCTTTTCACTTGTCACAGCTGCAGTAAAAGCCTGGAAAGGCATCACAAAAAGATTAATACAACAGTTTGATGATGTCCATGGGTCACAGGCTTGATGCAGTTATTGCAAGCAAGGGATATGCTACAAAATATTAAGTATTATTTACTTAAATACTCTCTGTACCAATACTTTTGCTCACCTAGAAATTGGGTGGTCTGATACCAAAGGTGATATGTTTTAAGTAGTTTAGCGCATCTAGGCGTAAAAACGAGGAAATAAAAGATGAAATTATGAGCTCTTGTCTCATCTTCATCTTTTTATCTCAACCCCAAATGTATTCAGTGTAATAGAAAGGAATTGGCCTCGCTGTTCCAAATAATCTCATTTAATTAATTTTCATACATGGTACATGAATGGCGGCGGCACGGATGGTGCAGTGGGTAGCACTGCCGCCTCACAGCAAGGAGGTCCTGGGTTCGAATCCCCGTCGGCCGGGGCCTCTCTGTGCGGAGTTTGCATGTTCTCCCCTTGTTTGTGTGGGTTTCCTCCGGGTACTCCGGTTTCCTCCCACAGTCCAAAGACATGCACGTTAGGCTGATTGGAGAGTCTAAATTGCCCGTAGGTATGAGTGTGTGAGTGAATGGTGTGTGTGCCCTGCGATGGACTGGCGACCTGTCCAGGGTGTATTCCTGCCTTTCGCCCAATGTATGCTGGGATAGGCTCCAGCCCCCCTGCGACCCTGTTCAGGATAAGCGGGTTCAGATAATGGATGGATGGATGGATGGTACATGAATGGATCCAGTGGTAAATTACTGCATCCTGTAAATCCAATCCAGTTCAGGCACGTGACCATCTCCGTAAGAGAGAGAGAACAAACCCAGCCAAGAATCTCCCGCTGACTGAGAACTACAAGCCTGATCTGCAGTTGCTGTTCCTGCTTTTTCTTGTTTTGAAGCTTGTTGGGTGTGTTCTATCCCAGGCTCAGCAGAAGTGAAAGTGAATGTATCAGACCGAGAGATGTAACATGGAGGCTAAAGCAATGATTCCTGAGAGCGATCTCTGTTGCTCTGTATGTTGTGACATTTTTAAAGAGCCTGTTGTTCTGAAATGCAGCCACAGCTTCTGTAGAGTGTGTCTGCAGCATTTCTGGGAAGAGAAGAGCTCTCAAGAGTGTCCCATCTGCAGGAGAAAGGCCTCTATGGATGATCTTCCTCTAAACCTGACCTTAAAAAACATTGTGGAGTCTTACTTAAAGCAGAAGACTGAGAGAGAAACTACAGACAAGACAGAGGCTCGCTGTAGTCTTCATGGAGAGAAACTTGTTTTATTCTGTGAACTTGACAAAGAGCTTCTCTGTGTCATCTGTCAGACTTCAAGAAAACACAGAAACCACCCGGTCTGTCCAGTGGAAGAGGCCGCTCTGGAGCTGAAGGTATTCTTTTTTCAATCAAAATTAAAAATTCAAGTCAGCATTGAATCTGAAAGTCTTGTTTTAAAGCATCAAAACAGCCAGTATTTTAGAGACTACTGTGCAACAACCAGGAAGTGCAGAAATCTACACTGAGTGAATCACCAGTGGAGACAGAGCTGTATATACTCTCTCAAAATGGATGTGTTAATATCGAACACAATAAATCAAGCTGGTTATATGAATGCTTCAACATTCCTTACAGTTCGCTGTAAATTATATGTATGTACAGCGCAGTATTATTATCCTATTTTGCTGAAATATTTTATTGGTTTAATTGTGCTGAAAATGCACAATAACATATTGTGTTATGACGCTCTATAAGAATATTTCAATGATCTTTCCTCGAGTGTA
This sequence comes from Conger conger, assembly GCF_963514075.1. NCBI lineage: Eukaryota > Metazoa > Chordata > Actinopteri > Anguilliformes > Congridae > Conger > Conger conger. The sequence goes on along the minus strand of NC_083767.1, from coordinate 60,423,927 downwards.
GTATTTTCCATACTACATTTCCCACGTACTTACAGTTACAAAATTATACGGACCATCACTAGTGTAGCAGGGGTAATACTGTGCTATTTGTGAGAATAAGTCTTAATTGATTCATATCACTCCAGGAGGAACTCAAGCCTGCACTTAATCTTGTCAAAGAAAAACTGAATAAGTTTACTGAGGTTGAATACGGACGTAAGAAGACAGCAGAACACATCAGGGTCAGTAACACAACAAGTAAATATGTCATATTTTGGATGAATGTTGTGTGTGACATGGATAACAAACACACCAACTGCCATACATAAATAACAAAGCGTAGTTACACTATTCAGGTTTAAAATGGTGGTTTAATCGCAGAGTCAAGCCCAGCACACTGAGAGGCAGATAAAGGTGGAGTTTGAGAAGCTCCACCAGTTCCTGCATGAGGAAGAGGAGGCCAGACTGGCTGCACTGAAAGAGGAAGAGGAGCAGAAGAGTCGGATAATGGAGGAGAAGCTAGAACACATCAGTGGAGACATCTCCACCCTTACAGACAAAATCACAGCCCTAGAGATGGCCATGGAGACCGAACACGCCTCCTTTTTAAAGGTAGGAGCTTCATTTACTGACCAAGTTTATACCGATAAACCTCATTAAAGTAATGCCATGTGTACGGACTGTTATTATCCTCTTCACTTTCATTAACATGGCTCCTGCTGTTTCTCACCTATTGTTTCTCATAATGGAATGGACTGAATACATTTATACACTCACAATGATGCTCTTATTGTGTGTTTTTTTCAGAGCTACAACAACATCAAGGAAAGGTATGTGGACTCTCAGCTCATTTCATCTTGTGTGTTTAAGTCTCTTCAGTTCCCGATGCTGACTGACTCCTGCCTGTCGTTACAGAGCCCAGTGCACACTGCAGGACCCAGAGCTGCTCTCAGGGGCGCTGATAGACGTGGCCAAACACCTGGGCAACCTGACGTTCAGAGTCTGGGAGAAGATGCTGGGGATGGTGCAGTACAGTGAGTATCTGGGCCAGATGCTGAAATCAGGTTTTTCAAAATATAATAAATAACAAGCTTCAATTCAAGTGCCACAGAAATAGTTCAGTGCACGGCAATCAAGGCAATACAGGCAAGGCAGTTTTGTGGTAGATTCCAAAGGGTCAGAGTCTAAACAAGCAGCGCAGTGTGGAGAGGGCAGGGTGGGGGGTGTGGGGGGAGTGGACAGGTAACCAGAGCAGTGTGGAGAGGGCAGGGTGGGGGGTGGGGTGTGGACAGGTAACCAGCGCAGTGTGGAGAGGGCAGGGTGGGGGGTGTGGGGGGAGTGGACAGGTAACCAGAGCAGTGTGGAGAGGGCAGGGTGGGGGTGTCGGGTGGGGGGGGTGTGGACAGGTAATCGGGAGAAAGGGAAAACATAGAATGGAACATTGACATAAAACACATAGAAAAGGAGAAACAGGGAAACATGGAACATGACAGGAAAACATGAAACTAAACATTTAACAACACAAATCGAAGAACAAGCTATGATACAAAAACACAAGACGTGAGGCAGGACTAATGTCGGTTTTCACAATAATAATAATAATAATAATAAGCTTCATTTGTAAAGCATACATTAAATGTAGCTCAAAGGGCTCTGCATTTAGCCAGTTACAAATAATTGTAAAAACAACACATTGTAGATAAAATATAATAATAATAAATACTGTGATTGTGGAAATACATTCACTCAACAAACAAATAACAAGACAAGACAAACACTAACACGACTGCCTTAAAGGAGCGACGGTCTTAAAAGAAAGCTCCCTCAGTCTCTTTTGGTGGTGTAGTTGGCCAGGGCCCCGGCCGGGATATTTCATGCTGCCAGTTACACCTCCCCTGACAGCAGCAGTAGGAGGCGCAATGCCCACTCCTCCACCAGGTGTGTGTGTTCTCTCCTGTACCTCTTCTTCCCACCGTTTAAATATCTCTCTTCTTCATATTTCAGCTCCTGTGATGATGGACCCCAACACTGTACATGCCTATCTCTCTCTCTCTGATGATCTGACCACTGTGAGACACACAGATACAGCACAGAACTGTCCTGACAACCCAGAGAGATTTAACTACTGTGTGTGTGTGCTGGGATCTGAGGGGTTTACCTCAGGGAAACACAGCTGGGAGGTGAAGGTTGGGAATAAACGTGAGTGGGATGTAGGAGTGGTGAAAGAGTCCACCAACAGGAAGGGAGATATAACATACAGCCCAGAGGATGGATACTGGGTCATAGTGCTGAGGAATGGTGATGAGTACAGAGCACCAGGAGGTACTGACCTCACACTGAAGAGGAAACCCCAGAGCATCAGGGTGCAGCTGGACTATGACAGGGGGGAGGTGGCCTTCTTCAACTCCAGTGACATGTCACTCATTTACACTTTTAAACACACATTTACTGAGAGGGTGTTCCCATTCTTCTCTCCCTGTGTGAGAGATGATGGTAAGAACGATGAGCCCCTGACAATCTGCCCAGTGAAAGTCTCAGTAACAGTGACGTCATCCCAGTGAAGGTGTTTGTGTAAAAATGAAACTAGAAATGCTGTCAGAGATTTAGGATGTGCCTGATCTGCCTCAGCATGCCTGGATGTTGACTTGAGCTTTGGGACACATGCTGGAGATGATCGGGGTGGGGGGGTTGATGGTGTACCAGTACCCAATGGAAGATAAACACACAGAGGTACACTGTCTCAGTGTCTAGGGACACACATCTAGCACAAAGGGGGGTGTCTGTCACAAGGGAGTAATGACTATTAGTGTGTGGTTATTTGCTTTTACCTGGTGCATTTTATGCTGTAAAGGAGACTATTGTTCCCTGTTAATGTAATTTTTTATTTATCTGAACTTTGGAAACTGCACATGTTGCTTTTCAGAGGACCAAGTGCTTTAACACTAATAGGATACTATAGATGAAATCCATTTCAATAATTTCAATTCTTTCATTTTCTTTTCATCACCAATTATTTTGTTGAGTTACTCAACTGTACATGCATTTTTGGTCATGTGCAAGCGGGCTGTATCTTTTGGGTTCTGTTTTGAAGCATTTGAACTTTATTTTATGAAGTGTTTATATATAAAACAGATGCGCTCTTGTGGGTAAATCAAATGCTTTCATACCTGATCGATGTCATTCCTGTTGAACTGGATTCATGAGAGCGTGTACAAGCTTTAATTAGAGTCTGGGCTCTTTTCAGATTGTACTTTGCAGATGCAGTGAAGAATAAATTCACCCTGTCAGTACCATGCTGTAGGATTTACATCTGAGCCTTCAGTAGCCTTACCTGCACACCTGCCATTGGTCTCAAACTCTTTTCATATGTGCATGATATGTTTATATTGAACGTAGGATGTAATGAAGATGTATGGGAAACAAGTCCACTATAGACACTAGATATTCAGTGTAAAACTATAAAAACATAAGGCTTTATGTAATTTCTTTATATTTTCATGTATATTTTGTGTACACTTTATGTACATGCTCTGACATAAATTGATTTTGTCTCAAATGGTTTGGAATGGTACAAGCCTCTTTTTCATTTAAGTCTTCAGCCATGTGTGCAGTAAATAGTTTTCGAGATGTTGACACTTTTATAGGACTAGTACAAAATATGTTGAAACTGCTACAGAGAAGTGCATTGTGCAAGCTAGCAACCACAGAACTTCCCAAGTCCTTTGAACAGGCGTGATTGGCCAAAAGAGACAGTTTGTAGTCTATAATGGTGTCCAGATACTTAAACTCCTCGACTCTTTCTGTTGTTGTGGCTCTGCAGTTGGTGTCCAGAGAGTAAGCATGGTGTTAATGAACACATACTGCACACCCAAAGTTTCATACCTATTATCCATTCCAAACTTATTTCATGCTCTACCTGAATACTTTTAAGAGCATATTCATATCCATTTTTAGTGCTATACATACAGCATGGAGGGATGGATACAGTAGAGATTAAGATAAATAAAAATGCTGGATGCTGGATATCACAATATTGTATTTCACTATACAGTGGGGGTATATTTTTAGTGCTTCTACATTAGTGTGAGTGCTACCATAAAGGTATAGGGGAAAGCTGGAGAACATTCACCCTACTACACCACTTTGTCCCAGGCCCAGCAGCCACTGAATGCTACAGTATGAAACTCTCCAAAGGGAATACATCAGAGGACTTTTATTCTGAAGCATAACCATCACCCTGCACATATATTGATAGATTACATTTCTTACATTGTTGGATATGACGAGGATGTTCCCATGTGTAAATCCAGGTGCAGTCAATGTCAGCCGTGCTTCAGACATGTGACCATCTGCAGAATCTGTTCCAGTGGGGGTGCAGAGATGTCTCAGTCTCAGTTTTTTCACAGATTGAAAGTTGAGGTAACTTCGCCCGCACATCCAGCAGAGGGTGCTGTTGTGACGTGTTGAACAGGAAATGGGCACCTTTAGCGTATTCATTCAGGAGCGTGTCCATACCAGAATGCCAGTCTGAATAGCGTGCCTGGCTCAAATGACAGAAACACGGTTATTCCAAAGTCCTCCCAGGGTATCAGCCCAACCACGGTGCCTCCGGCTTTCTGCATCTCGTACAGTATTTCTGCAGCGCTTGACACCAGAGCACCAGACATTTCATACAGAGAGTGTCTGTGTGTCTGTATTTGTCTGTGTGTGTCTGTGAGTGTCTCTGTCTGTGTGTCTGTGTGTGTCCGTCTCTCTGTGTGTGTCTGTGCGTGTCTGTGTGTGTCCGTCTCTGTGTGTGTCAGTGTGTGTCTGTGTGTGTCTGTGTGTGTCTGTGTCTCTGTTCCTCCGTGTAGTTACTGTGGGGCAGGGGTGTACGGCCAATCTGTGCACAGCGTTTCCTTCCAACCGATGGCCTTGATTTTAGTTTCCGGACATTTCTATAAACTATGCTTGCAGTCTGTGTCTGTTGCTGGTGCATATACAAATGTCAGATCAACACATGATTGGGTTACAATAGGTAAGATTCTTGTTAAAACATTGTTACGAGAGCATTGTACAAAAAGTATTGGAACATGTGACTGACAGGTGTTTCTTGTTGCCCAGATGTGTCCGGTTACATTGACTAAATATGTGTACTCTTGGTTTAAGCCTAGGGTTTTGCCTGTGAAGAAATATAAATAAACGCGTACTGAGCAACAGAAATGAAACAGGTCGACCACGGAAAACAACAGCAGTTGATGACAGAGACATTGTCAGAGCTGTGAAGAAAAGCCCCAAAACATCAGTCAGTGAGAGGAAGTGTCATGGCTTAGGCTTGTATGGAGTGGGTTCACTAATCAGTTTTGATGATGTAACTTATGATGATAGCACCAGTATGAATTCAGTCTACAAAAGTCTACAAAAACATTCTGTCTGAATTAGGAGGAACTTCATCATGCAGCAAGACAATGACCCAAAACACACTTACAACACAACTTCATTTGGGGCAGGAAGTGGAAGGTTTTAGACTGGCCAAGTCAATCACCAGACCTTAACTTAATTGAGCACGCATTTCACATCCTGAAGAGGAGATGGAAGTGAAAAAACCCTCAAACAAACGGCAACTGAAAGAGGCTGTGTTGTACCCCTGAATAGGGGGATGAAATAATAATTCATCACAAGTTCTCCCCCTACTGCACAAAGGCAGACATGAGTAATCAATAACATCCATCCATCCATCCATTATCTGAACCCGCTTATCCTGAACAGGGTCACTGGAGCCTATCCCAGCATACATTGGGCGAAAGGCAGGAATACACCCTGGACGGGTCGCCAGTCCATCGCAGGGTACACACACCATTCACTCATACACTCATACACTCATACCCTCATACCTTTGGGCAATTTAGACTCTCCAATCAGCCTAACGTGCATGTCTTTGGACTGTGGGAGGAAACAGGAGTACCCGGAGGAAACCCACGCAGACACGGGGAGAACATGCAAACTCCGCACAGAGAGGCCCCGGCCGACGGGGATTCGAACCCAGGACCTCGTTGCTGTGAGGCGGCAGTGCTACCCACTGCACCATCCGTGCCGCCACATGCTACAACATATTAAGTATTATTTACTTTAATACTCTCTGTACCAATACTTTTGCTCACCTAGAAATTGGGTGGTCTGATACCAAAGGTGCTATGTTTTAAGTAGGTTAGCACATCAAGGCGTAAATACGAGGAAATAAAAGATGAAATGATGAGCTCTTGTCTCATGTTCATCTTTTTATCTCAACCCCAAATGTATTCAGTGTATTGCAATAACAAAGGAATTGGCCTTGCTGTTACAAATTATCTCATTTAATTTATTTTCATACATGGTACATAAATGGATCCAGTGGTACTGCATCCTGTGAATCCAATCCAGTTCAGGCACGTGACCATCTCCGTAAGAGAGAGAGGACAAACCCAGTCAAGAATGACTACAAGCCTGATCTGCAGTTCCTGTTCCTGCTTATTCCTGTTTTGAAGCACATCGGGTGTGTTCTGTCCCAGGTTCAGCAGAAGTGAAAGTATCAGACCGAGAGACGGAGAGACTGTAACATGGAGGCTAAAGCTATGATTCCAGAGGACGATCTCTGTTGCTCTGTATGTTGTGACATTTTTAAAGAGCCTGTTGTTCTGAAATGCAGCCACAGCTTCTGTAGAGTGTGTCTGCAGCAGTTCTGGGAAGAGAAGAGCTCTCGAGAGTGTCCCATCTGCAGGAGAAAGGCCTCTATGGATGAACCTCCTCTAAGCCTGACCTTAAAAAACATTGTGGAGTCTTACTTAAAGCAGAAGACTGAGAGAGAAACGACAGACAAGACTGAGGCTCGCTGTAGTCTTCATGGAGAGAAACTTGTTTTATTCTGTGAACATGACAAAGAGCCTCTCTGTCTCATCTGTCAGACTTCAAGAAAACACAGAAACCACCGGTCTGTCCAGTGGAAGAGGCCGCTCTGGAGCTGAAGGTATTCTTTTTTCAATTATAATTTGAAATTCAAGTCAGCATTGTATCTGAAAGTCTTGTTTTAAAGCCTCAAAACATCCAGTATTTTAGATTTCAGTACAATGTACTAGGAGTAAAATGTGGGCATGGTTAAGTCCGGATTCACAGTTGTGATTGTGGGCCTTTTATAGTGAATACAGCTCCATAAGTGTAACATTGAAATACAGTGTGATTTCATAAATATATAGCAATGATGTGTTAGATTAGATACTGACAGCACAAATATAACACAAGACGTTTACTCTAACAAAATAAAGGTCTAGATCTGACAAAACTACTGTCATATAAACTGTTTTCTGCTTGAGGAGAGAACTGTGCAACAACCAGGAAGTGCAGAAATCTACACTGAGTGAATAACCAGTGGAGACAGAGCTGCATATACTCTCTCAAAATGGATGTGTTAATATCGAACACAATAAATCCAGCTGGTTCTATGAATGCTTCAACATTCCTTACAGTTGGCTGTAAATTATATGTATGTACAGCCCAGAATTATTATCATATTTTGCTGAAAAATTGTATTGGTTTAATTGTGCTGAAAATGCACAATAACATATTGTGTTATGACGCTCTATAAGAATATTTCAATGATCTTTCCTCGAGTGTAGTATTTTCCCTACTATATTTCCCATGTGCTTACAGTTACAAAATTACACTGACCGTCGTGTAGCAGGGGTAATACTGTGCTATTTGTGAGAATAAGTCTTAACTGGTTCATATCACTCCAGGAGGAACTCAAGCCTGCACTTAATCTTGTCAAAGAAAAACTGAAGAAGTTTACTGAGGTTGAACAAGGATGTAAGGAAACAGCAGAACACATCAGGGTGAGTAACACAACTAGTAAATATGTAGTATTTTTGATGAATGTTGTGTGTGACATGGATAACAAACACACTAATTGCCATACATGAATAACAAAGCGTAGTTACATTATTCAGGTTTAAAATGGTGTTTGAATCGTAGAGTCAAGCCCAGCACACAGAGAGGCAGATAAAGGCAGAGTTTGAGAAGCTCCACCAGTTCCTGCGTGAGGAAGAGGAGGCCAGACTATTTGCACTGAAAGAGGAAGAGGAGCAGAAGCGTCGGATAATGGAGGAGAAGCTAGAACACATCAGTGGAGACATCTCCACCCTTACAGACAAAATCACAGCTCTAGAGATGGCCATGGAGACCGAAGACACCTCCTTTTTAAAGGTAGGAGCTTCATTTACTGACCAAGTTTATACCAATTAACCTCAGTAAAGTAACGTCATGTGTGCTGACTGTTATCATCCTCTTCACTTTCATTAACATGGCTCCTGCTGTTTCTCACCTATTGTTTCTCATAATGGAATGGACTGAATACATTTATACACTCACAATTATGCTCTCATTGTGTGTGTTTTTCAGAGCTACAACAACATCAAGGAAAGGTATGTGGACTCTCAGCTCATTTCATCTTGTGTGTTTAAGTCTCTTCAGTTCCCGATGCTGACTGACTCCTGCCTGTCGTTACAGAGCCCAGTGCACACTGCAGGACCCAGAGCTGCTCTCAGGGGCGCTGATAGACGTGGCCAAACACCTGGGCAACCTGACGTTCAGAGTCTGGGAGAAGATGCTGGGAATGGTGCAGTACAGTGAGTATCTGGGCCAGATGCTGAAATCAGGTTTTTTTTTACAAACATTTAATGAACACATGAAAGAGGAGGAACAGGCTGCATGTTGACATGGTGCTGAAGATAAACAGCACAGAGTCATCCAGTCTCAGAGCAGGGAGATCCTGAGGGCTGCACTGCACTGCTCGCAGTTTAATATCAGAACTCACGCAGACACAGAATTAACACACAATGTAAAACCTTTTTAATAATATGCTTTATTAGCTGTGAGAATTGATTGTGTTCATTGATTCATGACTTTACATAATGCAAATATGTTTTATATTTAAAATATTAATCACTATAACAACAGTATATTGTTATCCATAACTAGTATATGTCATTTCCTGTGTATGGGTCCTAATCTGAATAGAGTATGTGAAATGGTCCTGCCACACGCCATGGGCGGACACAAGAGATGGACACAGGGAGGTTGTTATGATCGGAGCCATTCGCAGACTCCAAGATGTAATAAATAACAAGCTTCAATCAAAGTGCCACTGAAATAGTTCAGTGCACGGCAATAAGGGCAGTACAGGCAAGGCAGTGGGGTGTGGGGCGAGGGGCAGAGTGGACAGGTAACCAAAGCAGTGTGGAGAAGGCAGGGTGGGGTGTGTGGGGGGGGGGGGGGGGGGGAATCGGGCGAGAGGGAAAACATAGAATAGAACATTGACATAAATCACATAGAAAAGGATAAACAGGGAAATGAACTACGCCAGAGGCATGGAATGTGACAGGAAACTAAACATTTAACAACACAAATATGAAGAATGGGGTGAGTACAGAGAATCAAACTGACACAGGAACACAAGATGTGAGGCAGCACTGGCATTTTCATTTAAAAAAAATATATTTATATAAAAAAAAAGAAATTAAAATAAAAAATATATATATAATCATAATAATAATAATAATAATAATAATAATAATAATAATTATAAGCTTTATTTGTAAAGCATACATAAAATGTAGCTCAAAGGGCTTTGCATTCAGCCAGTTACAAATAATTATAAAAACAACACATTGTAGATAAAATATAATAATAATAAATACTGTGATTGTGGAAATACATTCACTCAACAAACAAATAACAAGACAAGACAAACACTAACACGACTGCCTTAAAGGAGCGACGGTCTTAAAAGAAAGCTCCCTCAGTCTCTTTTGGTGGTGTAGTTGGCCAGGGCCCCGGCCGGGATATTTCATGCTGCCAGTTGCACCTCCCCTGACAGCAGCGGTAGGAGGCGCAACGCCCACTCCTCCACCAGGTGTGTGTGTTCTCACCTGTACCTCTTCTTCCCACCGTTTAAATATCTCTCTTCTTCATATTTTAGCTCCTGTGACGATGGACCCCAACACTGCACATGCCTGTCTCTCTCTCTCTGATGATCTGACCACTGTGAGACACACAGGTACAGCGCAGAACTGTCCTGACAACCCAGAGAGATTTAACCGCTGTGTAAATGTGCTGGGATCTGAGGGGTTCACCTCAGGGAAACACAGCTGGGAGGTGAAGGTTGGGAATAAACGTGAGTGGACTATAGGAGTGGTGAAAGAGTCCATCAACAGGAAGGGAGATATAACATGCAGCCCAGGGAAAGGATTCTGGGTCATAATGCTGAGGAATGGTGATAAGTACAGTGCAGCAGGAGTAGATGACCTCACACTTGAGAGGAAACCCCAGAGCATCAGGGTGCAGCTGGACTATGACAGGGGGGAGGTGTCCTTCTTCAACTCCAGTGACATGTCACTCATTTACACTTTTAAACACACATTTACTGAGAGGGTGTTCCCATACTTCTCTCCCTATTTGAGAGATGATGGTAGGAACGATGAGCCCCTGACAATCTGCCCAGTGAAAGTCTCAGTAACAGTGACGTCATCCCAGTGAAGGTGTTTGTGTAAAAATGAAACTAGAAATGCTGTCAGAGATTTAGGATGTGTCTGATCTGCCTCAGCATGCCTGGCTGTTGACTTGAGCTTTGGGACACATGCTGGAGATGATCGGGGGGGGGGGGGGGGGTTGATGGTGTACCAGTACCCAATGGAAGATAAACAGACTGAGGTACACTCTCAGTGTCTAGGGACACACATCTAGAACAAAGGGGGGTGTCTGTCACAAGGGAGTAATGACTATGTGGTTATTTGCTTTTACCTGGTCCGTTTTATGCTGTAAAGGAGACTGTTGTTTCTTGTTAATGTAATTTCTTATTCATCTGAACTTTGGAAACTGCAAATGTTACTTTTCAGAGGACCACGTGCTTTCACACTGATAGGATACAAAAGGTGAAATCCATTTCAATAATTTCAATGAATTCATTTTATTTTCATCACCAATTATTTTGTTGAGTTACTCAACTGTACATGCATTTTTGGTCATGTGCATACAGGCTGTATCTTTTGGGTTCTGTTTTAAGGCATTTGAACTTTATTTTATGAAGTGTTTATGCATAAAACAGATGTGCTCTTGTGGGTAAATCAAATGCTTTCATACCTGATTGATGTCGTTCCTGTTGAACTGGATTCATGAGAGCGTGTACAAGCTTTAATTATACTATAGACACTACATTTTCAGTGTAAAACTATAAAAACATAAGGCTTCATGTAATTTCTGTGTAATTTGTGTACACTGTATGTACATGCTCTGACATGAATTGATTCTGTCTCAAATGGTTTGGAATGGTACAAGCCTCTTCTTTCATTTAAGTTTTCCGCCATATGTGCACTAAATACTTTTCGAGATATTGACACTTTTATAGGACTAGTACAAAATACATTGAAACTGCTACAGAGAAGTACATTGTGCAAGCTAGCAACCACAGAACTTCCCAAGTCCTTTGAACAGGCCTGATTGGCCAAAAGGGACAGTTTGTAGTCTATAATGGGGTCCAGATATTTAAACTCCTCGACTCTTTCTGTTGTTGTGGCTCTGTAGCTGGTGTCCAGAGAGTAAGCATGGTGTTAATGACCACATACTGCACACCCAAAGTTTCATACCTATTATCCATTCATAGCTTATTTCATGCTCCAACTGAATACTTTTAAGAGCATATTCATATACATTTTAAGTGCTATACATACAGTATGGAGGGATGGATACAGTAGAGATTAAGATATATAAAAATGCTGGATATCACAATATTGTATTTGACTATACAGTGTGGGTATATTTTTAGTTCTTCTACATTACTGTGAGTGCTACCATAAAGGTAAAGGGGAAAGCTGGAGAACATTCACCCTACTACACCACTTTGTCCCAGGCCAAGCAGCCACTGAATGCTACAGTATGAAACGCTCCAAAGGGAATACATCAGAGGACTTTTATTCTGAAGCATAACCATCACCCTGCACATATATTGATAGATTACATTTCTTACATTGTTGGATATGACGAGGATGTTCCCATGTGTAAATCCAGGTGCAGTCAATGTCAGCCGTGCTTCAGACATGTGACCATCTGCAGAATCTGTTCCAGTGGGGGTGCAGAGATGTCTCAGTCTCAGTTTTTTCACAGATTGAAAATTGATGTAACTTTGCCCGCACATCCAGCAGAGGGTGCTGTTGTGACGTGTTGAACAGGAAATGGGCACCTTTAGCGTATTCATTAAGGAGCGTGTCCATACCAGAATGCCACTCTGAATAGTGTGCCTGGCTCAAATGACAGAAACACGGTTATTCCAAAGTCCTCCCAGGGTATCAGCCCAACCACGGTGCCTCCGGCTTTCTGCATCTCGTACAGTATTTCTGCAGCGCTTGACACCAGAGCACCAGACATTTCACATCGTACAGAGAGTGTCCGTCTGAAGAGTGTAATAATCCTATGATATACATCTTCCACAAATCTGGTGCAGATTATAACAATTGAAACAATTTCCGTCCCATTTCCAACCTCCCATTTGTGTCAAAAGTACTTGAACGTGTTGTGGCAGCCCAACTTCAAACTCACCTGGATTCAAATTACCTCCTTGAACCCTTCCAATCTGGCTTCCGACCAAAACATAGTGTTTCTGTGTGTGCCTGTGTGTGTCTGTGTGTCTGTGTCTGTCTGTGTGTCTGTATTTGTCTGTGTGTGTCTGTGAGTGTCTGCGTCTGTGTGTGTTTGTGTTTCTGCGTTTGTCAGTGTGTGTCTGTATGTGTCTGTGTGTGTCTGTGTTTGTCTGTCTTTCTGTGTGTGTCTGTATCTGTATGTGTGTGTCTGTATGTGTGTGTCTGTCTGAGTGTGTCTGTGTGTGTCTGTGTGTGTCTGTATGTGTCTGTGTGTGTCTGTGTGTGTCTGTGTGTCTCTGTCTGTCTGTGTGTCTGTATTTGTCTGTGTGTGTCTGTCTGTGTCTGTATCTGTATGTGTGTGTCTGTCTGTGTGTGTCTGTGTGTGTCTGTGTCTCTGTTCCTCTGTGTAGTTACTGTGGGGCAGGGGTGCACAACTCCGCTCCTGCACGGCCAATCTGTGCACAGCTTTTTGTTCCAACCGATGAACTTGATTTTAGTTTTCAGACATCTCTATAAACTATGCTTGCAGTCTGTGTCTGTAGCCGGTGCATATACAAATATCAGATCAAGATATGATTGGGCTACAATCGCTAAGATTCTTGTTAAAACATTGTTACAAGAGCATTGTACAAAAAGTATTGGAACAGCACCGTCCTGTTCCTGTTCCTGTTCCCGGATTCCTGTGTTTTTGCTATACACTGAAGACAATAGAGTTTGAGATCAAAAGATGTACATGATGACAGCACCAGTATGAATTAAGTCTACAAAGTCTACAAAAACATTCTGTCTGAAAAGCTACCGAGAAATGCATGCAAACTATTTAGGAGGAACTTCATCATGCAGCAAGACAATGACCCAAAACACACTTACAACACAACTTCATTCGGGGCAGGAAGTGGAAGGTTTTAGACTGGCCAAGTTTTACTTTAATACTCTCTGTACCAATACTTTTTGCTCACCTAGCAATTGGGTGGTTTGATACCAAAGGTGCTATGTTTTAAGTAGTTTAGCACATCTAGGCTTAAATACGAGGAAATAAAAGATGAAATTATGAATGTATTCAGTGTTTTGCAATAACAAAGGAATTGGCCTCGCTGTTCCAAATTATCTCATTTAATTTATTTTCATACATGGCACATAAATGGATCCAGTGGTACATTACTGCATTCTGTGAATCCAATCCAGTTCAGGCACGTGACCATCTCCGTAAGAGAGAGAGGACAAACCCAGCCAAGAATCTCCCGTTGAAGAATCTCCCGCTACAAACCTGATCAGTAGGTTTGTTCCTGTTTTGACGCACATTGGGTGTGTTCTGTCCCAGGCTCAGCAGCGGTGAAAGTATCAGACCGAGAGATGGAGAGACTGTAACATGGAGGCTAAAGCTTTGATTCCAGAGGACGATCTCTGTTGCTCTGTATGTTGTGACATTTTTAAAGAGCCTGCTGTTCTGAAATGCAGCCACAGCTTCTGTAGAGTGTGTCTGCAGCAGTGCTGGGAAGAGAAGGGCTCTCCAGAGTGTCCCATCTGCAGGAGAAAGGCCTCTATGGATGATCCTCCTCTAAGCTTGGCCTTAAGAAGCATTGTGGAGTCTTACTTAAAGCAGAAGACTGAGCCAGAAACTAAAGACAAGACTGAGTCTCGCTGTAGTCTTCATGGAAAGAAATTTGTTTTATTCTGTGAACATGACAAAGAGCCTCTCTGTCTCATCTGTCAGACTTCAAAAAAACACAGAAACCATCCGGTCTGTCCAGTGGAAGAGGCCGCTCTGGAGCTGAAGGTATTCTTTTTTAAATCATAATTTAAAATTAAAGTCAGCATTGTATCTGAAAGTGTTGTTTTAAAGCCTCAAAACATCCAGTATCTTAGATTTCAGTTCAATGCACCTGGAGTAAAATGTGGGCATGGTTAAGTCCGGATTCACAGTTGTGATAGTGAGCCTTTTATAGTGAATACAGCTTGTGGCACCCCTGCTCCTGCATGTTGTGCCACGTGGGTGGAGAACCCTGGAGGGACCCGCGCAGAGCAACCGCGTGGACGTCACGCATTAGGAGAGGTCTGGGAAGGAGTATATCTTCCTAGAGAGGTAATGGGAAGATCAGCACCTTGGAGAGAAATCCCTCTACCTGCAGTCTAGGACCCCGGACAGCGCACATGAGTGAGCAGAATGGAAAGGTACTGACTCAGCTGCAGCCTGTTTCCTAACGAGCAGGGAATGGTATTTAAGGCGCGGTCGAGGCTGCAAACAGGTTCAGTCGGCACCCTTCCTGAGCGTGTGAGAGGGAGAAAGGCAGAGAGAGGAAGGACCTTCTATGCCCTGCTGTACTGACCCTGAAGGAGACCCCACCTTACGAACGGCAACCCCAAAGACCCGGAACGGACGCCGGACACGTGAGCCAAACAAAAACCCGTCCTACTTACCCTATATCTTTGTGTTTCCCCCACCCAGCCCGGACGTGGCTGAAGAGGGAAGGAGGGAGGAGGCCCTGGAGCATACCCCAGTCTGGGAAGAACCTTGGTTTGTTTTTGCCTGAACGGCCCCTTTTATTTCTCCAGTTTTCCCCTACCCTTGCCCTGAGGGGGGGGGCGCTATCCCCAATACCCAAAAAAAAAACCACAGAAAAAATAAAAAATAGTTTTTTCTGATATCTGCTATCTCCTGTGTCTGGTTTCCAGCTGCGCCCGCCCACTGCACCTCAGGATCCACCCCGAGGCACCACATATGGTGGAGAATGCGGGCACTCTGATGCCACGCTGTGGAAGTTGGTCTGGGCAGAAGAACCGACACGAGTGAATGGAAGCCACACCCCCTGGGGAACAGCGAAGAAAGAGACGACTGGCTGCCCCTACACTAGCCGAGATGCAAGGTGTAGAAGCAGAGGAGGGGTCCAGAGGGATGATGATGGAAGCGGTCATCAACGAGCTGGCCAGGTCCCAGCGAGCCCTGCAGGAAGCGGTGGTCGAACTCTGTCGCCTATCTCCTCGTGACAGATCAAGACGAACCCCCCGAGATGTGTTGATGAAAATGACGGGCGACGATGATGTTGAAGCATATCTCCATGTGTTTGAGCGTGCAGCTCAACGCGAAGAATGGCCACAGGCAGACTGGGCGGCCATACTAGCCCTCTTCCTGACGGGGGAGGCCCAACAGGCCTACCGGGATATGGCCATGGCTGATGCCATCGACTACCTCAAGTTGAGGAAAGCCATCCTGGCCCGATATAGGTTCAGCCTACCCGCACGAGCCCAACGATACCACGACTGGTCATATGACGCCTCCCAGCCTGCCCGGTCCCAAATCGCTGCCCTGACCCGCCTGACTAAGAGCTGGCTGGCTGAGGAAGATGGGCCACCCCTGTTGGAGAGGGTGGTTTTGGACCGATGCACCCGCGCCCTACCGAAGGAAGCCAAACGGTATGTGGCACAGATGGGCCCCACCTCTGTAGAACTACTAGTAGGCCTCCTCGAAAACCATCAGGTAACCCAGAAGATGCTCCAATCAGACCGTACTGAAACCCAGAGCCGCACAACCAGGGGCCCACAGCCTGTGAAGCACCCGCCGGCCCGCCCTGACCCAAATCGCCGGGGCAGACCCGACGCAGGGAGACCATGGCCCATGTGGAGATGCTACCACTGCGGAGAGGAGGGGCATCTGGCCAGGAGCTGCCCTAGGAAGGAGGTGTCCATGCCCACCGCCAGTGGGGGGAGCAGCCCACCGCACCCCTGCCTGTACCTGACCACCTGCTGGGCGCACCAGAGTACGGAGGCCCCAAGATTCCCGATACGAGTGGGGGGCCAGGACACTGAAGCAGTGCTCGACTCGGGCAGCGCCATCACCCTGCTGCGACCAGACTGGAGAAAAGAGGGGTGAAGAGGTGGCGGTGGAGTGTATCCATGGGGACACCAGGAAATACCCTACTGTGTGGGTGGACCTAATCACCCCACGGGGGACGCACTCGGTAAGAGCAGGGGTAGTACCGAATTTACCTGTACCTGTGTTGATGGGAAGAGACTGTCCGTTGTTCCAGATCTATTGGGAGGAGGGGCCCCGGTCTCTGAACAAGACGAGGCCACGGCAACCCCGACGGGCTGCCCACCGTACCCCCCAACCAGTCTGGGCAGTGACGTCCGGGGACAGTGAAGGAGAGGCCCCGCCACCAGAGAGGGAACGCCAACCAAGCGCCCCGGCCACCAGTGGAACCGTCACTGCGTCCAAAAAGGAGCTCGGGGAGGCCCCGCCCCTGGACAGAGAAGTCCGTCTGGCCTTCTCGGAGGGCCCCCGAGACATGAGTGAGGAGACCGAAGCACCCACTCGCTTTGGCACTGCCCAACTAAACGAACCAAAGTTTGCTCAAGCCTGGAGAGAGGCACGAGACATTAACGGGGCACCACAAGGGGCGGTGAGTACGCCAGCTTATCCCTTCTTCAGGGTAAAACATGACCTGCTCTATCGAGTCTGTAACCCACAGGGGGAGGAAGTCGAACAGCTGCTCATCCCACAACCGTTTGTGCCCCGAGTCCTCTACTTAGGCCACACTCACCTGCTGGGAGCCCATCTGGGGATGGAGAAGACCTACGAGAGGATCCTGGCGAGGTTCTATTGGCCCGGGGTGAAAAAGGCTGTGGAGGACTACTGCCGACACTGCGCCGTGTGCCAACTCCACAGCCCTAAGGTAACCCTTCGAAACCCACTAATCCCCCTGCCGGTCATTGACGTACCCTTCAGGAGGATTGCGATGGACATCCTGGGGCCCTTGCCGAAGTCCAGCCGGGGACATCGATACATCCTTGTGATCCTGGATTACGCAACCCGCTACCCGGAAGCTGTCCCGCTCCGGACCGCGACAGGAAAAGCGGTCGCCAGGGAGTTGTTCCTGCTTTTTAGCAGGGTCGGGATAGCGGAGGAACTCCTGACAGACCAAGGATCGTGCTTCATGTCAGGGGTCCTAAAAGAGATGTGCCGGCTGCTACAGGTGACCCAGCTACGAACCTCCGTCTACCACCCCCAAACCGACGGGCTAGTGGAGAGATTCAATCAAACCCTCAAATCCATGCTGAGGAAGATGATTGAAACTGACGGTAAGGACTGGGACCAGCTCTTACCCTATCTCCTCTTTTCAGTCCGAGAGGTGCCCCAGAGCACGACCGGCTTCGCCCCTTTTGAACTGTTATATGGAAGACGACCCCGGGGGTTACTAGACCTGGCGAAGGAGGCCTGGGAACAGCAACCGTCCCGAACCCGCAGCCTGATCGAGCATGTGGAGCAGATGGACCGGCGGATGGCCCAGATCTGGCCCATGATGAGGGCCCACATGGAACGGGTACAACGGGAGCAAGCCAGGCTGTATAACCGGGGAGCACAGGTGAGAGAATTCGCCCCAGGAGACAAGGTGATGATACTAGTCCCCACCAGTGAATGTAAATTTCTGGCCCGATGGCAAGGACCGTACGAGGTCGTGGAGCGCACGGGACCTGTGAACTACCGGGTGAGACAGCCGGGACGACGACACCGCCTCCAGATCTACCACATCAACCTGATGAAGGAGACCCCAGTCCTCTCCGCCCAGTGTGGGGCCCCAACAAGCCCTGACGTGAGTATTGGAGAGCAGCTGAGCTCCCGCCAGAAGCAAGCACTACGTGAGCTGGTGGACCGGAACCGGGACATCTTCTCGACTATGCCCGGCCGCACCCACCTAATCGCCCACGACATCAGCACTGAACCCAGGAAGACGGTGAGGCTACAACCCTACCGAATCCCAGAAGCTCGCCGACACGCCATACAGGAGGAGGTGAAGAAAATGCTCGACCTCGGGGTCATTGAGGAAAGCCGCAGTGCCTGGTCCAGTCCCGTGGTGCTGGTCCCCAAGCCGGATGGGAGCTGGCGGTTCTGTAATGACTTCCGCCGGCTGAACGATGTCTCCCTGTGTGATGCGTACCCCATGCCGAGAGTGGACGAGCTCATTGAGCGGCTGGGACCAGCCCGATTCATCAGCACCCTGGACCTGACGCGAGGGTATTGGCAAGTTCCCCTAACACCCCGTGCCAGGGAGAAGACTGCCTTTGCGACCCCCACAGGCCTCTACCAGTACACAGTACTCCCCTTTGGCGTCCCCGAGGGAGGCCGGGCTGACGGCTAACCCTACGAAGTGCCGGCTTGGATTGGAGGAAGCAGCCTATCTTGGCCACACTGTCGGGAGGGGGCGGGTGAAGCCCCAGTCGAACAAGGTCGACAGCATTGGCACCTGGCCCCAACCGGCCACAAAGAAACAGGTGAGAATGTTCCTGGGCCTGGTGGGTTACTATCGGCAGTTCATTCCAGAGTTTGCAGCCCGAGCAGCCCCGCTACATGACCTCACCAAAAAGGAGCAGCCCAACCGGGTCCAGTGGAACCCCCTCGCTACTGCAGCCTTCCAGGACTTACGGGCCGCCCTGGGTGAGGAACCTGTACTAATCTCTCCCGACTTTCAGAAACCCTTCGTGCTGCAGACCGACGCATCGGAAGTGGGCCTGGGAGCAGTCCTGTCACAGATCCAGGATGGGGTGGAGCATCCAGTGACATACATCAGCAGAAAACTCCTCAGCCATGAAAGGAATTACGCCACGGTCGAGAAGGAATGCCTCGCCATCAGATGGGCGGTAGGTAAATTAAGATATTACCTACTCGACCGTGAGTTCTTGTTGGTGACCGATCATGCTCCCCTAAAATGGATGTACCTTAACCGGGACAGCAACGCCCGAGTGACCCGCTGGTTTTTAGAGTTGTAGCCTTACCGGTTCAAGGTGGAACATCGCGCTGGGAAGCTGCACCAGAATGCTGATGCGCTATCCAGGAGAGAGGATGGCCTAGGGGCAGACGCTCCCGCCTGGGGCGTGGAGCTGAGGGGGGGAGTATGTGGCACCCCTGCTCCTGCATGTTGTGCCACGTGGGTGGAGAACCCTGGAGGGACCCGCGCAGAGCAACCGCGTGGACGTCACGCATTAGGAGAGGTCTGGGAAGGAGTATATCTTCCTAGAGAGGTGATGGGAAGATCAGCACCTTGGAGAGAGATCCCTCTACCTGCAGTCCAGGACCCCGGACAGCGCACATGAGTGAGCAGAATGGAAAGGTACTGACTCAGCTGCAGCCTGTTTCCTAACGAGCAGGGAATGGTATTTAAGGCGCGGTCGAGGCTGCAAACAGGTTCAGTCGGCACCCTTCCTGAGCGTGTGAGAAGGAGAAAGGCAGAGAGAGGAAGGACCTTCTATGCCCTCCTGTACTGACCCTGAAGGAGACCCCACCTTACGAACGGCAACCCCAAAGACCCGGAACGGACGCCGGACACGTGAGCCAAACAAAAACCCGTCCTACTTACCCTATATCTTTGTGTTTCCCCCACCCAGCCCGGACGTGGCTGAAGAGGGAAGGAGGGAGGAGGCCCTGGAGCATACCACAGTCTGGGAAGAACCTTAGTTTATTTTTGCCTGAACGGCCCCTTTTATTTCTCCAGTTTTCCCCTACCCTTGCCCTGAGGGGGGGGGGCGCTATCCCCAATACCCAAAAAAAAAACCACAGAAAAAATAAAAAGAATAGTTTTTTCTGATATCTGCTATCTCCTGTGTCTGGTTTCCAGCTGCGCCCGCCCACTGCACCTCAGGATCCACCCCGAGGCACCACAAGCTCCATAAGTGTAACATTGAAATACAGTGTGATTTCATAAATATATAGCAATGATGTGTGAGATAAGATACGGACAGCACAAATATAGCACAAGACTTTTACTCTAACAAAATAAAGGTCTAGATCTGATAAAACTACTGCCATATAAACTGTTATCTGCTTGAGGAGAGAACTGTGCAACAACCAGAAATCTACACCGAGTGAATAACCAGTGGAGTTGTACATACTCTCTCAAAAATGGATGTGTTAAAATCGAACACAATAAATCAAGCCGGTTCTATGAATGCTTCAACATTCCTTACAGTTGGCTGTAAATTATATGCTTGTACAGCCCAGTATTATTATCCTATTTTGCTGAAATATTTTATTGGTTTAATTGTGCTGAAAATGCACAATAACATATTGTGTTATGACCCTCTATAAGAATATTTCACTGATCTTTCCTCGAGTGTAGTATTTTCCATACTACATTTCCCACAGGCTTACAGTTACAAAATTACACTGACCGTCACTAGTGTAGCAGGGGTAATACTGTGCTATTTGTGAGAATAATTCTTCACTGGTTCATATCACTCCAGGAGGAACTCAAGCCTGCACTTAATCTTGTCAAAGAAAAACTGAAGAAGTTTACTGAGGTTGAACAAGGATGTAAGAAGACAGCAGAACACATCAGGGTGAGTAACACAATGAGTAAATATGTAGTATGTTTGATGAATGTTGTGTGTGACATGGATAACAAACAAACCAACTGCCAAGCATAAATAACAAAGCGTAGTTACACTATTCAGGTATCCAGAGCAGTGTGGAGAGGGCAGGGAGGGGGTGTGGGGGGTGTGGGGGGTGTGGACAGGTAATCGGGAGAAAGGGAAAACATAGAATGGAACATTGACATAAAACACATAGAACAGGGGAAACAGGGAAACACGGAACACGGAAAACATGAAACTAAATATTTAACTACACAAATCGAAGAACAAGCTATGGTACAAAAACACAAGACGTGAGGCAGGACTAATGTCGGTTTTCACTGGTGTTATAATAATAATAATAATAATAATAATAATCATCATCATCATCATAATAATAATACTAATAATAATAACAATAAGCTTCATTTGTATTGCATACATAAAATGTAGCTCAAAGGGCTTTGCATTCAGCCGGTTACAAATAATTATAAAAACAACACATTGTAGATAAAATATAATAATAATAAATACTGTGATTGTGGAAATTCCTTCACTCACCAAACAAATAACAAGACAAGACAAACACTAACACGACTGCCTTAAAGGAGCGACGGTCTTAAAAGAAAGCTCCCTCAGTCTCTTTTGGTGGTGTAGTTGGCCAGGGCCCCGGCCGGGATTTTTTCATGCTGCCAGTTGCACCTCCCCTGACAGCAGCGGTAGGAGGCACAACGCCCACTCCTCCACCAGGTCTGTGTGTTCTCTCCTGTACCTCTTCTCCCCACCGTTTAAATATCTCTCTTCTTCATATTTCAGCTCCTGTGATGATGGACCCCAACACTGCAAAGGCCACTCTCTCTCTCTCTCTCTGATGATCTGACCACTGTGAGACTCACAGGTACAGCGCAGAACTGTCCTGACAACCCAGAGAGATTTAACGACTGTGTAAATGTGCTGGGATCTGAGGGGTTTACCTCAGGGAAACACAGCTGGGAGGTGAAGGTTGGGAATAAACGTGAGTGGACTATAGGAGTGGTGAAAGAGTCCATCAACAGGATGGGAAGCATAACATGCAGCCCAGGGAAAGGATACTGGGTCATAGCGCTGAGGAATGGTGATAAGTACAGAGCAGCAGGAGTAGATGACCTCACACTGGAGAGGAAACCCCAGAGCATCAGGGTGCAGCTGGACTATGACAGGGGGGAGGTGTCCTTCTTCAACTCCAGTGACATGTCACTCATTTACACTTTTAAACACACATTTACTGAGAGGGTGTTCCCATACTTCTCTCCCTGTTTGAGAGATGATGGTAGGAACGATGAGCCCCTGACAATCTGCCCAGTCTCAGTAACAGTGACGTCATCCCAGTGAAGGTGTTGGCGTAAAAATGAAACTAGAAATGCTGTCAGAGATTTAGGATGTGTCTGATCTGCCTCAGCATGCCTGGCTGTTGACTTGAGCTTTGGGACACATGCTGGAGATGATCGGGGGGGGGGGGTTGATGGTGTACCAGTACCCAGTGGAAGATAAACAGACAGAGGTACACTCTCAGTATCTAGGGACACACATCTAGCACAAAGGGGGGTGTCTGTCACAAGGGAGTAATGACTATGTGGTTATTTGCTTTTACCTGGTGCGTTTTATGCTGTAAAGGAGACTGTTGTTTCTTGTTAATGTAATTTCTTATTCATCTGAACTTTGGAAACTGCAAATGTTACTTTTCAGAGGACCACATGCTTTGACACTGATAGGATACAAAAGGTGAAATCCATTTCAATAATTTCAATGAATTCATTTTATTTTCATCACCAATTATTTTGTTGAGTTACTCAACTGTACATGCATTTTTGGTCATGTGCATGCAGGCTGTATCTTTTGGGTTCTGTTTTAAAGCATTAGAACTGTATTTTATGAAGTGTTTATACATAAAACAGATGTGCTCTTGTGGGTAAATCAAATGCTTTCATACCTGATCGATGTCATTCCTGTTGAACTGGATTCATGAGAGCGTGTACAAGCTTTAATTAGAGTCTGGGCTCTTTTCAGATTGTACTTTGCAGATGCAGTGAAGAATAAATTCACCCTGTCAGTACCATGCTGTAGGATTTACATCTGAGCCTTCAGTAGCCTTACCCGCACACCTGCCATTGGTCTCAAACTCTTTTCATATATGCATGATATGTTTTTATTGAATGTAGGATGTAATGATGATGTATGGGAAACAAGTACCACATATATACTAGACATACAGTATAAGACTATAAAAACATAAGGCTTTATGTAATTTTTATTTTTGTTTTGTCATTTCTTTGTATTTTGTGCACACTGTATGTACATGCATAAACATAAATTGATTCTTTCTCAAATCTTATGGAATGCTACAAGTCTCTTCCTTCATTTAAGTCTTGTGTACCGTGTGTGTGCAGTAAATAGCTTTAGAGATAGTTTGGACCAACTGCTCAACTTTGGTCAGACTACAAGCCCTCTGCTAGGCTATGACTGTGCACTCTCTCCACTGCTATTTCTCACAGCTGAGGCAGGAATGTGTAAAACTGGCAGTTGAAAGTTACATAGATAGTCGAGATTGCTCTCTCCCTCTTTACTCAGTCACTAAATGATGTGTACAGCACTGGATGTTTCATGACAAAGTCAGTTTAGATAATATTCATGTTTGGTATTATTCTGATTGTTTCAGTGCGACTGGTGCAATGGTTTTATTTCTGCAACATCAAACCCTGGACATCATAACCAACCAGGAGCCAGGGAAAAACTGTGTGGAGCTCTGCCCCAGTGAAAGCCATGTGCCTCAACCCCCCTGCGTTTCCTGGGGAGGCGTGGCTCCAAATTACAGATGGGTGACCCATTTATAGGGTTAACATCATAGGCCAGATTTTGGATTTAAGGACAGTAAACTAAGCAATCTGGGAGAATGCAATCAGCCTCCCGTGCACACAGTGCACGTAATTTCTACGTACAGGGTGTCTGTAGCCAGACTCCCCTATGTAGCTTTTATTACCAGGTATGACTTTTAAGACTCTGTAATTTGGTTTCCGTTGTAATGTTTTTTGATTTGGAACTAGTATGTAATTACGTGTATGTAACCTGCCTGGTAAAATAAATTGTTAAAACTTGATATGTGTGGTTTCGCTTACTGACACTCAAAGTTATACAGAGAATGCTTGGTTTACCCCCTCGAACTGGTCTAATGAGGATGAATATTTACGCTTAATGTATCACGGCGTATAGCACCCATAGACCTATGATGGTAAATCCCTCGCCTCCGCATGGTAGTTCATTCATGTCGAGCACAGCCGTAGCTAGGTTGGTCTGCTTGGGTCCCTAGGCTGTGAACAGATATACCCAAGAGTAGCTATTCCTGTGACCTCTGTGATGACTACAGATAGCTAGTCAGTTCGTGAGACGTGCACATAACGCGCGATGTGACATGCGGCGGTACCAGTAGAGGATTGTTCAGCGAGTTCTTCTCGGTACAGGATTCCTGTAGCGATCAAGTCAAAATTATGAATGCGACATCCACCAAATGTGGACAACTAATCTAAATTATTATTCAAATGGAGTCAGATAAACGAAGGTGAATATATTGGCCCTATTGTGGAGATTCTTGGTCAGCCCGGACCAGTAAAGAGCAGAAGGCAGAGTGGTACTCCTGTCTTTGTATCATGGTTCATTTATTGGCTGATCTAGACTCTCCGCATAGGGGCCACTAATTTTTAACCCTATTAGTATTCTTTCAGCAACACCAGAAGGACGAGCACGCTGATACCTTCAGCCCTCGCTAAATTCCGTCGTTGGGTTAGCGTAGGGTTTTACAGTTTCATTTGGTTTGGCAACATTCACTACTCCTGACAATGGAATTCAAAGATTCAGATGTGTAAGCTAAACACCTCCAAGGAATAGACACAAGTCATATCTTTGTGTATGATGATTACGCTACAACAATGGCACTTGGGCAGTCCCATGATGCAGTGCAGAACTCCCGATGGCCGTGGGGTGTCTCACCTGTTCTGCCATCTGTGTTCCGCTTAAACATGAGTGTGTTTTGATCAATCTCCATGAGTATGAAGCTCAAATGCAGGCCTGCTTTGCACCTATCCGATTACGCACCTGACACGAGACGTTTCAAAGACCCTGTCCGTTCTGCTCATTCTGCGCGCCTTAATCTGCAGACCTGTCAGGCTACCGCATCGGAGCATGTTTAGATAGCCTACGTATGGAAAGGTGCTGGGGTGGACTGTGCTGGAAAACTGCAGCAGTTAGTTTCCCAGGCCTGTATGCTATCATCTGGAGCTATGTGGTCATTTTAGCGCATGTATGATTACCGCTGATCCAGGGTGATGATCGGCCAACATGAGAGCTGAACGTCACTGTTATCTTCATAAACAACCCAGAATCCTCAGCGCAATGCCTGACGTAACATCGTACAGTAATAATATTAATAATAATAATAATAATAATAATAACAATAAGAATAAAAATAATGATAATAATAATAACTAGAAAAAATTCCAGGGAAATTTTAAGTGTGCTGCTGCTGGTGCCCATCCCTCACACAAACACAGATGTAACCCACAATTTGGTCCTCACAAAAATGGAGAACCTCATCTATACACTTGTGTGTGTGTGTGTGTGTGTGTGTGTGTGTGTGTGTGTGTATTTGCCCTTATGATAAGTTCATAGGCCACACACACACACACACACACAGATCTAAAACAAAATTTGGTCCTCACAAAAATAGACATCCTCATCTATACACATGTTCTGGGCAGTTGCTAGGGTGTTCTGGGCGGTTGCTAAGGTGTTCTGGGCGGTTGCTAGGGTGTTCTGGGTGGTTGCTAGGGTGGTCTGGGCAGTATAAGGGTACAATTCCCAAGGTGGCGTTGTCTGGCTAAGTATGGGTTGCTCAACCACACCCACCCTCCTGTTACAGTTAGCACAACCATTAAGACATGGACATAGAAATAAAACAGTTAAAAACCTTGCTATTTTCATATAATGTGGACAGGATGGAGTCAGTCAGTTAGCTAGTTATTTAGTTAATTATTCTATATTAATGACTTAGTTAGACGTGTTAGGCAGAGGCAGAACATACATACAGTTCAACAGCATCACAAACTACAGATAACAAACAACCAAATCAACACCTCTCTAAAATAATAAAAACTTTATAGAATATTACACTGCATTAGTTTTGGTAAATATAAATTACAGTGACAGTTCACTAATCAGCTGAGCTTAGTTAGCCAGTCAGCTGACTAGTTAGCCAGTCAGCTAGCTAGCTAGCTAGTTAGTTAGTCAGTCAGCTAACTAGTTAGCCAGTCAGCTAGTTAGTTAGTTAGTTAGTCAGTCAGCTAGCTAGTTAGTCTGTCAGTAAGTCAGCTAACTAGCTAGTTAGTTAGCCAGTCAGCTAGTTAGTTAGTTAGCCAGTCAGCTAACTAGTTAGCCAGTCAGCTAGCTAGTTAGTTAGTCAGTTAGTAACAGTCACTTAGTTAATCAGTTAGTCAGACCGTCAGTTAGTTAGTTAAGCTAGCTAGCGCCGAAGCTAATGTTAACTAGCGCGACGAAGCTAACGCAAGCTAGCGCCGAAGCTAACGCAAGCTGGCGCAACGAAGCTAGCAGTTGACGCTTCAGATAACATTGGAGTCAATGAGAGCTGGATTCGGCACTCTCTGCACTTTTGGGCAATTTATTAAAAAACCGTGAGTCCTATCTCAATGGAAGTAACATTGAATGAGAGAGGACAAGTTTCTCTACATTAAATTGTTGTTGTAGAGTAGAAGCTGTGGGAGTAAGATGAGAATGTCTTGAATATTTTTGATAAAATTTAGAAGGGCTGAATGCTAGAGTGGGTGATGTCACCGCACTCTAAAGCCACGCAATACACACCCATTATAAAATCTGAAAATCTCAAAAATTTCATAAAACATAAACTGTGATTTTGTAAAAATGAGAAGATATCAAAAAGTGTCTTTAGAACAACACAGTTCAAAGTCTTGTGACCGGTTTAAACCTTTAATCACGTTTCTGCAACGAAGTATGACGAAGTGGTGTGGCTCCAAAGAGGGGTGGGTTTGATCAATTTGTGAGATTTTTTTTTACGAATTCTCATTCATTCCTATGGGCAGAAATCGGTCGGTTTTTCGCATTTCGTAAGAAAACGAGATGTCGCAGAATTGAGAAAAGTCTTTCCCATCGATTCCCATCTATTCCGGTCGTTTTGATATATATCTTGCCTGGGATTTCTCAAAGCTGTGGGAGGAGTAGCATGCCGAACTTTTGAAGGAAGAAAATTAAATAAATAAAATTATGAAGTATGGCTGAGAATATTAAGGTGTGTGCTTTTGCACTACAAAGCTCTGCTTTGTATTGCAATGCGCAGCACACAATAATCAGTATATTGGTTGGAATTAGCCGCTATTATTGTTATTATTATTATTATTATTATTATTATTATTATTATTATTATTGTTGTTATTATTATGAGGTATATTATTAATTAGCCTATCATCATCATCGAGTACTGACTTATCGATGCTGCATGGAACTGCAAAGATGAACACAGATGTGCAGGTATAGGGCTGATCATGCATAGAAACGGGAGAAAACTACTTTCAATGTCTCTTTTATGCAAATAAAAGAACAGCAAAACATTTTTTATGTTATCTCCATGCAATAATGAAGTTTTCAGCAGTTGGATTTTAAGATGAGATTGTTTTACTTCAGTCATGATTAACATGTTGTGGCAAACAAATTGAACATCCTACAGAAGGTTGTGCTGCACCTGAGACAGACAGACTAAACATATTAGAATTGATTTCCTTCTGTTATCTGTGCGAAATAAGTCATTTTGAGTCAAGAAGAAGGTGGAGAGAACATTATCCAAACTATGCCATTTGGATAGATTTTGGATAAGTAAAAGGACACTTGTGCCTCATCTTGGAAAAACACTTGCAGGATGTCACTGCTTTCAGATAGCAGGGGGCCTGTAGCATAGTGGTTAAGGTAAATGACTGGGACAGGCAAGGTCAGTGGTTCAAATCCTGGTGTAGCCACAATAAGATCTGCGTTGCCGTTGGGCATTGCTCCAGGGGACGATTGTCTCCTGCTTAGTCTAATAAACTGTGCATCACTCTGGATAAGAGCATCTGCCAAATGCCAATAATGTAATGTAATGTAGCCACACAAACTTTTTTCGAGTGGTGGACAACACATTGTGGATGAACTGTATACAATAATTGTTGTCCCTAGCAGATTTAGATTTGGTGCAATGAATATTAGAGCATGTAAATGTATGATCTTTTTGCTTTTTGTGTTTACCAGACATACTTTTTCAAGTATTTCTTAGGCTCTCATGCTTTGATCTTGATGGTACACATGTGCCCGACAAATTCAGCCAACCATGCAATGTGTTGCCACACAGTGGAACAGCTTTATTAAATAGTACTGAAAACAGGTCTGGGAAAAAGAGGTTAAAGTCAGCTGAGATCCTTTTAACTTTTAACACGTTGCACGTGTCAATAACAGTTCATTGTAAAGAGCAGTGTGGTCTCTGGTTCCCCACTTGTGTTTGGTTCTCCACAATCTTCCTGCACTTGTTTGTTTCTTCCTCATCTTTGTTTTTCTTTTCTCCCCCTTTTCTCCCACTCTATTCCTTCCTTTCTCTCCAGCCTGCCTCTGTGCACTTCTCTCTCTCAGCTCGTCCTTGTACCTCCTCGTCCTCCTCCTCTTCCCCCTCTTCCTCCTCTTCCTCCTCTTCACCGCAGCTGTAGAACCTGCCCCGGTTTGACGTCACCATCTCCTCCACCTTCTCCAGCAGCTGGGAGACGTGACGGGCATTCCTCCGGCTGTGTAGGGCGGGATACCTGTTCCCGCACCTGTGCACCAGCCTGCAGAGGCCCTGACTCCTCAGAATGTGCTGCTCGACGCTCTCCCCCAAAGCCTCCGCCCAGGTGAAGAGCACCAGCGTGTGCCTCCACACCCGCGTGCCGAAGGCGGCCATGTTGAGCCTGACCGCCCGGCCGTAGCCGGCTGTGAAAGAGAGATACGCGGGGACGACCAGGAGGAAGGCGTGGGGCCCTGGGGGGCACAGAGCTGCCCTCTGCAGGGCGTGACCTGCGGCCCCGTCCCCAAGGTACCACTTGGGCCCTGTCACTTCCACCAGAGCGACCCGCCGCCCGGCTGCCTGCCCTCGCCTCACTGTGCCTCTCTCTGTCTGGGCCTCCTGTCCACCCAAGATGCTGTTTCCAGCCGAGCTGTTGGAGGCCCAGCTCTCTCCCAGCAGGACTAGCCTGAGCTCAGATGGACCGGGACACTCTGGGAATGGTGGGAATGCGGTACGGATTTGACTGGGAGACTGAGGAGACAGCGGGAACGTTGGGGAAACTGTACTGGGAGGCTGTGCAGGGCTCCCTTCAGCGATCACTGAAACAACAAGAAAAGGCAAACTGTGAGGTTGTGTACTTGATATAATGAGCAGCTGTCATTATTGTTGTTCCTCCTCATGGAGGGGCTTTAACTGTAACAGATGGGGCAAAATATAAACCAGAGGCTTACACAACTCAGCAACCTCAAACTCATTAATTTCATTATAGAGTTGCGCAATATCTAAACATTATACAAGCCCTGTCTGGGTTCTTTTTTACGTATTATTCTTGTTTTCACAGGTGGGTTTCTAACTGTTGAACGGAGTGCACAGGGAGCAGACTATGCCCTGTGCCCGTGCCATTGCCACAAGCGGTTCAGAGAGGGACGAGTCCCGTGGTCCTCGTCAAGCAACTTGGGCACCTCCTTTGCGAACGCCTTTCCCCATGGCCAGATTTCCCCCAAGGTGGTCCTCACAGACTCTTTAATCTTAATCCCGGTTCCTCGGCGATCGCTCCGATTGTCAGCGTGTGAAGCGTCCGCGCCAGGTCCTTGGCCCTCTGGAGGTCGGCGTCAGATCTGAGCGTCGTGCGGGTTTTCGGATCATCCTACGCGTCATCCCGCCCCCCTCTGCACCGCCCGTTCCCCTCAGACAGGTGCATGGTGCTCCCCAGACCTTTCTTTCAGCGTGAGAAGGGTCTCCGTTGGATTTTTCCCCAGATGAGCTTCGCAACCAGATTCATAGCGCTACAGAGTACACTTCACAAGAGTTAGAAACCCACCTGTAAAAACAAGAATGATGAAGTAAAAAGAACCAAGGCTGGGCTTATATAGGGTTCAAATGTTGTGCAACTGTACAACGTAATTCATTAGTTTGAGGCTGCTGAGACGTGTAATCAATCTCATTATAGCCACACCTCGTATTAACAATAGTTATTCACATCTGAAGCTAAAAAGTACCATACGAGCAGTGTATGAGAGAGACTAACCTGCAGCTGGTTTATGGGAGTCCAGTCTTTGACATGGTTTAGGCACATTCAGTTCCCCTCTCCCTCTCATCTCCTTCACCCGGTTCTGGAAGCGTCTGTCCATAAACTCAGGCAAAAGGTCATTGAGGCTCTCACTGTTGCTGCAAAGTTTGAGATTCTTCCTTTCTGACCATTCCCTCGCTCCGTGTCTCTCTTTCTTCTGTTTGGGCTTGTGGAGCTCTTCCTCCTGCCCTCCATTCGCCTCTTTCAGGGCATAACCTCGTCCTTCGCTCACAATGGGATGAGGATCATCTTCCCTCATCCGCTGCTTCTCTTTTTGCACCCCTGCTGCCCCTTCCACGCGTGTTTCTTTCCTGTCTTTTTCTCTCTCTCTGTTGTCCACCCCGTTTTCCGGATCCACTGTACAGAATTCCACTGGTCCCTTTTTTGCCTTTTTGTACATTCTTTCCATGTCTAACAGTTTCCTTTCTTTTTCTGTGTACCTCAGTTGTAGCTCTTTGAGCTGATCCTCGGTCCCTTTGAGCTTGTGGTAAAATTCAGACTCTTTCCTGTTTAACTCCATTTCATGGGTTTTTACCAGCTCCTTAATCTCCTGCTCTTTCTTTTCAAAAGTCCTTTTAAATTCCTGAATCACAGTCTCCCTCTCTGAAACAGTCACCATCAGCTTTTGCTCTCTGTTTCTTGTTTCTCCTTTAGAAAGTAGTTCCTTCTCTCTGGATTCTTTTTCCTTTGGCTGGGGAATGAGTTTACTCTCCATTTGCCTCTCTCTTGTTCCTTCCTCTAGAAGTTGTCTATCTCTCCCTGCCCCGTTATCGTCTTCACCCTCTGTCCATGGTATTATCCCTTCCTTGTTCTTTAACTCCTCTGGACAATTCAGATTTTTCCCGTCAACTTCCCTCTCTTTTTCAGAAATGGCCTCTTGCAGCTCTTCTAGTTCCTTCTTGTATTCCTTACAGCTCTTTCTGATCTCCTCTAACTCAGCCTCTCTTTGAGAGATCAGTCCCTTCAGTTCCTCTACTTGCTCCTGACTGTCTTCATACTTCTCTGTGATGGAAACCAATCGTTTCTCACTGCAATCGTGCTTCTTTTTCAGTTCATTAACGCATCTCTCTTTTACCTCCATTTCTGTCTCTATCGCCTTCAATTTCTCCTCATGAATCTGTTTCTTGTCCTTCGTCTCTCTCTCCATTTTTTCATATTTTTCTTTCCACGTGTCTTCGCTCAGTTTTTGTATCTCTTCATCTCTTTCCTCGATTGTCCCTCTAATTTCATCCCCCTCTCTCTTCCGTTCCCTCTTGATCTGTTCCATTGCTTTGTCTTTTTCTCTGAGCGCCCCTTCCAGCTCTCTAATCCATGCTTCTCGCTCACTCTGTTTCCTCTCATATTCTGTCTGCATATTTCTCCTGATCTCCTCATAATGAATCCTCAGTTCTGCAATCTTTGTCTCATTCATCTCGGCCCTTGTTCTCAGTTCTTCATTTTCTTTCCTGTAGTCCTCACACTTTTCTTTTATCTCCTCAATCGCTCCATATCTCTCCATGCTCAGTGCCTCATAACTCTCTCTGAGGCAAACCAAGCTTCTCTCCAGCTCATCATACCTTTGTTTTAATTCAGAAATCACCTTTTCTTTCACCTCCAGGACTGACTCTACCTCTGCCTCTCTCATCTGCCTTTTCTCCTCATCCATCTGTTTTGTACCCTCCATCTCCTTCTGCATCTTCTCATATTTATCTCTCCATTCCTCTTCCCTCTGCTTTAGCTCTTCCTCATATTCCTGCAGAGAAGCTGATATTTTCTCCTCCCTTTCTTCAGCGTTGTGTCTCAGTTCATCCACTTCTCTCTCTTTCTCATATTGTTTCTTCTGTAATTCATTCAGTTCCATCTTCATGTCTTTTATCTCCTTGTCTTTTTCTCTGACCACTCCCTCCATCTCTTCCTCTCTCTGTAGTTCTTTCTCTCCATGTTGCTGTTTTATCTCATCCCTCTCCTTCACAATAATGTGAATTCTCTCCACCAGTTTTGCGGTATCAGTCCTTAGCTGCTTAATCATGACCTCTAGTTTTTCTCTTTGCCTTTCACTGTGTTCATACCTCTCTCTCATCTCTTCTACCTCCTTCTCCTTCTCCCTGATTTTCTTCTCCAGCTCCTCCACTCTCTTCCTCTGTTCATCCTTCAGTCTCTTTTCTGTTGCCCCTGCATTTTCTTGTGCTTGATGCATCAGCTTTGGAATCCTTCTGTCCTTCAGCTTAAGTTGTGCTTCTCTTTCTGCCAAAGCCTGTGTGCTTCTCTCTGCCTCCCTCTCTCTCTCTACATCCTTTAGTTTCATCTCCATCTGTATCCTCCTCAGTTCCTCTTCATATTGCTGTTTTACGTTTTCCATCTCTCTATCTTTTTTCCTGAATGCTAACTCCATCTTTCTGATCTCTTTTTCCTGCTCTCTTAGTTTCCCCTCATTTTCTGTGTGAACGCTTTTTAATTTCTCATAGTATTCCCTCTGCTCTCCAATCTCTTTCTCTTGTCCATTTCTATTCTGCTCTATCTCTTTTATCTCCTCTATCTGCTTTTTCATCTTCTCAGTTTCCACTCTCCACACCTCTTCTCTCTGTCGCTGTTTCTTCTCAAAATCCTGCTTCAGAACTTCAGTGGTTTGCTCTGCCACCTGAATTGTGTGCTGTAGTTCTTCCACCTCCCTCTCTTTGTCCTCATACATTTGATGCAAGTCACACAATTCTGTCTTTTTTTCCAGATTCCTGCGTTTTAATTCCCCTATTTCCAGGTCACACTTCTGCATGTTTGCTTTGATCTCAGCTTCTCTTTTCATCCTCTGCTCTTCATAAAACTCTTTCATTTTATCGAACATTAAGTCTCTCTCTTTCTTCTTCTCCTCCAGGTTCTCCATCTCCTCTCCACATTTGTGGAATTCCATCGCCAGGTCGTTGAGCTCTGTCTTTTTCTCTTCATTCAGTCGATTCAGCTCCTCCATTTCTGTAGTTTTATTTTGAATGATCTTTCTCAATTCTTCCTCTGTTTTAACAAGACTCTGGCATAACCTTCTCGACTCGTCTGCTTCTTTTTCCATCGCCGCTGTTCTTTCCATCAGCTCACTG
This sequence comes from Conger conger, assembly GCF_963514075.1. Lineage (NCBI taxonomy): Eukaryota > Metazoa > Chordata > Actinopteri > Anguilliformes > Congridae > Conger > Conger conger. The sequence goes on along the minus strand of NC_083767.1, from coordinate 60,390,492 downwards.
TTCTTCTTCTTTTCTTCCTCAGCACTTTTCTCCAGCTCTTCCCTTTCTTTTGCGCTCTGTTGGTGCATCTTTTCCCACATCCTCCTGTCAAGGTGCATCTCTCTCTCTGCGGTCAGTATTCTAATTTCTCTTTCTTCATTCTTCTCCATCAGGGCTTTGATCTCCCGCTCTTTCTCTTGCATCTTTAGCTTCATATCCCCCTCTCTAAGCCTGTACTCCTGGTCAAGAATTGCTGTGATTCTGTCGTTTTACTCTTTTGTCTAGGAGCTTCCTCATCTCTGTCTGCCTTCTGTCCTCCTGTTCCTGCCTCCCCGCCTCCGGCTTCCCCTCCATTCTTTCCCTTTCCTTGGGTTTCCTCTCAAAACTCATCCTGCTTCTCTCCTTCTTTGCTTTCGTTTCCGTCTCACTCTTCCGTCTCTCCTCCTTCTGTCCCATCAGCTCTCTTATTTCCTGCGTCAGCGGCGTGAACGGCTGCCCGCCGTTTCCCGCCACGAGGTCCTCCACCTTCTCCAGCAGCTCTGTGACCTGCGTGTTCACCGGCTCCGCGCCGCTGATGACGTGGTACCTGCCCTCGCACCTCTCCACGAGCTGGTGGGCTTTGGCCGAACTGTGGACGTGCTGCTGGATGGTGGCGCCACGCCTCAGCTTGTCTCCGCCCGTAAACAGGATGAGGGCGTACCTCCAGGCCTCCTCACCCAGCACCCCCATGTGCTCCACCGCGGCCTGCACAGTGACGTCCGAGTCCACGCCCACCACCAGCAGCAGGGCGTGGGGCCCTGGCGGGCACAGTGTCACGCTCCTCCGAATCTCGTGCCGGACCCTCTCGGGGGTCCGCTTGCTCTCCCAGCCGGGCGTGTCCACCACGGTGACCCGTCTGCCCGCCACCTCCCCCTGCGAGCTGGTGCACTCCTCCGTAACCCTGCCGGCCAGGAACGGAGCCCCTCCCAAGATGGCGTTTCCCGCCAAGCTTTTCCCGGTCTCCCGCTCCCCCAGCAGCACCAGCCGTAGGTCCGGGAGGCCACGACCACGCCCTGTGGGCGCGCCTGTACCTCCTCTCTCCAGGTGACATGGCTCCCATCGCCTGTGAGAAAGAGACATAACCAGCGTGAATTCAGTCTATTTGGACCCATGCAAATGTGTCCCTCCAGCTCCCCAAAAGTATTATACAAATCATACGGCCGAACACACATGGATGCTGCTGAGAGTGCCCAAAGATGAGCCGCTACATTTGTATTTTTACATTTCACTTGTTATGAGGAAGGTCAACATCTATTCATGTTATGTACGGCTCTGAAAACCCAAACGCAGACCACAGGATTATCCAAAATCGTTGTTTAATAGTCCGAAATCGTAGCCAGGAGATCCAATACAAAGGCAAAAACGAAAGGTAAAAGAATAGTCGAAAAAACAGGCGAGGGGGTCAAAAATCCAGAAAATCAAAAGGCTAAAGTACAAAAGGATGAAGGCAAGAATCAAAACCAGAAAACAAAGCAGAATGTCGAAAACCAGAAAAGCAGAAAGGCAAACAAAACAAAAGGGCAAGGCAGGCTCGGAAATCAAAAGGCAAAGGGGTGTCTATCAAGAATCTCAAGAGTTAGGCTTACAGGGTATTCGGCACTAAAACTGATCAACGTTCTGACAAAGAACAATGCAGAGACTGAGGTTTAAATACATGAGGGAAGGTGACAATCTAGGTGGGGCTGGGAAAAGGTGGACTAAACAAATAGACAACAGGTGGGGAAACATAATAGGGTAATAACATAATAATGGGAGGGAGACGAAAACGCAGACTGGATGCACGAAACAAAACATGTAAAACATACGGCTCCGGATTAGGGAGTAGACATTTGCATAGTTAGAAGACGTAGTGATAGTTAGACAGGTGCGAACACTTCACTGAAACTAAACAAGTAATCAGGGATAGCATAGGGAGGCGGAGTTACAGAACAGTGCAGAAATACAAAGAGATTGCGTTAGTGAGTTAGTTATGTGAATATTTCCAAACTACCCAATAAAAGTGATTGTTAGTTAGTTAGTTAGACAGACAGTAAGTGTATTAATCGGATTAGTACTGTACAAAACCTAGATTAGCAGTAGTTAGTAAGAATTGTGCTTTACAACATTTACCTACAAAGAAAAAGCAGGAAGTAAGAATCACGAGTTTTAGAAGAAATGTTGAAAACCCGAAAACTAGCGTAACCGCCCGAATAGTGGGACACGGGAGTGACTAGACTGGTAAAAATTCAGATGCAGACATAACAGAGGATGACAAATGAGAACTGTAATGGAAAACACTAACCAATTTCAAAAATGAATAAATAACAAGAATAAACATAAATACACACAGGACAAATACAGGAACATTACAATTCAGGCTTGACAAAAGATGACTGAAGGGGACTTTATTGAGATAAATTTTATTAGATCTTCCAGTTATTTTTGTAAACAGGAATTAAAAAATTCAACAAGTTTTCTCTTTACGCTCTCATGGAAAAGTATTAACGCAGTCAGATTTGCTGAGTAAATGGGCTAATTCATCCTGAAAAGCTGAATAAAAACCAAACACAGTGACTAGCAGACTCAGACTGAGTGAACTCACCGGTGAATATCTCTCGCAGGGACTCTCTCAGCTTCCTCTCCTCTTGTAGTCTCTGGCTCCTCCTCTCCTCTCCAGGCCTCCGGCCGCCGCCCTGCTGCTCCAGGCGCAGACGGACCGGCTCCATCTCCAGGGGGGCGCCTCCGTTGGCAGCCACCATTTCCTCCACCTTGCGCAGCAGCTGGGCGTCCTGGGCGGCGTGGCGCCCCCTGGCTGTGCTGCGGAGCACGTGCCACCGGTTCCCACAGCGCTCCACCAGGAGCCGGAGGTCCGCGCCGCCCTCGCCGATCCTGTCCGCCACGACCTCCGGATCGGCGCCCTGCGTGAAGAGCACCAGCGTGTGCTTCCAGACCGCCTCGCCCAGGAGCTCCATGTGCTCCTGGATCTCCTTCCGGTAGGTTCCGTCCACCGAGGCGTAGGCCCGGACCACCAGCAGCAGGGCGTGGGGTCCGGGCGGGCACAGGGTCACACTCCGCACTGTCTTCTACTTCACCCACTCGGGCGTGCCGTTGAGAGGGTAGTACCACTCCCACCCGGGGGTGTCCACCTCCGTCGGACTGCCGTCGGTCAACCCCCCCTCACTGATGCCCAGGATGGCATTTCCCGCAGAGCTTTTCCCCGCCCCCTTCCCCCCAGCAGCACCAATCGGAGCTCTGAGGGACACGGGGCTCCAGGAAGAGGGGTCTGCCCCTCCTCTGCCCCTGATGCTGGTCTCACGCCACCTGCAGGAGAGAGGGGTACAGCTGGTTCCCATTCTGTGATGGAGCTTCAGCGCCAGTCTGAGCGCCAAGTCATTTACCCACATGGAACACTTAAAAATAAATAAAAAACTTAGGAAGCGTATATTTCTATTACAGTGCATCCGGAAAATCTTCACAGCGCATCACTTTTCCCACATTTTGTTATGTTACAGCCTTATTCCAAAATGGAATAAATTCATTTTTTTCCTCAAACTTCTACACACAACACCCCATAATTGAGACGGGTGCGTGGGGGTTGGACCCAAAATGCACGACTCAGAAACAATAGTAATATAAAGACCCCTCAGGGCTTTATTCGGGACGAATCCCAGGAGAGTAGTCAATCCAAGCAAAGTCCATACACGTAGATCCAGCCAAACAAAAAATAAACAAACAAAAAGCACGGTGCCGAGGGAAGAGGCAAACTCGTAGTCGGTAGACGTGCAGGGAGGTCCGGTAGCGGGAGAGCTGTCAGCGGGGCAGATGAACAGACGGGCGGCAGGCAGAGGCGTAGTCGTGGGCGAAGCGGGAGTCGAAACCATGAAACAATCAGCGAAGCAAAAGTACAAAAAACGGTAGGCGAGGACGTAGTCAAAAAACAAACGATGGTCACAACACAGAAATCAATAAACAATGGTCAGTAAACAGGCGTGGATCGTAACGTGTAATCAAACAGTAAGTAATGCTCAAGAGTTGCGTGAAAAAACAGAGGCAGACAATTTCGCAGTGAACAGTTGCGCGACTGGGCTATAAATGCAGGTGTAGACAGGTGTAGACAATTAGTAAGAGCGTAGCAAGGGAATGGAAAACAGGTGCGATGGATGACAAGTTTAACAAGGAGATTAGTAATCGTTAGTAATAAACCTATCCTGCCCTAGCATTAGTAAATTAGTAAATGACATGCACGAGAAACATAAGGTAACATGAACACATGATTAGTCTTGTTAGTTTCTACCCAATCCTGATCTAGCGTTAGTAGTTTTAGTAAATAGACAAATCGAACATTAGGGGAGTGAAGGACAGAACGAGAGAGAGAGAGAGAGAGAAAAGGCGGAACGCAAGGTTTGCGGAAAAACATGTAAAAGTGTATGCATAACCACGACCAGTTAACGTAACAATAAACATACATCGAAACATAACACAAAGCGGAACTAAGACGATAATCACTCAACATAACCAGGTAATATAATCGTACGAAAACATAACTAGACATGACAAGAAAATAAATCGTAACAAGACATAACTAGACATGACGAGAAAATAAATCGTAACAAGAAATAAACTAAACAACATGACAAACCTAGACTAACATAATACATGATAAGACACTACGTGACTAAGACAACATGAATAAACATAAATCAACATAAAACATGGTGAGACAGACCTGAAACGTGACAGGACCCCCCCCTTAACGACCGACTCCTGGCGGTCCTTGGAATTTATCAGGGTGGTCACGATGGAAGTCTCTGATGAGCGATTTGTCCAGAATGAGACTGGGAGCGACCCATGGAACGCTCCTCAGGGCCATAGCCCTCCCAGTCAACCAAGTATTGCACCCCACGGCCCCTCTTACGAATGTTCAAGAGTTTCTTAACCGTGAATGCGGGGTGGTTGTCAATAATGCGGGGGGGAGGTGGTGGGGGATCCGGGGGACATATGGGGTGAGAGGATACGGGCTTAATACATGAGACATGGAATGTGGGGTGAATCTTAAGGGAAGCAGGGAGTGACAGTTTAACAGAGGAAGGATTGATGATTTTGTGGATCTTAAAGGGACCAATAAAGCAGGGTTGCAGTTTGTGAGAGGTGGCTTGGAGGGGAATGTCCTTAGTGGACAGCCAGACGGAGTCACCTGGTTTGTAGGCCGGAGCTGGAGTGCGGTGGCGATCAGCAACACGCCGATTACGATCTGCCGTGCGTAAGAGCGCGGCCTTGGCGTCCCTCCAAATCTTGGCACATCGCTTCATGTGGGTGGTGAGGGAGGGAACCGCGATCTCAGCTTCTTGGTCGGGAAACAATGGAGGTTGGTAGCCAAGAGAGATCTCAAATGGAGATTTCCCGGTGGCGGCGCAGGGTAAGGTGTTGTGTGAGTACTCCACCCAGGTGAGCATCTTGCTCCATGAAGCCGGATTCTGGGCAGAGACACAACGTAGCGCGGCTCCCAAATCCTGGTTGGCCCTCTCGGTTTGCCCATTGGATTGAGGGTGGTAGCCGGATGAGAGGCTGGCCGTGGCACCGAGGGCCAGGCAGAAAGCTTTCCATACTTGAGAAATGAATTGTGGGCCCCGGTCGGATACAATGTCTGAGGGGATTCCATGGATGCGGAACACTTCCTTAATAAGTACATCCGCAGTCTCTTGGGCAGTGGGTAACCCTGGCAGGGGGATGAAGTGGGCCGCCTTACTGAATCGGTCTACCACAGTGAGGATGGTGGTGTTACCTTCGGAAGGGGGAAGTCCGGTAACGAAGTCCACGCCGATGTGGCTCCAGGGTCGGCTGGGCACAGGCAGAGGTTGGAGTAGACCAGCCGGGGCTTGGTGGGAGGCCTTGCTTCTGGCACAGGTGGTACATGCCTTGATGAAGCGCCTGGTGTCAGGGATCATGGAGCTCCACCAGAATCTCCGCTTCAGCACCGCCAAGGTGCGGGTAAAGCCGGGATGGCAGGAAAGGAGGGATGAATGGGCCCATTGCAGCACCTGGGTCCGAGCGGCTGAGGGAACGTATAGGCGTAATCCGGGGTTGGACCTGGGATCGGGATCCTCCCGTAGAGCCCTCTGGATCACCGCCTCGATCTTCCACGTGACAGATCCGATAGTGCAGGAGGCAGGAAGGATGTTCTCGGGAACCTCACGCTCAGAACAGGTGTTGAATTGACGGGACAGGGCGTCGGGCTTAACGTTCTTCGAACCCGGGCGGTAGGTCAGAGAAAAGTTGAACCTCCCGAAGAACAGCGCCCATCTAGCCTGTCGAGAGTTCAGCCTCTTGGCTGTCTGGAGGTATGCCAGGTTCTTGTGGTCAGTCCAAACGATGAACGGCTTCTCGGCCCCCTCCAGCCAATGTCTCCACTCCTCCAGCGCCAGTTTGACTGCCAGCAGCTCTCGGTTTCCAACGTCATAGTTCCTCTCTGCAGGGGACAGCTTCTTGGAGAAGAAGGCGCAGGGGTGTAGTCGGTTGTCAGCGGCCGCCACCTGAGAGAGCACTGCTCCCACCCCTGTGTCGGAAGCATCCGTCTCGACCACAAACTGGCGGGTCGGGTCGGGGTGTACCAGGATGGGAGCGGAAGAGAACAGTCTCTTGACCTTGGTGAAGGCCGTCTCAGCTTCGGGGCTCCACCGGAATGGCACCGCAGGGGACGTGAGCTTGGTTAAGGGGGCGACCACTTGACTATAGGATCTGATGAACCTTCGGTAGAAGTTGGCGAATCCCAAGAAGCGTTGGAGCTGCTTACGTGAGGTGGGTGTGGGCCAGTCGGTAACAGCCAGAATCTTCTTGGGATCCGCCCTGATCCGTCCCCTCTCTAGGATAAACCCTAGGAACTCAACTGTGTCGGAGTGGAAGACGCACTTCTCCGCCTTGACGAATAATCTGTTCTCAAGGAGTCTCTGTAGAACTTGCCTGACGTGGTGCTCATGATCCTTGGCATTGGTGGAGTAGATCAAGATGTCATCCAGGTAGACGAACACATGGCGACCCAACAAGTCCTGAAGAACATCATTCACCAAGGCCTGGAACACAGCAGGAGCATTGGTGAGGCCGAATGGCATGACCAGGTATTCGAAGTGTCCAAGAGAGGTGTTGAAGGCGGTCTTCCATTCATCGCCCTCACGGATACGGACCAGGTGGTAAGCGTTGCGGAGATCCAACTTGGTGAAGATGGTGGCCTCGTGAAGTGGGTGGAACGCGGAGTCCATCAGGGGCAGAGGATACTTGTTCCTCACCGTGATGTTGTTCAGCTCCCTGTAGTCGATGCACGGGCGTAGGGAGCCATCCTTCTTCTGAACGAAGAAGAATCCCGCACCGACGGGAGAGGAAGAAGGGCGAATTAGTCCGTTAGCCAGGCAGTCACGGATGTATTTCTCCATCGCCTCCCTTTCTGGTCTGGAGACGTTGTATAGGCGACTTGAGGGAAGTGACGAACCAGGAAGGAGCTCGATGGCGCAGTCGTAGGGTCGATGAGGCGGCAAAGACTGAGCTTGTGTCTTGGAGAACACTGTGCCCAGGTCATGGTAAGGAGAGGGGACCCTATCCAGGGAGGGTTTGGGAGTCTGTGGTAGGGCTGGCACTCCCTCTGCTGGTGGTGGGGCGGAACGCAAGCAGGACAGATGGCACTTAGGATCCCATGCTTGCACTTGGTTAGAACTCCAGTTGATCGTGGGGTTGTGTTTCTGGAGCCAGGGTAATCCCAAGATGAGTTGGTCATTAGGGGACTGGATGACGCGGAACTGGATCATCTCCCGATGGTTTCCAGAAATGATCAATTGTACGGGAATAGTGATGTGCGTCATGCGACAGAAAGTCCTTCCATCCAGCGACCGCGCATTCTCAGGGTGGGGTAGAGGGAGGGTGGGAATGTTCAGTTCAGACACCAGAACCTCGTCGATGAGGTTGGCATCCGCTCCAGAATCCACCAATGCGTTAACCCGGGTAGTTCCGTCGGGGAGAATCAGCAGGGTGGTGAGCGTGGGACGATGGTTGTCTTTGTCAGAACCCCCATGCCTGTCGACTGCTCTCACCTCTACTGGTCGCCTGGTCCTGAAGGAGCACCGAGCCTGGGTGTGACCCGGCCTCCCACAGTAGAAGCATGAGCCGGTGGTTCTGCGGCGTGCTCGTTCCTCGGTAGAGATCTTGGTACCGGCTCGGGACAGGTCCATGGGTTCGGGTCCCTCCGACCGCTGCTCCTCTTGTCGCGGACTTGGCCCCTGCCTGGGGTACAGGTTGCCGGGAAGGATCGGTCTTTCCGACCGGCGTTGTCTGGCACGGTTGTCCAGGCGGATCGTGGTGCGCACGAGTTGGTCGAGCTGGGTTATGGGGTCCAGTCGCGCCAACTCGTCCTGGAGCGTCTCACTCAGGCTGGCCAGGAAGAGATTCGCCAATGCTGCATCGTTCCAACTAGTAGCCGCCGCGAGGGTGCGGAAGTCGATGGAGTGATCTGCCGCGGTCTTCCGTCCCTGGCGCAGAGCAATCAGTCTCTGGGATGGCTCCTGGTCGCTGGATGCGTGTTGGAACACCTTCCGAATCTCATCGGCGAAGACTGGGTAACGAGGAGGAAAAGAATCCCCGGACCACACCGCCGTAGCCCAATCCAATGCCCTCCCCTTGAGCAATCCCATCACATAGCCTATCCGACGGTCGTCGCTGTTGTAGGTCTGGGGCTGTTGCTTGAAAACAAACTCGCATTGGAGTAGGAACGCCTTGCACCTCTCAGGTTCTCCACCGAACCTCTCCGGAGGGGGTTGTTGGGGCTCCCGGAATTGCCAGGCTCCCGAGGGGTTGACCGCCGGGGAAGTGGGTGGGTGGGTGGGTTCCTCCTGTGGTTGTGGCAGGACTGCGATGGCGAGCCTCCTCATCTCTGCACACAGTTCACGAATCTCCAGGTGAAGCTCGGAGATTCCTTGTGAATGCAGCCGGACGATGGCTCCTTGTTCCTGGAGGGCGTGGAACATGGCAGTTGAGTCAGCAGGGTCCATAGTGGCGAAATTGTTCTGAGACGGGTGCGTGGGGGTTGGACCCAAAATGCACGACTCAGAAACAATAGTAATATAAAGACCCCTCAGGGCTTTATTCGGGACGAATCCCAGGAGAGTAGTCAATCCAAGCAAAGTCCATACACGTAGATCCAGCCAAACAAAAAATAAACAAACAAAAAGCACGGTGCCGAGGGAAGAGGCAAACTCGTAGTCGGTAGACGTGCAGGGAGGTCCGGTAGCGGGAGAGCTGTCAGCGGGGCAGATGAACAGACGGGCGGCAGGCAGAGGCGTAGTCGTGGGCGAAGCGGGAGTCGAAACCATGAAACAATCAGCGAAGCAAAAGTACAAAAAAACGGTAGGCGAGGACGTAGTCAAAAAACAAACAATGGTCACAACACAGAAATCAATAAACAATGGTCAGTAAACAGGCGTGGATCGTAACATGTAATCAAACAGTAAGTAATGCTCAAGAGTTGCGTGAAAAAACAGAGGCAGACAATTTCGCAGTGAACAGTTGCGCGACTGGGCTATAAATGCAGGTGTAGACAGGTGTAGACAATTAGTAAGAGCGTAGCAAGGAAATGGAAAACAGGTGCGATGGATGACAAGTTTAACAAGGAGATTAGTAATCGTTAGTAATAAACCTATCCTGCCCTAGCATTAGTAAATTAGTAAATGACATGCACGAGAAACATAAGGTAACATGAACACATGATTAGTCTTGTTAGTTTCTACCCAATCCTGATCTAGCGTTAGTAGTTTTAGTAAATAGACAAATCGAACATTAGGGGAGTGAAGGACAGAACGAGAGAGAGAGAGAGAGAGAAAAGGCGGAACGCAAGGTTTGCGGAAAAACATGTAAAAGTGTATGCATAACCACGACCAGTTAACGTAACAATAAACATACATCGAAACATAACACAAAGCGGAACTAAGACGATAATCACTCAACATAACCAGGTAATATAATCGTACGAAAACATAACTAGACATGACAAGAAAATAAATCGTAACAAGACATAACTAGACATGACGAGAAAATAAATCGTAACAAGAAATAAACTAAACAACATGACAAACCTAGACTAACATAATACATGATAAGACACTACGTGACTAAGACAACATGAATAAACATAAATCAACATAAAACATGGTGAGACAGACCTGAAACGTGACAATAATGACAACATGAAAGAAGCAATTATAGCCTCAAGTCTTTTTGAATATGATGCCACAAGCTTGGCATGCCTATCTTTGGGCAGTTTCACCCATTCCTCTTTGCAGCACCTCTCAAGCTCCATCAGGTTGGATGGGGAGCGTCGGTGCACAGCCATTTTCAGATCTCTCCAGAGATGTTCAATCGGATTCAAGTCTGGGCTCTGGCTGGGCCACTCATTCACAGAGTCGTCCTGAAGCCACTCCTTTGATATCTTGGCTGCGTGCTTTTGGTCGTTGTCCTGCTGAAAGATGAACCCAGTCTGAGGTCAAGAGCGCTCTGGAGCAGGTTTTCATCCAGGATGTCTCTGTACATTGCTGCATTCATCTTTCCCTCAATCCTGACTAGTCTCCCAGTTCCTGCCGCTGAAAGACATCCCCACAGCATGATGCTGCCACCACCATGCTTCACTGTAGGGATGGTATTGGCCAGGTGATGAGCGGTGCCTGGTTTCCTCCAAACATGACGCCTGGCATTCATGCCAAAGAGTTCAATCTTTGTCTCATCAGACCAGAGAATTTTGTTTCTCATGGTCTGAGAGCCCTTCAGATGCCTTTTGGCAAACTCCAGGCGGGCTGCCATGTGTTTTTTACTTAGGAGTGCCTTCCGTCTGGCCACTCTGCCATACAGGCCTGATTGGTGGATTGCTGCAGAGATAGGAGAACCTTCCAGAAGGACAACCACATCTCCACAGAGGAACGCTGGAGCTCTGACAGAGTGATCATCGGGTTCTTGGTCACCTCCCTGACTAAGGCCCTTCTCCCCCGATTGTTCAGTTTAGACGGGCGGCCAGCTCTAGGAAGAGTCCTGGTGGTTCCGAACTTCATCCATTTACGGATGATGGAGGCCACTGTGCTCATTGGGACCTTCAAAGCAGCAGGAATTTTTCTGTACCCTTCCCCAGATTTGTGCCTCAAGACAATCCTGTCTCGGAGGTCTACAGACAATTCCTTTGACTTCATGCTTGGTTTGTGCTCCGACATGCACTGTCAACTGTGGGACCTTATATGGACAGGTGTGTGCCTTTCCAAATCATGTCCAATCAACTGAATTTACCACAGGTGGACTCCCATTAAGCTGTAGAAACATCTCAAGGTTGATCAGTGGAAACAGGATGCACCTGAGCTCAATTTTGAGCTTCATGGCAAAGGCTGTGAATACTTATGTACATGTGATTTCTTGGTTTTTTATTTTTAATGAATTAGCAAAAATCTCCAAAAAACTTTTTTCACATTGTCATTACGGGGTATTGTGTCTTCTCCACTGATGGCTTAATCACAAGTTCTCCCCCTACTGCAGGGGAGGCATGAGTAATCAATATCAGGTTAGCAGAATAAGATCGTTTTTGCAGATCACTGATTTTTAACTTCATCACATTACAGACCATGAATTCAGTCTTTTTAAACTTAGCTAATTATGAATGTATTACTGCTTTTCACTTGTCACAGCTGCAGTAAAAGCCTGGAAAGGCATCACAAAAAGATTAATACAACAGTTTGATGATGTCAATGGGTCACAGGCTTGATGTGGTTATTGCAAGCAAGGGATATGCTACAAAATATTAAGTATTATTTACTTTATTACTCTCCGTACCAGTACTTTTGCTCACCTAGAAATTGGGTGGTCTGATACCAAAGGTGCTATGTTTTAAGTACATCCAGGCGTAAATACGGGGAAATAAAAGATTAAATTATGAACTCTTGTTTATCTTTTTATCCCAACCCCAAATGTATTCAGTGTATTACTAAGGCCTTGCTGTCCCAAATGATCTCATTTAATTCATTTTCATACAGGGCACATAAATGGATCCAGTGGTACATTACTGCATCCTGTGAATCCAATCCAGTTCAGGCACGGGACCATCTCCATAAGAGAGAGAGGACAAACCCAGTCAAGAATCTCCCACTGACTGAGAACTACAAACCTGATCTGCAGGTTTGTTTCTGTTTTGACGCACATTGGGTGTGTTCTGTCCCAGGTTCAGCAGCGGTGAAAGTATCAGACCGAGAGACGGAGAGACTGTAACATGGAGGCTAAAGCTTTGATTCCTGAGGACGATCTCTGTTGCTCTGTATGTTGTGACATTTTTAAAGAGCCTGTTGTTCTGAAATGCAGCCACAGCTTCTGTAGAGTGTGTCTGCAGCAGTTCTGGGAAGAGAAGAGCTCTCGAGAGTGTCCCATCTGCAGGAGAAAGGCCTCTATGGATGAACCTCCTCTAAGCCTGGCCTTAAAAAACATTGTGGAATCTTACTTAAAGCAGAAGACTGAGAGAGAAACTGCAGACAAGACTGAGACTCGCTGTAGTCTCCATGGAGAGAAACTTGTTTTATTCTGTGAACATGACAAAGAGCCTCTCTGTCTCATCTGTCAGACTTAAAAAAAACACAGAAACCACCCGGTCTGTCCAGTGGAAGAGGCCGCTCTGGAGCTGAAGGTATTCTTTTTTCAATCATAATTTGAAATTCAAGTCAGCATTGCATCTGAAAGTCTTGTATTAAAGCCTCAAAACATCAAGTATTTTAGATTTCAGTACAATGCACTAGGAGTAAAATGTGGGCATGGTTAAGTCCAGATTCACAGTTGTTATTATGAGCCTTTTATAGTGAATACAGCTCCAGAAATGTAACATTGAAATACAGTGTGATTTCATAAATATATAGCAATGATGTGTGAGATTAGATACTGACAGCACAAATATAACATAATACTTTTTCTCTAACAAAATAAAGATCTAGATCTGATAAAACTACTGTCATATAAACTGTTATCTGCTTGAGAAGAGAACTGTGCAACAACCAGGAAGTGCAGAAATCTACACCGAGTGAATAACCAGTGGAGACAGAGTTGTATATACTCTCTCAAAAATGGATGTGTTAATATCGAACACAATAAATGAAGCCGGTTCTATGAATGCTTAACATTCCTTACAGTTGGCTGTAAATTATATGCATGTACAGCCCAGTATTATTATCCTATTTTGCTGAAATATTTTATTGGTTTAATTGTGCTGAAAATGCACAATAAAATATATTGTGTTATGACGCTCTATAAGAATATTTCACTGATCTTTCCTCGAGTGTAGTATTTTCCATACTACATTTCCCACAGGCTTACAGTTACAAAATCACACTGACCGTCACTAGTGTAGCAGGGGTAATACTGTGCTATTTGTGAGAATAAGTCTTAACTGGTTCATATCACTCCTGGAGGAACTCAAGCCTGCACTTAATCTTGTTAAAGAAAAACTGAAGAAGTTTACTGAGGTTGAACAAGGATGTAAGAAGACAGCAGAACACATCAGGGTGAGTAACACAATTAGTAAATATGTAGTATTTTTGATTAATGTTGTGTGTGACATGGATAACAAACACACCAACTGCCATACATGAATAACCAAGCGTAGTTACACTATTCAGGTTTAAAATGGTGTTTGAATCGCAGAGTCAAGCCCAGCACACAGAGAGGCAGATAAAGGCAGAGTTTGAGAAGCTCCACCAGTTCCTGCGTGAGGAAGAGGAGGCCAGACTAGCTGCACTGAAAGAGGAAGAGGAGCAGAAGAGTCGGATAATGGAGGAGAAGCTAGAACACATCAGTGGAGACATCTCCACCCTTACAGACAAAATCACAGCTCTAGAGACGGCCATGGAGACCGAAGACACCTCCTTTTTAAAGGTAGGAGCTTCATTTACTGACCGAGTTTATACCGATGAACCTCAGTAAAGTAACGTCACGTGTGCTGACTGTTACCATCCTCTTCACTTTCATTAACATGGCTCCTGCTGTTTCTCACCTATTGTTTCTCATAATGGAATGGACTGAATACATTTATACACTCACAATGATGCTCTTATTGTGTTTTTTTTTCAGAGCTACAACAACATCAAGGAAAGGTATGTGGACTCTCAGCTCATTTCATCTTGTGTGTTTAAGTCTCTTCAGTTCCCGATGCTGACTGACTCCTGCCTGTCGTTACAGAGCCCAGTGCACACTGCAGGACCCAGAGCTGCTCTCAGGGGCGCTGATAGACGTGGCCAAACACCTGGGCAACCTGACGTTCAGAGTCTGGGCGAAGATGCTGGGGATGGTGCAGTACAGTGAGTATCTGGGCCAGATGCTGAAATCAGGTTTTTTTTACAAACATTTAATGAACACATGAAAGAGGAGGAACAGGCTGCATGTTGACATGGTGCTGAAGATAAACAGCACAGAGTCATCCAGTCTCAGAGCAGGGAGATCCTGAGGGCTGCACTGCACTGCTCGCAGTTTAATATCAGAACTCACGCAGACACAGAATTAACACACAATGTAAAACCTCATCAATAATATGCTTTATTAGCTGCGAGAATTGATTCTATTGAATTTGCAATGATGTGTTCATTGATTCATGACTTTTCATAATGCAAATAGGTTTTATATTTAAAATATGAATCACTATAACTACAGTATATTATTATCCATAACTAGTATATGTCATTTCCTGTGTATGGGACCTAATCTGAATAGAGTATGTGAAATGGTCCTGTCACACGCCATGGGCGGACACAAGAGATGGACACAGGGAGGTCGTTTTGATGGGAACCATTCGCAGACTCCAAGATGTAATAAATAACAAGCTTCAATCAAAGTGCCACAGAAATAGTTCAGTGCACGGCAATCAGGGCAATACAGGCAAGGCAGTTTGAGTCCAAAGGGTCAGAGTCCAAACAACCAGAGCAGTGTGGAGAAGGCAGGGTGGGGGGTGGGGTGTGGGGTGTGGGGGGGTGTGGACAGGTAACCAGAGCAGTGTGGAGAGGGCAGGGTGGGGTGTGGGGTGTGGACAGGTAACCAGAGCAGTGTGGAGAAGGCAGGGTGGGGTGTGGGGGGGTGTGGGGGGAGTGGACAGGTAACCAGAGCAGTGTGGAGAAGGCAGGGTGGGGTGTGGGGGGGTGTGGGGGTGTGGACAGGTAACCAGAGCAGTGTGGAGAAGGCAGGGTGGGGTGTGGGGGGGAGTGGACAGGTAACCAGAGCAGTGTGGAGAGGGCAGGGTGGGGTGGGGGGTGTGGGGGTGTGGACAGGTAACCAGAGCAGTGTGGAGAGGGCAGGGTGGGGTGTGGGGGGAGTGGACAGGTAACCAGAGCAGTGTGGAGAAGACAGGGTGGGGGATGTGGGGGTGTGGACAGGTAACCAGAGGAGTGTGGAGAAGGCAGGGTGGGGTGTGGGGTGGGGGGGGTGTGGACAGGTAACCAGAGCAGTGTGGAGAGGGCAGGGTGGGGTGTGGGGTGTGGACAGGTAACCAGAGCAGTGTGGAGAAGGCAGGGTGGGGGATGTGGGGGTGTGGACAGGTAACCAGAGCAGTGTGGAGAAGACAGGGTGGGGGTGTGGGGGGGAGTGGACAGGTAATCGGGAGAAAGGGAAAACATAGAATGGAACATTGACATAAAACACATAGAAAAGGATAATCAGGGAAATGAACTACAACGGAGGCATGGAACGTGACAGGAAAACATGAAATTAAACATTTAACAACACAAATACAAGCTATGATACAAGCTATGATACAATAACACGAGACGTGATGCAGCACTGGCATTTTAATGAATAAAAAATAAAAAATTTGGAATAAAAAAATACATTTAAAAAATAAAAAATAATAATAAGCTTCATTTGTATTGCATACATAAAATGTAGCTCAAAGGGCTTTGCATTCAGCCAGTTACAAATAATTATAAAAACAACACATTGTAGATAAAATATTCAAATAATAAATATTGTGATTGTGGAAATACATTCACTCAACAAACAAATAACAAGACAAGACAAACACTTACACGACTGCCTTAAAGGAGCGACGGTCTTAAAAGAAAGCTCCCTCAGTCTCTTTTGGTGGTGTAGTTGTCCAGGGCCCCGGCTGGTATATTTCATGCTGCCAGTTGCACCTCCCCTGACAGCAGCGGTAGGAGGCGCAACGCCCACTCCTCCACCAGGTGTGTGTGTTCTCTCCTGTACCTCTTCTCCCCACCGTTTAAATATCTCTCTTCTTCATATTTCAGCTCCTGTGATGATGGACCCCAACACTGTACATGCCTATCTCTCTCTCTCTGATGATCTGACCACTGTGAGAGACACAGAT
The DNA here is from genome assembly GCF_963514075.1 of Conger conger. Taxonomy (NCBI): domain Eukaryota; kingdom Metazoa; phylum Chordata; class Actinopteri; order Anguilliformes; family Congridae; genus Conger; species Conger conger. The sequence goes on along the minus strand of NC_083767.1, from coordinate 60,374,138 downwards.
ACAGCGCAGAACTGTCCTGACAACCCAGAGAGATTTAACAACTATGTGTTGGTGCTGGGATCTGAGGGGTTCACCTCAGGGAAACACAGCTGGGAGGTGAAGGTTGGGAATAAACGTGAGTGGGATGTAGGAGTGGTGAAAGAGTCCATCAACAGGAAGGGACAGATAACATGCAGCCCAGGGAAAGGATACTGGGTCATATGGCTGAGGAATGGTGATAAGTACAGAGCAGCAGGAGTTACTGACCTCACACTGAAGAGGAAACCCCAGAGCATCAGGGTGCAGCTGGACTATGACAGGGGGCAGGTGTCCTTCTTCAACTCCAGTGACATGTCACTCATTTACACTTTTAAACACACATTTACTGAGAGGGTGTTCCCATTCTTCTCTCCCTGTTCGAGAGATGGTGGCAGGAATGATGAGCCCCTGAAAATCTCCCCAGTGAAAGTCTCAGTAACAGTGACGTCATCCCAGTGAAGGTGTTTGTGTAAAAATGAAACTAGAAATGCTGTCAGAGATTTAGGATGTGTTTGATCTGCCTCAGCATGTCTGGCTGTTGACTTGAGCTTTGGGACACATGCTGGAGATGATCGGGGGGGGGGGGGGGGGGGGGGGTTGATGGTGTACCAGTACCCAATGGAAGATAAACAGACAGAGGTACACTGTCTCAGTGTCTAGACAGGAGCACACATCTAGCACAAAGGGGGGTGTCTGTCACAAGGGAGTAATGACTATGTGGTTATTTGCTTTTACCTGGTGCGTTTTATGCTGTGAAGGAGACTATTGTTTCTTGTTAATGTGATTTCTTATTCATCTGAACTTTGGAAATTGCAAAGGACTAAGTGCTTTCACACTTATAGGGTACTATAGATGAAATCCATTTCAATAATTTCTATTAATTAATTTTCTTTTCATCACCAATTATTTTGTTGAGTTACTCAACTGTACATGCATTTTTGGTCATGTGAATGCAGGCTGTATCTTTTGGGTTCTGTTTAAAAGCATTTGAACTTCATTTTATGAAGTGTTTATACATAAAACAGATGTGCTCTTGTGGGTAAATCAAATGCTTTCATACCTGATCGATGTCATTCCTGTTGAACTGGATTCATGAGAGCGTGTACAAGCTTTAATTAGAGTCTGGGCTCTTTTCAGATTGTACTTTGCAGATGCAGTGAAGAATAAATTTACCCTGTCAGTACCATGCTGTAGGATTTACATCTGAGCCTTCAGTAGCCTTACCTGCACAACTGACATTGGTCTCAAACTCTTTTCATATATGCATGATATGTTTATATTGAATGTAGGATGTAATGATGATGTATGGGAAACAAGTCCACTATAGACACTAGATATTCAGTGTAAAACTATAAAAACATAAGGCTTTATGTAATTTCTTTATATTTTCATGTATATTTTGTGTACACTGTATGTACATGCTCTGACATGAATTGATTCTGTCTCAAATCTTATGGAATGGTACAAGCCTCTTCTTTCATTTAAGTCTTCAACCGTGTGTGTGCAGTAAATAGCTTTAGAGATAGTTTGGACCAACTGCTCAACTTTCATCCTCCCAGTGGTCAGACTACAAGCACTCTGGTAGGCCATGGCTGTGCACTCTGTCCACTGCTATTTCTCACAGCTGAGGTAGGAATGTGTAAGACTGGCAGTTGAAACTTACATAGATAGTCAAGATATTTTTTTATATTTTTTTATCCCACTCACTGCAAAGCAATTTGAGATTTCTGAAAAGTACTCTTAAATAATGATAAAATGCATTGTTATTATTATTATTCCATCCATCCATCCATCCATTATCTGAACCCACTTATCCTGATCAGGGTCGCAGGGGGGCTAGAGCCTATCCCAGCATACATTGGGCGAAAGGCAGGAATACACCCTGGACAGGTCACCAGTCCATTGCAGGGTACACACACCATTCACCCATTCACTCACGCACTCATACCTACAGGCAATTTTGACTCTCCAATCAGTCTAACCTGCATGTCTTTGGACTGTGGGAGGAAACCGGAGTACCCGGAGGAAACAGGATTCGAACGCAGGACCTCCTTGCTGTGAGGCGGCAGTGCTACCCACTGCACCATCCGTGCCGCCTATTATTATTATTATTATTATTATTATTATTATTATTATTATTATTATTATTATTGTTGTTATTATTTATTTATTTATTTATTTATTTATTTAATTTTATTTTTAGTATAGGAGTTGTTGTAGTATTAATATTATTATTATAATTATTATTATTATTATTATCGTTGTTATTATGAGCAACAAATATAAGAGATACACACTGAAGATCTAATTAATTTAGTACAATAATGCTTACATCAATAGATTTACATCTGCATGTATTAAGAGCGCAATGAGAGGTATGTTTTGTTTGAGATACCATACTTTTATAATTCAGGCAATTTAGGGCAGCGCTCCTGATATGTCTTGCTGAATTTCATCTGAAAAACTTTGTCATTTAATGGGCCAATATTAAATGACAAGGTTCATGTTTGATAAAGAACTATTTCATTTTCATATCTGAGTCAAGGATAGACTAACATGGTTTCATTTGGTTTGGCAACATTCACTACTCCTGAAAATGGAATTCAAAGATTCAGATGTGTAAGCTAAACACCTCCAACGAATAGACACAAGTCATATCTTTGTGTATGATGATTACGCTACAACAATGGCACTTGGGCAGTCCCATGATGCAGTGCAGAACTCCCGATGGCCGTGGGGTGTCTCACCTGTTCTGCCATCTGTGTTCCGCTTAAAGATGAGTGTGTTTTGATCAATCTCCATGAGTATGAAGCTCAAATGCAGGCCTGCTTTGCACCTATCCGATTACGCACCTGACACGAGACGTTTCAAAGACCCTGTCCGTTCTGCTCATTCTGCGCGCCTTAATCTGCAGACCTGTCAGGCTACCGCATCGGAGCATGTTTGGAAAGGTGCTGGGGTGGACTGTGCTGGAAAACTGCAGCAGTTAGTTTCCCAGGCCTGTATGCTATCATCTGGAGCTATGTGGTCATTTTAGCGCATGTATGATTACCGCTGATCCAGGGTGATGATCGGCCAACATGAGAGCTGAACGTCACTGTTATCTTCATAAACAACCCAGAATCCTCAGCGCAATGCCTGACGTAACATCGTACAGTAATAATATTAATAATAATAATAATAATAATAATAATAATAATAACAATAAGAATAAAAATAATGATAATAATAATAACTAGAAAAAATTCCAGGGAAATTTTAAGTGTGCTGCTGCTGGTGCCCATCCCTCACACAAACACAGATGTAACCCACAATTTGGTCCTCACAAAAATGGAGAACCTCATCTATACACTTGTGTGTGTGTGTGTGTGTGTGTGTGTGTGTGTGTGTGTGTGTGTATTTGCCCTTATGATAAGTTCATAGGCCACACACACACACACACACACACACACACACAGATCTAAAACAAAAATAGACATCCTCATCTATACACATGTTCTGGGCAGTTGCTAGGGTGTTCTGGGCGGTTGCTAAGGTGTTCTGGGCGTTTGCTAGGGTGTTCTGGGTGGTTGCTAGGGTGGTCTGGGCAGTATAAGGGTACAATTCCCAAGGTGGCGTTGTCTGGCTAAGTATGGGTTGCTCAACCACACCCACCCTCCTGTTACAGTTAGCACAACCATTAAGACATGGACATAGAAATAAAACAGTTAAAAACCTCGGTATTTTCATATAATGTGGACAGGATGGAGTCAGTCAGCTAGCTAGTTACTTAGTCAGTCAGCTAACTAGCTAGTTAGTTAGCCAGTCAGCTGTGTGTGGACAGGATGGAGTCAGTCAGTTAGCTAGTTATTTAGTTAATTATTCTTATTAATTACTTAGTTAGACGTGTTAGGCAGAGGCAGAACATACATACAGTTCAACAGCATCACAAACTACAGATAACAAACAACCAAATCAACACCTCTCTAAAATAATAACAACTTTATAGAATATTACACTGCATTAGTTTTGGTAAATATAAATTACAGTGACAGTTCACTGATCAGCTGAGCTTAGTTAGCCAGTCAGCTGACTAGTTAGCCAATCAGCTAGCTAGCTAGTTAGTTAGTTAGTCAGTCAGCTAACTAGTTAGCCAGTCAGCTAGCTAGTTAATCAGTCAGTCAGTCAGTCAGCTAACTTGTTAGTTTGTTAATCAGTTAGTAACAGTCACTTAGTTAATCAGTTAGTCAGACCGTCAGTTAGTTAGTTAAGCTAGCTAGCGCCGAAGCTAACGCTAACTAGCGCGACGAAGCTAACGCAAGCTAGCGCCGAAGCTAACGCAAGCTAGCGCAACGAAGCTAACGAAACCTAGCACCGAAGCTAACGTCAAACAAATCGCTGTATCTTGAAAACTATAACTCACATTTTTAAAAAAATCATTTTGAGTTAACCGAGACTTCAGTGGCGAGATCGATCTATGAGATGTGTCGGTAGGATTTAGAATGCAGGAGTTGTGGCAGTTTAAAAATCGCCATATTTTATTTATTTTACTCTGCAGTTTACCACTCAGATAACATGGGAAGCTAGCCAAGGCTAGCGCTAGCTTCGGCTACTTCCGGTTCTATTCCGGTCACAGGCTGTGAATGCTGCGGTTAAAACGAGTGATACTACATGTATTGTGCTTATTTGTGTCAGTTTCAGACTTCATATATATGTTGTGGTCGAAGCTAGGGCTAGCCTCGGCTAGCCTCGCCTGAACATACAAGCATGTGGCAGCCTGCTATGTGTCAGGGCCGTTGCTAAGGCAACCAGCACGCGCGCGCGTGTGTCTCTGGTGATTCGTAACCAGAGAGAGAGAGAGAGAGAGAGGGGGGAGGGGGATGGGCGGTTGAGTGAGCTGAGTGTGCTGGGCTCGTGCATGTTCTGTGTGTGTGTGAGTCTCTGTCGGTTAGAGATGTAGGAACTAACGTTTTTTTCTGACATGCTCGGGTTTAAACGCTTCTCTTTCCAAAACTATACGTCATATCTCTTAGATATTTGAACAGTTTGATATATAATATGTCAAGGTACTGTGAAAATTGAAGGAGTAGCGGCAGTTTGTGTGTCCAACTTTGTGTAAATGTTTAACTGCGTACAACTTTGTGTAAATGTTTAACTGCTTACGGCCTGAATGCTAGTGGTGAAGCTAACTGGCGCTGGTGCCGAACAAATCCATGTATCTTCAAAAGTATAAGTCAGATCTAATTTATTTTTGTATTTTGAGCGACCCGAGACTTCAATGGCGATTCCGATCTAGGAGATGTGTCTGTAGGATTTGAAATGCAGGAGCGGTGACAGTTTATAAATCACCATATTGTGCCTACTTTACGCGGCAGTTGACGCTTCAGATAACATTGGAGTCAATGAGAGCTGGATCCGGCACTCTCTGCACTTTTGGGCGATTTATTAAAAAACCGTGAGTCCTATCTCAATGGAAGTAACATTGAATGAGAGAGGACAAGTTTCTCTACATTTTGATGTATACATTGTTGTTGTAGAGTAGAAGCTGTGGGAGTAAGATGAGAATGTCTTGAATATTTTTGATACAATTTAGAAGGGCTGAATGCCAGAGTGGGTGATGTCACAGAGTGGGTGATGTCACCGCACTCTAAAGCCACGCAATACACACCCATTATAAAATCTCAAAAATTTCATAAAACATAAACTGTGATTTTGTAAAAACCGTAGAAGATATCAAAAAGTGTCTTTAGACCAACACAGTTCAAAGTCTTGTGACCCGTTTAAACCTTTAATCACGTTTCTGCAACAAAGTATGACGAAGTGGTGTGGCTCCAAAGAGGGGTGGGTTTGATCAATTTGTGAGATTTTTTTTTACGAATTCTCATTCATTCCTATGGGCAAAAATCGGTCGGTTTTTCGGATTTTGGAAGAAAACGAGATGTCGCAGACTTGAGAAAAGTCTTTGCCATCGATTCCCGTCTATTCCGGTCGTTTTGATATATATCTTGCCTGGGATTTCTCAAAGCTGTGGGAGGAGTAGCATGCCGAACATTTGAAGGAAGAAAATGAAATAAATAAAATTATGAAGTATGGCTGAGAATATTAAGGTGTGTGCTTTTGCACTACAAAGCTCTGCTTTGTATTGCAATGCGCAGCACACAATAATCAGTATATTGGTTGGAATTAGCCGCTATTATTGTTATTATTATTATTATTATTATTATTATTATTATTATTGTTGTTATTATTATGAGGTATATTATTAATTAGCCTATCATCATCATCGAGTACTGACTTATCGATGCTGCATGGAACTGCAAAGATGAACACAGATGTGCAGGTATAGGGCTGATCATGCATAGAAACGGGAGAAAACTACTTTCAATGTCTCTTTTATGCAAATAAAAGAACAGCAAAACATTTTTTATGTTATCTCCATGCAATAATAAAGTTTTCAGCAGTTGGATTCAAGATGAGATTGTTTTACTTCAGTCATGATTAACATGTTGTGGCAAACAAATTGAACATCCTACAGAAGGTTGTGCTGCACCTGAGACAGACTAAACATATTAGAATTGATTTCCTTCTGTTATCTGTGCAAAATAAGTCATTTTGAGTCAAGAAGAAGGTGGAGAGAACTTGTTCACAACATTATCCAAAATATGCCATTTGGATAGATTTTGGATAAGTAAAAGGACACTTGTGCTTCATCTTGGAAAAACACTTGCAGGATGTCACTGCTTTCAGATAGCAGGGGGCCTGTAGCATAGTGGTTAAGGTAAATGACTGGGACAGGAAAGGTCAGTGGTTCAAATCCTGGTGTAGCCACAATAAGATCTGCATTGCCGTTGGGCATTGCTCCAAGGGACGATTGTCTCCTGCTTAGTCTAATGAAATGTGCATCACTCTGGATAAGAGCATCTGCCAAATGCCAATAATGTAATGTAATGTAGCCACACAAACTTTTTTCGAGTGGTGGACAACACATTGTGGATGAACTGTATACAATAATTGTTGTCCCTAGCAGATTTAGATTTGGTGCAATGAATATTAGAGCATGTAAATGTATGATCTTTTTGCTTTTTGTGTTTACCAGACATACTTTTTCAAGTATTTCTTAGGCTCTCATGCTTTGATCTTGATGGTACACATGTGCCCGACAAATTCAGCCAACCATGCAATGTGTTGCCACACAGTGGAACAGCTTTATTAAATAGTACTGAAAACAGGTCTGGGAAAAAGAGGTTAAAGTCAGCTGAGATCCTTTTAACTTTTAACACGTTGCACGTGTCAATAACAGTTCATTGTAAAGAGCAGTGTGGTCTCTGGTTCCCCACTTGTGTTCGGTTCTCCACAATCTTCCTGCACTCGTTTGTTTCTTCCTCATCTTTGTTTTTCTTTTCTCCCCCTTTTCTCCCGCTCTATTCCTTCCTTTCTCTCCAGCCTGCCTCTGTGCACTTCTCTCTCTCAGCTCGTCCTTCTACCTCCTCGTCCTCCTCCTCTTCCCCCTCTTCCTCCTCTTCCTCCTCTTCCCCGCAGCTGTAGAACCTGCCCCGGTTTGACGCCACCATCTCCTCCACCTTCTCCAGCAGCTGGGAGACGTGACGGGCATTCCTCCGGCTATGTAGGGCGTGGTACCTGTTCCCGCACCTGTGCACCAGCCTGCGGAGGCCCTGGCTCCTCAGAATGTGCTGCTCGACGCTCTCCCCCAAAGCCTCCGCCCAGATGAAGAGCACCAGCGTGTGCCTCCACACCCGCGTGCCGAAGGCGGCCATGTTGAGCCTGACCGCCCGGCCGTAGCCGGCTGTGAAAGAGAGATACGCAGGGACGACCAGGAGGAAGGCGTGGGGCCCTGGGGGGCACAGAGCTGCCCTCTGCAGGGCGTGACCTGCGGCCCCGTCCCCAAGGTACCACTTGGGCCCTGTCACTTCCACCAGAGCGACCCGCCGCCCGGCTGCCTGCCCTCGCCTCACTGTGCCTCTCTCTGTCTGGGCCTCCTGTCCACCCAAGATGCTGTTTCCAGCCGAGCTGTTGGAGGCCCAGCTCTCTCCCAGCAGGACGAGCCTGAGCTCAGATGGACCGGGACACTCTGGGAATGGTGGGAATGCGGTACGGATTTGACTGGGAGACTGAGGAGACAGCGGGAATGTTGGGGAAACCGTACTGGGAGGCTGTGCAGGGCTACCTTCAGCGATCACTGAAACAACAAGAAAAGGCAAACTGTGAGGTTGTGTACTTGATATAATGAGCAGCTGTCATTACTGTTGTTCCTCCTCATGGAGGGGCTTTAACTGTAACGGATGGGGCAAAATATAAACCAGAGGCTTACACAACTCAGCAACCTCAAACTAATTAATTTCATTATAGAGTTGCGCAATATCTAAACATTATACAAGCCCTGTCTGGGTTCTTTTTTACGTATTATTCTTGTTTTCACAGGTGGGTTTCTAACTGTTGAACGGAGTGCACAGGAAGCAGACTATGCCCTGTGCCCGTGCCATTGGCACAAGCGGTTCAGAGAGGGACGAGTCTCGTGGTCCTCGTCAAGCAACTTGGGCACCTCCTTTGCGAACGCCTTTCCCCATGGCCAGATTTCCCCCAAGGTGGTCCTCACAGACTCTTTAATCTTAATCCCGGTTCCTCGGCGATCGCTCCGATTGTCAGCGTGTGAAGCGTCCGCGCCAGGTCCTTGGCCCTCTGGAGGTCGGCGTCAGATCTGAGCATCGTGCGGGTTTTCGGATCATCCTACGCGTCATCCCGCCCCTCTCTGCACCAACCGTTCCCCTCAGACAGGTGCATGGTGCTCCCCAGACCTTTCTTTCAGCGTGAGAAGGGTCTCCGTTGGATTTTTCCCCAGATGAGCTTCGCAACCAGATTCATAGCGCTACAGAGTACACTTCACAAGAGTTAGAAACCCACCTGCAAAAACAAGAATGATGAAGTAAAAAGAACCAAGGCTGGGCTTATATAGGGTTCAAATGTTGTGCAACTGTACAACGTAATTCATTAGTTTGAGGCTGCTGAGACGTGTAATCAATCTCATTATAGCCACACCTCGTATTAACAATAGTTATTCACATCTGAAGCTAAAAAGTACCATACGAGCAGTGTATGAGAGAGACTAACCTGCAGCTGGTTTATGGGAGTCCAGTCTTTGACATGGTTTAGGCACATTCAGTTCCCCTCTCCCTCTCATCTCCTTCACCCGGTTCTGGAAGCTTCTGTCCATAAACTCAGGCAAAAGGTCATTGAGGCTCTCACTGTTGCTGCAAAGTTTGAGATTCTTCCTTTCTGACCATTCCCTCGCTCCGTGTCTCTCTTTCTTCTGTTTGGGCTTGTGGAGCTCTTCCTCCTGCCCTCCATTTGCCTCTTTAAGGGCATAATCTCGTCCTTCACTCTCAATGGGATCAGGATCATCTTCCCTCATCCCCTGCTTCTCTTTTTCCACCCCTGCTGCCCCTTCCATGCGTGGTTCTTTCCTGTCTTTTTCTCTCTCTCTGTTGTCCACCCCGTTTTCCGGATCCACTGTACAGAATTCCACTGGTCCCTTTTTTGCCTTTTTGTACATTTTTTCCATGTCTAACAGTTTCCTTTCTTTTTCTGTGTACCTCAGTTGTAGCTCTTTGAGCTGATCCTCGGTCCCTTTGAGCTTGTGGTAAAATTCAGACTCTTTCCTGTTTAACTCCATTTCATGGGTTTTTACCAGCTCCTTAATCTCCTGCTCTTTCTTTTCAAAAGTCCTTTTAAATTCCTGAATCACAGCCTCCCTCTCTGAAACAGTCACCATCAGCTTTTGCTCTCTGTTTCTTGTTTCTCCTTTAGAAAGTAGTTCCTTCTCTCTGGATTCTTTTTCCTTTGGCTGGGGAATGAGTTTACTCTCCACTTGCCTCTCTCTTGTTCCTTCCTCTAGAAGTTGTCTATCTCTCCCTGCCCCGTTATCGTCTTCACCCTCTGTCCATGGTATTATCCCTTCCTTGTTCTTTAAATCCTCTGGACAATTCAGATTTTTCCCATCAACTTCCCTCTCTTTTTCAGAAATGGCCTCTTGCAGCTCTTCTAGTTCCTTCTTGTATTCCTTACAGCTCTTTCTGATCTCCTCTAACTCAGCCTCTCTTTGAGAGATCAGTCCCTTCAGTTCCTCTACTTGCTCCTGACTGTCTTCATACTTCTCTGTGATGGAAACCAATCGTTTCTCACTGCAATCGTGCTTCTTTTTCAGTTCATTAACGCATCTCTCTTTTACCTCCATCTCTGTCTCTATCGCCGTCAATTTCTCCTCATGAATCTATTTCTTGTCCTTCGTCTCTCTCCATTTTTTCATATTTTTCTTTCCACGTGTCTCCGCTCAGTTTTTGTATCTCTTCATCTCTTTCCTCAATTGTCCCTCTAATTTCATCCCCCTCTCTCTTCCGTTCCCTCTTGATCTGTTCCATTGCTTTGTCTTTTTCTCTGAGCGCCCCTTCCAGCTCTCTAATCCCTGCTTCTCGCTCACTCTGTTTCCTCTCATATTCTGTCTGCATATTTCTCCTGATCTCCTCATAATGAATCCTCAGTTCTGCAATCTCTGTCTCATTCATCTCGGCCCTGGTTCTCAGTTCTTCATTTTCTTTCCTGTAGTCCTCACACTTTTCTTTTATCTCCTCAATCGCTCCATATCTCTCCATGCTCAGTGCCTCATAACTCTCTCTGAGGCAAACCAAGTTTCTCTCCAGCTCATCATACCTTTGTTTTAATTCAGAAATCACCTTTTCTTTCACCTCCAGGACTGACTCTACCTCTGCCTCTCTCATCTGCCTTTTCTCCTCATCCATCTGTTTTGTACCCTCCATCTCCTTCTGCATCTTCTCATATTTATCTCTCCATTCCTCTTCCCTCTGCTTTAGCTCTTCCTCATATTCCTGCAGAGAAGCTGATATTTTCTCCTCCCTTTCTTCAGCGTTGTGTCTCAGTTCATCCACTTCTCTCTCTTTCTCATATTGTTTCTTCTGTAATTCATTCAGTTCCATCTTCATGTCTTTTATCTCCTTGTCTTTTTCTCGGACCACTCCCTCCATCTCTTCCTCTCTCTGTAGTTCTTTCTCTCCACGTTGCTGTATAATCTCATCCCTCTCCTTCACAATAATGTGAATTCTCTCCAGCAGTTCTGCGGTATCAGTCCTTAGCTGCTTAATCATGACCTCTAGTTTTGCTGTTTGCCTTTCACTGTGTTCATACCTCTCTCTTATCTCTTCTACCTCCTTCTCCTTCTCCCTGATTTTCTCTTCTGCCTGCTCCACTCTCTTCCTCTGTTCATCCTTCAGTCTCTTTTCTGTTGCCCCTGCATTTTCTTGTGCTTGATGCATCAGCTCTGAAATCATTCTGTCCTTCAGCTCAAGTTGTGCTTCTCTTTCGGACAAAGCCCGTGTGTTTCTCTCTGCCTCCCTCTCTCTCTCTGCATCCTTTAGTTTCATCTCCATCTGTATCCTCCTCAGTTCCTCTTCATATTGCTCTTTCTTATATTCCATCTCTTTGTCTTTCTTCTCATTTATTTCATCTATTTCTTCAGCACCTCTCTTCTGCATGTTGTTTCTCTGCTCCATTTCTCTGATCTCCATCTCTCTTGTCTCAGCCCTCTTTCTGTGCTCTTCATTTTATTTCCTGTAGTCCTCACACTTTTCTTTTATCTCATCTCTCTCCAGGCTCAGTGTCTCATAACTCTCTCTGAGGCAAACCAAGTTTCTCTCCAGCTCATCATACCTTTGTTTTAATTCAGAAATCACCTTTTCTTTCACCTCCAGGACTGACTCTACCTCTGCCTCTCTCATCTGCCTTTTCTCCTCATCTGTAAGGGTGAGGCTGGGCGGAGAGCCAGAAGCGACCGAGGAAGACCCTCTAAAACGAACACGAGAACGGGTTCGTCACTAAATCCCAGGGAACAGCGGGAATGGGAAATAAACACAGAACTGAACCAAATAAGGGAAAAAGGACAAGCCCCAAAAAACGGCTATAAGAAAACAAATCAACCCTTAAAAAACAGGGCGAACCGCACCACTGGCTTAGGTGCTTCCAATGACCGTGGAACAAAATAAAATACAACCTAGCCGGGGAAAAAGGCTAGGCACGAAAATAAAAACCTCGAGACGCAGCTCGGGACCAAAACGCAAACCAAAAATACATACCAGGGGACAACGCCAGCGAACACAACACAGCTGAACGCCTTCCTTACCTTTTAATCTTTTAGTTTCTTAGCAGTGAAACACACACACCAGCACAGTACCGGACTCTTAAGTCTCACAGAGTCTACCAAGTGCTTTTACCGGCTTTGTGTCAGAGCGCACAGTGAACACAAAAGCATTGGTAGACTGCCGGCACTGGCCTTAAATACTCTTTCGGAGGGGAAAAATCCTCTGCCAATAATGACAGCCAGGTGAAGCCAATGAGCTCCAGCCCTCTGGTGGACACCATAGATATTACCTCACCATGACATCATCCATATATTTTGTACCCTCCATCTCCTTCTGCATCTTCTCGTGTTTATCTCTCCATTCCTCTTCCCTCTGCTTTAGCTCTTCCTCATATTCTTGCAGAGAAGCTGTTATTTCTTCCTCTTTTTCCTTGATGATGCATCTCAGTTCTCTCTCTTTCTCATCATTTTTCTTCTGTAATTCATTCAGTTCCATCTTCATGTCTTTTTCTCTGACCACTCCCTCCATCTCTTCCTCTCTCTGTAGTTCTTTCTCTCCATGTTGCTGTTTAATCTCATCCCTCTCTTCCACAGCAATGTGAAATTTCTCCAGCAGTTCTGCGGTATCAGTCCTTAGCTCCTTAATCATGACCTCTAGTTTTTCTCTTTGCCTTTCACTGTGTTCATACCTCTCTCTCATCTCTTCTACCTCCTTCTCCTTCTCCCTGATTTTCTTCTCCAGCTCCTCCACTCTCTTCCTCTGTTCATCCTTCAGTCTCTTTTCTGTTGCCCCTGCATTTTCTTGTGCTTGATGCATCAGCTTTGGAATCCTTCGGTCCTTCAGCTTAAGTTGTGCTTCTCTTTCTGCCAAAGCCTGTGTGCTTCTCTCTGCCTCCCTCTCTCTCTCTGCATCCTTTAGTTTCATCTCCATCTGTATCCTCCTCAGTTCCTCTTCATATTGCTGTTTTACGTTTTCCATCTCTCTATCTTTTTTCCTGAATGCTTACTCCATCTTTCTGATCTCTTTTTCCTGCTCTCTTAGTTTCCCCTCATTTTCTGTGTGAACGCTTTTTAATTTCTCATAGTATTCCCTCTGCTCTCCAATCTCTTTCTCTTGTCCATTTCTATTCTGCTCTATCTCTTTTATCTCCTCTATCTGCTTTTTCATCTTCTCAGTTTCCATTCTCCACACCTCTTCTCTCTGTCGCTGTTTCTTCTCAAAATCCTGCTTCAGAACTTCAGTGGTTTGCTCTGCCACCTGAATTGTGTGCTGTAGTTCTTCCACCTCCCTCTCTTTGTCCTCATACATTTGATGCAAGTCACACAATTCTGTCTTTTTTTCCAGATTCCTGCGTTTTAATTCCCCTATTTCCAGGTCACACTTCTGCATGTTTGCTTTGATCTCAGCTTCTCTTTTCATCCTCTGCTCTTCATAAAACTCTTTCATTTTATCCAACATTAAGTCTCTCTCTTTCTTCTTCTCCTCCAGGTTCTCCATCTCCTCTCCACGTTTGTGGAATTCCATCGCCAGGTCGTTGAGCTCTGTCTTTTTCTCTTCATTCAGTCGATTCAGCTCCTCCATTTCTGTAGTTTTATTTTGAATGATCTTTCTCAATTCTTCCTCTGTTTTAACAAGACTCTGGCATAACCTTCTCGACTCGTCTGCTTCTTTTTCCATCGCCGCTGTTCTTTCCATCAGCTCACTGTTCTTCTTCTTTTCTTCCTCAGCACTTTTCTCCAGCTCCTCCCTTTCTTTTGCGCTCTGTTGGTGCATCTTTTCCCACATCCTCCTGTCAAGGTGCATCTCTCTCTCTGCGGTCAGTATTCTAATTTCTCTTTCTTCATTCTTCTCCATCAGGGCTTTGATCTCCCGCTCTTTCTCTTGCATCTTTAGCTTCATATCCCCCTCTCTAAGCCTGTACTCCTGGTCAAGAATTGCTGTGATTCTGTCGTTTTTCTCTTTCATTTCCTTTACTCTTTTGTCTAGGAGCTTCCTCATCTCTGTCTGCCTTCTGTCCTCCTGTTCCTGCCTCTCCGCCTCCGGCTTCCCCTCCATTCTTTCCCTTTCCTTGGGTTTCCTCTCAAAACTCATCCTGCTTCTCTCCTTCTTTGCTTTCGTTTCCGTCTCACTCTTCCGTCTCTCCTCCTTCTGTCCCATCAGCTCTCTTATTTCCTGCGTCAGCGGCGTGAACAGCTGCCCGCCGTTTCCCGTCACGAGATCCTCCACCTTCTCCAGCAGCTCTGTGACCTGCGTGTTCACCGGCTCCGCGCCGCTGATGACGTGGTACCTGCCCTCGCACCTCTCCACGAGCTGGTGGGCTTTGGCCGAACTGTGGACGTGCTGCTGGATGGTGGCGCCACGCCTCAGCTTGTCTCCGCCCGTAAACAGGATGAGGGCGAACCTCCAGGCCTCCTCACCCAGCACCCCCATGTGCTCCACCGCGGCCTGCACAGTGACGTCCGAGTCCACGCCCACCACCAGCAGCAGGGCGTGGGGCCCTGGCGGGCACAGTGTCACGCTCCTCCCAATCTCGTGCCGGACCCTCTCGGGGGTCCGCTTGCTCTCCCAGCCGGGCGTGTCCACCACGGTGACCCGTCTGCCCACCACCTCCCCCTGCGAGCTGGTGCACTCCTCCGTAACCCTGCCGGCCAGGAACGGAGCCCCTCCCAAGATGGCGTTTCCCGCCAAGCTTTTCCCGGTCTCCCGCTCCCCCAGCAGCACCAGCCGTAGGTCCGGGAGGCCACGACCACGCCCTGTGGGCCAGCGCGCCTGTACCTCCTCTCTCCAGGTGACATGGCTCCCATCGCCTGTGAGAAAGAGACATAACCAGCGTGAATTCAGTCTATTTGGACCCATGCAAATGTGTCCCTCCAGCTCCCCAAAAGTATTATACGAATCATACAGCCGAACACACATGGATGCTGCTGAGAGTGCCCAAAGATGAGCCACTACATTTGTATTTTTACATTTCACTTGTAATAAGGAAGGTCAACATCTATTCATGTTATGTACGGCTCTGAAAACCCAAACGCAGACCACAGGATTATCCAAAATCGTTGTTTAATCGTCCGAAATTGTAGCCAGGAGATCCAATACAAAGACAAAAACGAAAGGCAAAAGAATAGTCGAAAAAACAGGCGAGGGGGTCAAAAATCCAGAAAATCTAAAGGCTAAAGTACAAAAGGATGAAGGCAAGAATCAAAACCAGAAAACAAAGCAGAATGTCGAAAAGCAGAAAAGCAGAAAGTCAAACAAAACAAAAGGGCAAGGCAGGCTCGGAAATCAAAAGGCAAAGGGGTGTCTATCAAGAATCTCAAGAGTTAGGCTTACAGGGTATTTGGCACTAAAACTGATCAACGTTCTGACAAAGAACAATGCAGAGACTGAGGTTTAAATACATGAGGGAAGGTGACAATCTAGGCGGGGCTGGGAAAAAGGTGGACTAAACAAATAGACAACAGGTGGGGAAACATAATAGGGTAATAACATAATAACGGGAGGGAGACGAAAACACGGACTGGATGCACAAAACAAAACATGTAAAACATACGGCTCCGGATTAGGGAGTAGACATTTGCATAGTTAGAAGACGTAGTGATAGTTAGAGACAGGTGCGAACACTTCGCTGAAACTAAACGGGTAATCAGGGATAGCATAGGGAGGCGGAGTTACAGAACAGTGCAGAAATACAAAGAGATTGCATTAATGAGTTAGTTACGTGAATATTTCTAAACTACCCAATAAAAGTGATTTTTAGTTAGTTAGTTAGACAGACAGTAAGTGTATTAATCGGATTAGTACTGTACAAAACCTAGATTAGTAGTAGTTAGTAAGAATTGTGCTTTACAACATTTACCTACCAAGAAAAAGCAGGAAGTAAGAATCACAAGTTTTAGAAGAAATGTTGAAAACCCGAAAACTACCGTAACCGCCCGAATAGTGGGACACGCAGACAGGGAAGTGACTAGACTGGTAAAAATTCAGATGCAGACATGACAGGGGATGACAAATGAGAACTGTAATGGAAAACACTAACCAATTTCAAAAATGAATAAATAACAAGAATAAACATAAATACACACAGGACAAATACAGGAACATTACAATTCAGGCTTGACAAAAGATTACTGAAGGGGACTTTATTGAGATTCATTTTATTAGATCTTCCAGTTATTTTTGTAAACAGCAAGTAAAAAATTCAACGAGTTTTCTCTTTACGGTCTCATGGAAAAGTATTAACGCAGTCAGATTTGCCGAGTAAATGGGCTAATTCATTCTGAAAAGCTGAATAGAAACCAAACACAGTGACTACCAGACTCAGACTGAGTGAACTCACCGGTGAATATCTCTCGCAGGGACTCTCTCAGCTTCCTCTCCTCTTGTAGTCTCTGGCTCCTCCTCTCCTCTCCAGGCCTCCGGCCGCCGCCCTGCTGCTCCAGGCGCAGACGGACCGGCTCCATCTCCAGGGGGGCGCCTCCGTTGGCAGCCACCATTTCCTCCACCTTGCGCAGCAGCTGGGCGTCCTGGGCGGCGTGGCGCCCCCTGGCGGTGCTGCGGAGCACGTGCCACCGGTTCCCACAGCGCTCCACCAGGAGCCGGAGGTCCGCGCCGCCCTCGCCGATCCTGTCCGCCACGACCTCCGGATCGGCGCCCTGCGTGAAGAGCACCAGCGTGTGCTTCCAGACCGCCTCGCCCAGGAGCTCCATGTGCTCCTGGATCTCCTTCCGGTAGGTTCCGTCCACCGAGGCGTAGGCCCGGACCACCAGCAGCAGGGCGTGGGGTCCGGGCGGGCACAGGGTCACACTCCGCACTGTCTTCTACTTCACCCACTCGGGCGTGCCGTTGAGAGGGTAGTACCACTCCCACCCGGGGGTGTCCACGATGACCACCCGTCTGCCGGCCACGTGCGCCCACCTCTCCACGCACTCCTCCGTCGGACTGCCGTCGGTGAAGCCCCCCTCGCTGATGCCCAGGATGGCATTTCCCACAGAGCTTTTCCCCGCCCCCTTCCTCCCCAGCAGCACCAATCGGAGCTCTGAGGGACACGGGGCTCCAGGAAGAGGGGTCTGCCCCTCCTCTGCCCCTGATGCTGGTCTCACGCCACCTGCAGGAGAGAGGGGGACAGCTGGTTCCCATTCTGTGATGGAGCTTCAGGGCCAGTCTGAGCGCCAAGTCATTTACCCACATGGAACACTTCAAAAAACAAAGCTTACATTTCTATTATATCTCTATTGTATTTAAACATGAACGTGTGTGCATGTACGAAAGGAGCCTTTTGTTCTGTGTTCATTTTTTAACTCTGCTTTTGATGCCACTTTCACAATGTAGCCCACTAACTCCAGCCCACCACCTGTATATAGCAGGTTGAATAGATATCAGTTGTACAATAACAGTATATATATCACTATTCACAAGAAAATGTCCAGAATATGCACCCAAATATGGAGTCTCACCAGGAGATGGCGCTGGTGTTGGCACACTCGTTTTCTTCACTCGCTCCATCTCTTTTTCCCGCTCTCCCTCTCCAGTCTTTTTCCTGCTGAACATCGCTGCTGTTGTAGAATCTTCCACACAAAGCTAGAGATGCTTCCTCACTTCTAATCCATGAAATAAAATGAAAAAAACACATTTCACTTTATTCCCCCCGAACAATTGTCAGCCTGCATCACAGGCACAGCTGAGTCATGACACGACCACCTTTCTAGGTCAGTGTTTTGCACTCAAACTACCAACATCAAGAAAACCTTAACCATAGTTTTTAAGACATTTGAAGGTTCTTACAGTTCAGAGGTTCTGATGCTTGCTTCTATAGAAACATTTATCTTTTGACCTTTAATTTTAAATCTCTGAAATGTTACCTATTCCAAAACACATGCCAACTTGCTCCAGAGCAACTGAAATCATCTGAACAAATTGAGCATTACATTACATTACAAGGCATTTAGCAGACGCTCTTATCCAGAGCAACATACAACGAAGAGCAGATCGAACAGCAAACAGTATTATTCAGCTTGCATTTCCTCGTTATGAAAATGGATATAATGAGATTATGATCATTAATATTGATATACAGATTGTGGAAGAGGAACTGCACTCATTCTGCCCACGCAGTGCAATATCTTTTATTAAAGTCAATTTATTGTTTTTGGCAGTTTTTAGCCACAACTCAAGGGTTGATGAAGTGGCAAAAACACAGGAAGGGGTCGCATCGTACACTTTCGTTTTCATCAGAGAAGAGCCTTTTTCTGCAGCCACCAGCGCCATTGTGAAATGCTCACGCCCATGTTTCATTCAAAGTGAACAAGTCTATATTCCTGTATTAACACAGTCAACATGAATAACGATAATCCTCTTGGTTTATCCTACTTATGACATTTGACAAATTACGTGTGGGGGGGAGTGGACAGGTAACCAGAGTAGTGTGGAGAAGGCAGGGTGGGGTGTTGGGGGTGTGGACAGGTAACCAGAGCAGTGTGGAGAAGGCAGGGTAGAGATATATAAAATGTATATATAAATATATAAAAAATATATAAAAATGCTGGATGCTGGATATCACAATATTGTATTTCACTATACAGTGGGGGTATATTTTTAGTGCTTCTACATTAGTGTGAGTGCTACCATAAAGGTATAGGGGAAAGCTGGAGAACATTCACCCTACTACACCACTTTGTCCCAGGCCAAGCAGCCACCGAATGCTACAATATGAAACGCTCCATTTACATTTACATTTTAGTCATTTGGCAGACGCTTTTAATCCAAAGCGATTTACAAGTGCATAGGTTCTACAAGTCAAAAGTCTACAAGTCTACAAGTCTATAAGTCAAAGCATCACATCCAGAAACTAGCAAAATACACATGAAATGCTGTTCTAAACATAGTTGTCATCATAAGTGCATTTTTTTTTTTTTTTTTTTTTTGGGGGGGGCGGGAATACATCAGAGGACATTTATTCTGAAGCATAACCATCACCCTGCACATATCTTGATAGATTACATTTCTTACATTGTTGGATATGACGAGGATGTTCCCATGTGTAAATCCAGGTGCAGTCAATGTCAGCCGTGCTTCAGACATGTGACCATCTGCAGAATCTGTTCCAGTGGGGGTGCAGAGATGTCTCAGTCTCAGTGTTTTCACAGATTGAAAGTTGAGGTAACTTCGCCCGCACATCCAGCAGAGGGTGCTGTTGTGACGTGTTGAACAGGAAATGGGCACCTTTACTGTATTCATTAAGGAGCGTGTCAATACCAGAATGCCACTCTGAATAGCGTGCCTGACTCAAATGACAGTAACACGGATATTCCAAAGTCCTCCCAGGGTATCAGCCCAACCACGGTGCCTCCGGCTTTCTGCATCTCGTACAGTATTTCTGCAGCGCTTGACACCAGAGCACCAGACATTTCACATCATACAGAGAGTCTCCGTCTGTGTGTCTGTATTTGTCTGTGTGTGTCTGTGAGTGTCTCTGTCTGTGTGTCTGTGTGTGTCCGTCTCTCTGTGTGTGTCTGTGCGTGTCTGTGTGTGTCCGTCTCTGTGTGTCTGTCTCTGTGTGTCTGTGTGTGTCTGTGTCTCTGTTCCTCCGTGTAGTTACTGTGGGGCAGGGGTGCACAACTCCGGTCCTGCACGGCCAATCTGTGCACAGCTTTTTGTTCCAAATGATGGCCTTTGTTTTAGTTTTAGTTTAGACATTTCTATAAACTATGCTTGCAGTCTGTGTCTGTAGCCGGTGCATATACAAATATCAGATAAAGACATGATTGGGCTACAATCGATAAGATTCTTGTTAAAACATTGTTACAAGAGCATTGTACAAAAAGTATAGGAACAGCAAGGTCAATTCTTTTATTTTTGCTCTACACTGAAGACAATAGAGTTTGAGGTCAAAAGATGTACATGAGAGATCCGAATTTCAGATTTTCATTTGTTAAATAACTTATCATAACATATCACCTTTTGTATTAGACCACCCAATTTTTAGGTGAGAAAAAGTATTGGAACATGTGACTGACAGGTGTTTCTTGTTGCCCAGGTGTGTCCTGTTACATTGACTAAATAGTTCTGTGTGTGAACTCTTGGTTTAAACCTTGGATTTTGCCTGTGAAGAAATATAAATAAACCGCTGGTGTACTGAGCAACAGATATGAAACAGGTCGACCACGGAAAACAACAGCAGTTGATGACAGAGACATTGTCAGAGCTGTGAAGAAAAACCCCAAAACATCAGTCAGAGACAGGAAGTGTCATGGCTTAGGCTTGCATGGAGTGGGTTCACTAATCAGTACTGATGATGTAACTTACGATGATAGCACCAGTATGAATTCAGTCTACAAAAGTCTACAAAAACATTCTGTCTGAAAAGTTATCGAGAAATGCGTCCAAACTAATTAGGAAGAACTTCATCATGCAGCAAGACACAACTTCATTCGGGGCAGGAAGTGGATGGTTTGAGACTGGCCAAGTCAATCACCAGACCTTAACTTAATTGAGCACGCATTTCACGTCCTGAAGAGGAGATTGAAGGGAAAAAACCCTCGAAACAAACAGCAACTGAAAGAGGCTGTGTTGTGTAAAACCCCACAGCTAACCCAATGACGGAATTTAGCGGGGGCCGAAGGGGTTTTGCGTGCTTGTCCTTCTGGCGTTGCTGGGAGAACATTAGTTGGGTTAATTGTTATCCTCCGTACAAGAACAGAGCACAATTATGTTTAAGAATATACTGGGTCCGTTGCCATGGGTCGGATATGGATTGACCTGCCCCATAGCCCGCTTATAGCTGGCCAGAAACGGATCAGTACAATTCTTAATATTCTCCGTTCTCAAACGGGGCCGTATTGTACGCTTAGTGGTTACTATAGTTTTACTCGTTTATCTGACTCCATTTAAAATATAATTTAGAAATTTGGGTTTGCAACTTACGCGGACCTCGGGAGTGATTACATTCAACTTGTACCTGCGCCACCATTACTCAATAGATGCTCCCGGGATTAGCATTACTGCTGAAATCTCAGTTCGGTGGAGAACTCAGAGGCTGCGGGTCCAGTCAACACAATACATGCAAACCTGCCATGATAGTTGCGAGCCCAGGTCGGCGTAGCATTGTCTGGGCTCCTTAGAGCTAATTTGGCAGGAACCAGCCGTAACGCCCATGGGTTCCCTTCGCACCAAATCACAAGAGCCTTGCGTCGCCCGACCCTTAAGGGACAGAAATTGCTGGCCTCACAACTTAGAACTACCACAGGTGTACCGCCCCGCCGATCGTCGGTCTTTGGCCACCATTTCCCCCTGAGTATTTCAGTTGTAATTTAGGCTGAAAAGGTACAAGATGAATTAGAGTCATGTAGATCACGCAAGTTACAAACAAAATAGTTTATTCGCAGACAGGTAGGTTATTAGCTTTAGAATATCACAATCAAGTATAAAATACACAAATTAAGAATAGAGATAGAGTAAATAATCATACCTAGCCTGCTTGGACTACACACAAACACAGAGTATAGGATATGCCGTATGGAAAGTCGAATACGATCTTCCTGATACTTACATACACGTACAATATGCTGTGTGGGAAGTCGAATACGATCTTCCACTGCTACACATACATACATACATACAAACATACATACACAAGACATGTTGTGTGGGAAGTCGAATACGATCTTCCCAGATTGGTCTGTCTCCCTTGCTTTTATGCCAAATCATACGTTTGGAACCAGGCGGCAGTGCCATAAATCAACCCGGAGGGGTGGTCAAATCTGGAATTTAGACCCCCACCGTTGGGGGTTGTTGAGTAGGGAAAATGAGATGATTACCAGGAGAGGACGTGTAGGTTTTCCCTTGGGATACTGAAACTATAGTTTATTAAATTCCATTTGGTATGAAATGTATCTCATCCGATTCCTTGATTTTATCAGATCACATCCATACCAAACAGATTACCCTTATATTTTATTATGTTGCAGTTATCATGAAACTTCCCTCCTGATTATCCATTTTACCTGCAATTCCTGTTACCATTACATAAGACTTAATGCAATAATACAAGGATCACATGGGCAATGTTTTCAAGGTGTTACCGGGTCTATTTACTATCTTAATAGCAGTTTTGAATATTTAATCTAAGAGAGCAGTCACCGGTGTAATGACAGCAGTGCCCAAATGAGGGCACTGTGGCATTGTCCGGAGTCTTCCCCCTTGGAAGTGACCAGGAATGGGGTCACAGGGAGGTCACCAATGTTCGGGAGGATTCTTTTCCCGTGACCCAACTGGCCTTGGACCACTCATACATCTTAACTCCCCAACAGGTAGTCTAAACAACATTGGAACCCCAGCTCTCAGGCCCCTCACAAATGGCAGCCCTTCCTGACCTTAACCACTATGCTACAGGCCGCCCCATCATATCTATCATATATATCTGTTGGGAGTTTTCATGATAACTGCATTATGCTGTAAATATGTTTTTGTGCCTCTCATGGTAATATACCTTTTGGATAAACCTGATTTGGGTGAATGAAAGGAAAGGAGACATTCCAGACTGTTTGGTTTCTTCTCCTTATCTCCGAAATCCAGGCCTTAGTTCTTGACCCTAAAAGTGAGTCACCCATCTATAATTTACAGCCAGGCCCACCAGGCAGGGGGCTAAAACACATGGCTTCTACAGAGACAGCTTTTGCCCAGTTTCCCCTCGGCTCCTGAATGGTTGTGATATCAAAGGTAGACTGTTACAAAAACTAGACCATTACACCAGTCGCACTGAACCAATCAGAATAACACCAAACATCAACATATTCTGACCTGGGATTATCATGAAACATCTTTATACCATCTCCAATATTCCTGTTCTGGAATGTGAGAAAAGAAGGTGCCTCTAAGAATCCTTCTCTAGCTCTCCCCCACAGACATGTGTGCCAACGGTGGGGGCTAACAATGTATGCTCCAGGAGGGGGAAGTCAGCAAGCTGACCAGCGCATGAGACCAAATGTTACTTATGACTGGCTTACAGTTGTACCCCTTGAATAGGGGGACGAAATAATACTTGCGATCAATATCAGATTAGCAGAATAAGATAATTTTGCAGATCACTGATTTTTAACTTTATCACATTACAGACCGTGAATTCAATCTTTTTAAACGTCGCAAATTATGAGTGTATTACTGCTTTTCACTTGTCACAGCTGCAGTAAAAGCCTGGAAAGGCATCACAAAAAGATTAATACAACAGTTTGATGATGTCAATGGGTCACAGGCTTGATGCAGATATTGCAAGCAAGGGATATGCTACAACATATTAAGTATTATTTACTTTAATACTCTCTGCACCAATACTTTTGCTCACCTACAAATTGGGTGGTCTGATACCAAAGGTGCTATGTTTTAAGTAGTTTAGTGCATCTAGGCGTAAATACGAGGAAATAAAAGATGAAATTATGAACTCTTGTCTTGTGTTCATCTTTTTATCTCAACCCCAAATTTGTTATGCCAGGGGGAACAGAAGAACCAAAAGCAGGCAGGGGTGCAGACAAAATGGCAGATTTAATGCAAAAACAGGGACAGACAGAGTGGAGTCAAAATACAGGCCAAGGTCAAAACCAGGAGGTCAGTCCAAAAAGGCAGAGGTACAAATATTATTACACTACATTATTGGCATTTGGCAGACGCTCTTATCCAGAGCGACGTACAGTTGATTAAACTAAGCAGGAGACAATGCAGGGTTAAGGGCCTTGCTCAAGGGCCCAACGGCTGTGCGGATCTTATTGTGGCTACATCGGGATTAGAACCGCCAACCTTGTGTGTCCCAGTCATTTACCTTAACCACTACGCTACAGGCCGCCCCTATCTAAACAAGCAAAGAATTCCAGGGAAGCAGGCAGGGGTCAAAACCGGAAATCCAATAAACAAGGGCAAGGACTCAGGAACAAGGGCAAGGGCAAGGGCAAGGGCAAGGGCAAGGGCAAGGGCAAGGGCAAGGCAACAAGGAGGCTAGAACTGGGGAAAGGAATCAAGGGCTCAGGACAAGAAAACAGGACAAGACGAACTAGCAGCATGCAACTGAAAAGGACAGGTATAAATACACAGGGGAATGAGACAAACTAGGCGGGGCATGGGAGTGAGGGCGGTCTAACAAATAAACATCAGGTGAGACACATGAAAGGTAAACGGACAATAACAAGGGGGAAACGAAAACACGGACTGGATTCACAATGACACACATGTAATACAAACGGCTCCGGACTAGAGAGTAGACAATTGCAGAGAATCAGGAGATGCAGAGATACATAGAGACAGGTGCGAACACTTCGCTGAAACTAAGCAAGTAATCAGTGATAGAATAGGGAGGCGGAGTTACAGAACAGAATTGAAACTGGAGATGCATTTGTAAGTTAGTTAAGTGATTGAAATTACAAATACCCAAAACTAGGGAATGTTAGTTTGTTAGTTTGACAAACATATTAGTGTGTTAGTATAATTAGTATTGTACAAATTCAATGTTAGTTGGGATTAGTATATTAGTGCTATGTACAAACATGAAATGGAGAGAAAGCAGGAAGTAAAACTATAGAACGAGCCGCTTCTACTCAACTTTCTTCCTTCTTTTCTAACAACAACCTGCTAGACCCCCATCAGTCTGGCTTCAGATCGGGCCACTCGACAGAGACTGCACTCCTCTCCGTCAGTGAGTCACTTCATGCCGCACGAGCAGCCTCCCTCTCCTCTGTCCTCATTCTTCTAGATCTCTCTGCTGCCTTCGACACTGTGGATCACTCCATCCTCCTGTCTGCCCTGTCAGCAACGGGCATCTGTGGCACAGCCCTGGACTGGATTGAGTCCTACCTCTCTGGTCGCTCCTTCCAGGTTGCCTGGGCTGGTTCGGTATCGACACCTCGGCCCCTCGCCACAGGAGTTCCCCAGGGCTCAGTCCTTGGCCCGCTTCTTTTTTCTCTCTACACTCGCTCCCTTGGCCCTGTGATCACTGCACATGGGCTATCCTACCACTGCTATGCGGACGATACCCAACTCTTCGTCTCGTTCCCGCCGTCTGATACGCAGGTTTCAGCCCGTATCTCTGCTTGCCTGAGGGACATCCAGAGCTGGATGGACAACCACCATCTAAAGCTCAACCCAGGTAAAACTGAAATGATATTCATCCCTGCTAATACCTCTCCCCATCTGGATCTCTCCATTTCCCTCGGGGATACCACACTCACGCCGTCACCCAGTGCAAGGAACCTCGGCGTGGTGATGGACAGCAGACTGTCCCTTTCCGAGAACATTGCGGCGGTGACCCGGTCTTGCAGGTTCTTCCTATACAACATACGGAGAATCCGCCCCTTTCTCACCCCCTACTCGACCCAGCTCCTGGTCCAAGCGATGGTTCTGTCCCGCCTGGACTACTGCAATTCCCTCTTGGCTGGCCTCCCAGCGTCTGCCATCAGACCCCTCCAACTCATCCAGAATGCAGCAGCTCGTCTGGTCTTCAACCTTCCCAAATACTCACACGTCACCCCCCTGCTTACTTCCCTCCACTGGCTGCCTGTCATGGCTCGCATCACACAGGCCGCTTGGCACCTCCCCCTCTCAGAACCTCCACCTCACGCTCACGACTACTGTCTGTTCTGGCTCCACGGTGGTGGAACGAACTCCCCGTTGAGGTCAGAACTATAGAATCCCTCCCCACCTTCAAGCGCAAGCTGAAGACACACCTCTTCAAACAGCACCTCTCCCCATCCCTCCCTACCTCCCTGTGAACCTTAATTGTTGTCTCTGTGACTTGTGTATCAGTATTTTAGTTGGCTAGGTAAGCAGTGTTTGGATAGTTAACTTTGGTGACTTTTGCTCTGTTTGTTTGTTTGTTCAAAAAAAAAAAAAAAAAAAAAAAAAAAAAAAAAAAATGGCCCTTGTCCTTATCTTTGTTGTACAGGTAGCAGTTGAAATTGTACTTACCTCTAGGGTCTTTCAGCGAACTTATCCCTGGTTATGGGTATGCACTTTGTTGTACGTCGCTCTGGATAAGAGCGTCTGCCAAATGCCAATAATGTAATGTAATGTAAAAGTAAGGAATGCAAGATTGGAAGGAAGATTGAACCCCGGAACTACCGAAAACACCCGAATAGTGGGGCACACAGACAAGGGAGTGACTGGGCTAGAAAACATTCAGACTCAGACATCACAGGGGAAGATGAGTGCAAAGACTAATGAATATAAACAGTACACCAGACATGAATGTGAAAAAGAATAAATTACAAGAATAATGATAAAAACAATGATAAACTAACACACAGAACACAGGAACATAACACAAATGTATTCAGTGTATTACAATAACAAAGGAATTGGCCTCACTGTTCCAAATTATCTCATTTAATTAATTTTCATACATGGTACATGAATGGATCCAGTGGTACATTACTGCATCCTGTAAATCCAATCCAGTTCAGGCACGTGACCATCTCCGTAAGAGAGAGAGGACAAACCCAGCCAAGAATCTCCCGCTGACTGAGAACTACAAGCCTGATCTGCACTTCCTGTTCCTGCTTATTCCTGTTTTGACGCACATAGGGTGTGTTCTGTCCAAGGTTCAGCAGCGGTGAAAGTATCAGACCGAGGGACGGAGAGACTGTAACATGGAGGCTAAAGCTTTGATTCCAGAGGACGATCTCTGTTGCTCTGTATGTTGTGATATTTTTAAAGAGCCTGTTGTTCTGAAATGCAGCCACAGCTTCTGTAGAGTGTGTCTGCAGCAGTGCTGGCAAGAGAAGGGCTCTCGAGAGTGTCCCATCTGCAGGAGAAAGGTCTCTGTGGATGATCCTCCTCTAAACCTGGCCTTAAAAAACATTGTGGAATCTTACTTAAAGCAGAAGACTGAGAGAGAAACTACAGACAAGACTGAGGCTCGCTGTAGTCTTCATGGAGAGAAAGTTGTTTTATTCTGTGAACATGACAAAGAGCCTCTCTGTTTCATCTGTCAGACTTCAAGAAAACACAGAAACCACCCGGTCTGTCCAGTGGAAGAGGCCGCTCTGGAGTTGAAGGTATTCTATTTTAAATCATAATTAAAAATTAAAGTCAGCATTGTATCTGAAAGTCTTGTTTTAAAGCCTCAAAACATCCAGTATTTTAGATTTCAGTACAATGTACTAGGAGTAAAATGTGGGCATGGTTAAGTCCAGATTCACAGTTGTGATTATGGGCCTTTTATAGTGAATACAGCTCCATAAGTGTAACATTGAAATACAGTGTGATTTCATAAATATATAGCAATGATGTGTGAGATTAGATACTGACAGCACAAATATAACATAAGACTTTTACTCTAACAAAATAAAGGTCTAGATCTGATAAAACTACTTTCATATAAACTGTTCTCTGCTTGAGGAGAGAACTGTGCAACAACCAGGAAGTGCAGAAATCTACACTGAGTGAATAACCAGTGGAGACAGAGCTGTATATACTCTCTCAAAATGGATGTGTTAATATTGAACACAATAAATCAAGCTGGTTCGATGAATCCTTCAACATTCCTTAGAGTTGGCTGTAAATTATATGTATGTACAGCCCAGTATTATTATCCTATTTTGCTGAAGTTTTGCTCATATTGGTTTAATTGTGCACATATTGTGTTATGACGCCCTATAAGAATATTTCACAGATCTTTACTCGAGTGTAGTATTTTCCATACTACATTTCCCATGTGCTTACACTTACAAAATTACACTGACCGTCACTAGTGTAGCAGGGAAATACTGTGCTATTTGTGAGAATAAGTCTTAACTGGTTCATATCACTCCAGGAGGAACTCAAGCCTGCACTTAATCTTGTTAAAGAAAAACTGAAGAAGTTTACTGAGGTTGAACAAGGATGTAAGAAGACAGCAGAACACATCAGGGTGAGTAACACAATTAGTAAATATGTAGTATTTTTGATGAATGTTGTGTGTGACATGGATAGTAACACACCAACTGCCATACATAAATAACCAAGCGTAGTTACACTATTCAGGTTTAAAATGGTGTTTGAATCGCAGAGTCAAGCCCAGCACACAGAGAGGCAGATAAAGGCAGAGTTTGAGAAGCTCCACCAGTTCCTGCGTGAGGAAGAGGAGGCCAGACTAGCTGAACTGAAAGAGGAAGAGGAGCAGAAGAGTTGGATAATGGAGGAGAAGCTAGAACACATCAGTGGAGACATCTCCACCCTTACAGACAAAATCACAGCTCTAGAGACGGCCATGGAGACCGAAGACACCTCCATTTTAAAGGTAGGGGCTTCATTTACTGACCGAGTTTATACCGATTAACCTCAGTAAAGTAACGTCACGTGTGCTGACTGTTATCATCCTCTTCACTTTCATTAACATGGCTCCTGCTGTTTCTCACCTATTGTTTCTCATAATGGAATGGACTGAATACATTTATACACTCACAATGATGCTCTTATTGTGTGTTTTTTTCAGAGCTACAACAACATCAAGGAAAGGTATGTGGACTCTCAGCTCATTTCATCTTGTGTGTTTAAGTCTCTTCAGTTCCCGATGCTGACTGACTCCTGCCTGTCGTTACAGAGCCCAGTGCACACTGCAGGACCCAGAGCTGCTCTCAGGGGCGCTGATAGACGTGGCCAAACACCTGGGCAACCTGACGTTCAGAGTCTGGGCGAAGATGCTGGGGATGGTGCAGTACAGTGAGTATCTGGGCCAGATGCTGAAATCAGGTTTTTTTTACAAACATTTAATGAACACATGAAAGAGGAGGAACAGGCTACATGTTGACATGGTGCTGAAGATGAACAGCACAGAGTCATCCAGTCTCAGAGCAGGGAGATCCTGAGGGCTGCACTGCTCACAGTTTAATAACAGAACACACGCAGACACAGAATTAACACACAATGTAAAACCTCATGAATTATATGTTTTATTCGCTGTGAGAATTGTTTGCATTGAATTTGCAATGATGTGTTCATTGATTCATGACTTTTCATAATGCAAATAGGTTTTATATTTAAAATAAGAATCACTATAACTACAGTATATTATTATCCATAACTAGTATATGTCATTTCCTGTGTATGGGACCTAATCTGAATAGAGTATGTGAAATGGTCCTGCCACACGCCATGGGCGGACACAAGAGATGGACACAGGGAGGTCGTTATGATCGGAGCCATTCGCAGACTCCAAGACGTAATAAATAACAAACTTCAATCAAAGTGCCACAGAAATAGTTCAGTGCACGGCAATCAGGGCAGTATAGGCAAGGCAGTTTTGTGGTAGAGTCCAAAGGGTCAGAGTCCAAACAACCAGAGCAGTGTGGAGAAGGCAGGGTGGGGGGTGGGGTGTGTGGACAGGTAATGGGGAGAAAGGGAAAACATGGAATGGAACATTGACATAAAACACATAGAAAAGGATAATCAGGGAAATGAACTACGACAGAGGCACTGAACGTGACAGGAAACATGAAACTAAACATTTAACAACTGTGGTAACCCGCTGGTAGAGAGAGAGAGAGAGAGAGAGAGAGAGAGAGTAGAATTCGTGAAAAAAAAAAAAAATTATTATTATTTTCTTTTTCTTTTTTTTCTTTTTTTTTCCAGTGCTCGTGCCTTCAGGGCACTTCTTTAGTGTCCCTGTGAGAGGGGAAAACACGTCCCAATGTCGACTTACCCCCTCCCGGAGATCTTGGCACTGTCGGTCCGTTAAGTGTTCCCTGGTGGTCACCTCCGGCGTTCCAGTGGCGCCCCCTGCTGTCAGACATAGGGGAGCAGAGTCGTGCACGGGTTCATGCCATTTTTTTAATAGGTTGACATGGTAGGTCTGGAGGGTATGTCTCCGCCCTACCTGCCTTAGGGTGTAATTGACCGGCCCGACTTTGGCGACCACTTCGTAGGGGCCATGCCACTTAGCCAGGAATTTACACTCACTCGTGGGGACGAGTACCATTACCTTCTCTCCGGGTCGGAACTTGCGCACCTGGGCATTTCTGTTGTAGACCCGGGCTTGCTCTGCCTGGGCCTTACTCATGTGCTCCCTCACCATCGGCCAGATTTTTGCCATTCTTTGGTCCATGTTCGCCACATGTTCCACCAGGGAGCGCTGTCGGGACGGCTGTTGTTCCCAGGCTTCTTTGGCCAGGTCCAGCAGGCCCCGGGGCCGCCTCCCGTAGAGTAACTCGAAGGGAGCGTATCCTGTAGACGCCTGTGGAACCTCACGGATGGAGAACAGCAAGTACGGCAGTAAATGATCCCAGTCCTTACCATCGGTGGCCACCATCTTCCTCAACATAGACTTCAGGGTCTTATTGAAGCGCTCCACCAGGCCGTCAGTCTGGGGGTGGTAGACCGACGTCCGCAGTTGTTTCACTCGCATTTCTTTCATCACCCCGGACATGAAGCAGGAGCCCTGGTCAGTTAGTACCTCCTCGGCAATCCCAACCCTGCTGAACAGTAAAAACAGTTCTTTTGCCACATTTTTCCCTGTCGCGGCCCGCAATGGTACGGCCTCAGGGTAGCAGGTGGCATAATCTAAAATCACCAGAATATAGCGGTGACCCCTGCTAGACTTGGGTAGGGGCCCCACGATGTCCAGGGCTATCCTGCGGAAAGGTACATCGATGATGGGTAGCGGGATTAGCGGGTTACGGTACGTTACCTTTGGGCTATGCAGTTGACAAACCGAGCAATGCTGGCAATAGTCCTCCACAGCTTTTTTTATGCCCGGCCAGTAAAACTCCATCGTCTTCTCGCGCCCCAGGTGCGCCCCCAACGGGTGGGTGTGGGCGAGGTACAGGACTTTGGAAGTAGCTGCTCCACTTCGTCCTCCTTAACCCTACTCACGCGATACAGTAAGCCATTTTGTACTTTAAAATAGGGTATGGTCAGCCTACTCACCCCACCTTGGGGAACGCCCTTGATAGAGGCTGCAGTTTTCCAGGCCTGGGTGAGGAGGGCGTCTTGCAGCTGGGTGGAGCCGAACTCTGTTGGCGCCCCTGGGGTCTCTCGTGGGAACCCCGAAAATTCCCCTGTGCTGCTGTGTTCGGCCACCAGGGGTTGCTGTGGGGTCGATCCCTGGGGTCGAACGCCCACTCCTCCACCAGGTGTGTGTGTTCTCTCCTGTACCTCTTCTTCCCACCGTTTAAATATCTTTCTTCTTCATATTTCAGCTCCTGTGACGATGGACCCCAACACTGCACGTGCCGATCTCTCTCTCTCTGATGATCTGACCACTGTGAGAGACACAGATACAGCGCAGAACTGTCCTGACAACCCAGAGAGATTTATGCCCTGTGTGTCTGTGCTGGGATCTGAGGGGTTCACCTCAGGGAAACACAGCTGGGAGGTGAAGGTTGGCAATAAACCTAAATGGACTATAGGAGTGGCGAAAGAGTCCATCAACAGGAAAGGAAATGAACCAGTCAGCCCAGAGGATGGATACTGGCTCATAATGCTGAGGAATGGTGATGAGTACAGAGCAGCAGGAGTTACTTCCAGCCCAGTCTCCTTGAACCCTTCCAATCTGGCTTCCGACCAAAACATAGTGTTTCTGTGTGTGTCTGTGTGTGTCTGCATCTGTATGTGTCTGTCTGTGTCTGTCTGTCCATACGTCTGTGTTTCTGTGTGTGCCTGTGTGTGTCTGTGCGTGTCTGTATTTGTCTGTGTGTGTCTTTGAGAGTCTGTGAGGGCGGCCTGTAGCGTAGTGGTTAAGGTAAATGACTGGGACACCCAAGGTCGATGGTTCTAATCCCGGTGTAGCCACAATAACATCCGCATAGCCGTTGGGCCTGTAAGCCGGTCATAAGGAACATTTGGTCTCATGCGCTGGTCAGCTTGCTGACTTCCCCCCCTCCTACATTGTTAGCCCCCACCATTGGCACACATGCCTGTGGGGGAGAGCTAGAGAAGGATTTTCTCACATTCCAGAACAGGAATATTGGAGATGGTATAAAGATGTTTCATGATAATCCCAGGTCAGAATATAGTGATGTTTGGTGTTATTCTGATTGGTTCAGTGCGACTGGTGTAATGGTCTAGTTTTTGTAACAGTCTACCTTTTGATATCACAACCATTCAGGAGCCGAGGGGAAACTGGACAAAAAGTCTCTGTAGAAGCCAGGTGTTTTAGCCCCCTGCCGGGTGGGCCTGGCTGTAAATTATAGATGGGTGACTCACTGTTTAGAACTGGATTTCGGAGATAAGGAGAAGAAACCAAACAGTCTGGGATGTCTCCTTTCCTTTCATTCACCCAAATCAGGTTTATCCAAAAGGTATATTACCATGAGAGGCACAAAGACATATTTACAGCATAATGCAGTTATCATGAAAACTCCCAACTACAGCATTCATAGATATGATGGGGCTGCCATCTGTGAAGAGCCTGTGAGCTGGGGGTTGACTCTGCCATTTGTGAGGTGGGGGTTCTGGGGCGTGTCAAAAGGGACAAAGGACAATACTGTTTGTAGTACCTTTTGAGGAGTTCCAGACCAGTGACACCAAGATGATAAAGGAGAGATATATGGTGGGTGGATGAGCGGTTCCCGGGCAATTAGGCCATGTGGGCCATTAAAACTCCCGGGAAAGGAATGTGCCTAACATCTTATGGCCCCACACCTGGTCACTTCCAGGGGGAAAGACTCCGGGCAGTACCACAGTGCCCTCCTTTGGGCACTGCTGTCATTACCCCAGGGACTACTCTCTTGAATGAAAACCTCAAAACTGTTGTTTAGATGGTAAATAGACCCGGTAACACCTTGAAAACATTGCCCATGTGATCCTTGTATTATTGCATTAAGTCTTATGTAATGGTAACAGGAATTGCATGTAAAATGGATAATCAGGAGGGAAGTTTCATGATAACTGCACCATAACAAAACATTAGGATAATCTGTTTGGTATGGATGTGATCCAGTAAAGTCAACGAATCAGATGAGATACATTTCATACCAAATGGATTTTAATCAACCATAGTTTCAATAACTCAAGGGAAAACCTACACGTCCTCTCCTGGTAATCATCTCATTTTCCCTACTCAACAACCCCCAACAGTGGGGGTCTAAATTCCAGATTTGACCACCCCTCCAGGTTGATTTATGGCACTGCCGCCTGGTTTCAAACGTGTGATTTGGCATAAAAGCAAGGGAGACAGACCAATCGGGGAAGATCGTATTCGACTTCCCACACAACATGTCTTATGTAGGTATGCGTGTATGTAAGTATCGGGAAGATCGCACTCGATTTCCCACACTGTGCATACTTTGTATATGTGTGTAGCGAAAGCAGGCTGGGTAAGATTTCACTCTATTCTATTTATCTTTAATTTGTCTATTTGACTGAAATTGACTGTTTTATTCTACGCTAATAACCTACCTGTCTGCAAATAAACCATTTTGCTTGTAACTTGCGTGATCTCCATGACTCTAATTCATCTTGTACCTTTTCAGCCTAAATTACAACTGAAATACTCAGGGGGAAATGGTGGCCAAAAGACCGACCGATCGGCGGGGCGGTACACCTGTGATAGTTCTAAGTTGTGAGGCCAGCAATTTCTGTCCCTTAAAGGGTCGGGCGACGCAAGGCTCTTGTAATCTGGTGCGAAGGGAACCCATGGGCGTTACGCCGGTTCCTACCAAATTAGCTCTAAGGAGCCCAGACAATGCTACGCCGACCTGGGCTCGCAAATATCATGGCAGGTTTGCATGTATTGTGTTGATTGGACCCTCAGCCTCTGAGTTCTCCACCAAACTGAGATTTCAGCAGTAATGCTAATCCCGGGAGCATCTATTGAGTAATGGTGGCGCAGGTACGAGTCGAGTGTAATCACTCCCGAGGTCTGCGTAAGTTACAAACCCAAATTTCTAAATTATATATCTTAAATGGAGTCAGATCAACGAGTGGAACGAGAGTAACCACTAAGCTTTCAAAACGGCCCCGTTTACGAACGGAGAAGATTAGGAATATTACTGATCTGTTTCAGGCCAGTTGTAAGCGGGATATGGGGCAGGTCAATCCATATCCGACCCGTGGCAACAGACCCAGTATATTCCTAAACATAATTGTGCTCTGTTCGTGTGCGGAGTTTGATCATTAAAATCTTTCATTCAACAGCCAGGAAAGAACACGTCGTCCCTTCACCTCCAGCTATTCCCTCATTGGTCTAGCTGTGCAGGTTCTACAAGTGGTGACCTCGACGTGATCTAATTTCATTATGTGATCAAACTTCATCCATGTAAGATTCGTCTGCCGAGGCTTACAATGGGTGAGGTGTCTGAAGTTTGTCCTTTCTGGTGGTGTTGTTGCATTCCGGCATGATACCCGTTACCGCGGGTGTATGGTTTTTTCTTCCATCTGGTTTTGCGGTCCTTGGTGTGGTGAGTAGCACAATTTCTTTCATATCGGCATATGTTTGGGAGAGTTGTGTTATGTTACTGCATGTACACTGTTTCGGGAATCGACATATCCTGTACAGGGCTGGGACCGTAGAATCCAGTCATATCTGCAGGTTACTACCTCTCGGGGTATGTAACGTAATTATTGGAGGAGGTAAAGAGAGAGAAATGTTGCTGTGCATGTTTTGTGACGGCGCTGTGTTGCTGTGGCTAGTAGCTTAGAGAGCAAGTAGGCTCCGGTAGCAACAGGTTTGCAAACAAGCATGTCACAGAGAAGGTAAAAGTGTTTAGATCTGTATGTAGAGATGAGTGGTTTATGAGCTGGTAAGCTTTGAAAGTTGTATAATAATACATATATGTGTGCGGTCTGTTAGGATGCGCATATATAATATTAATTTTGGAGTAAGCTTGAGCTCCGTTAACGGTGGCAAGTTTCTCCATTATAAATTGCAGAAATTGTTATAAGTTGCAACTGGGTGCTGAATCAGGGGCATAGCCTAGGTTCTAGGTTCCCAGGTTGTCTGTGTTCCACGGCGGGTATACTTCTCAAGCCCTTTGATTGTGGTGGTTATAACAAGTATGGTGTTTATAACAAGACTTGAGACTATCGGGTATCCGTCCGTAGGGAGCAGCAGTTTTAAGTCTCAGTGATTGAGGCCTGTAACAGTGGTTGCGATATCTCTGTATACTAGGCCCGATGTTACGTCATAGGGCCGCTGGGTGCCACAGCAGATATAAGTCTCCACCCCTCTGATGCGCTGCTACAAGGTTGGGGAATATTCTGCACGCGGTGCCTATGTCTAGACCTCTGAGACGGGGGTCGGGTGTCACCTCACAGAATTTCTGTCTTTCTGAGCGGCTGGAAACTGAGTCCTCTGGCATGTGCTACCTGTATTGGCAACAGTTGTATACTTATAATTAAATGCATAGGCAATAGTTTGTGAAATATTCGTTATGGACATATGTAAAATTAAATCTACTAAATGTTCTATAATAGATGTCACATAGGCTTTGCCCTAGTGGGGATACATCTGTTGTAAAACAGGATGAAATCCCTGATTATATAATTTGTCCTATCGGATAAATTAAATTATTTAGGCATAGGCCAAATGTATAGTGCATCTTGGTGTACCATATTAGTTTCCTCTGCTTCACTTTGTGTGCTCTAGTTGCACCACTGTGAATGCAGAGAATTTATATTGTTATATACGGTATATTGCATGTCTGTGCATGTCATTTAAGAATTGTTAGTTAATAATACTAATACACTTACTTGGATGCCAGTTAGATTAACTGAGGCATGTGTGTACCTAAATCTAATTGTATGTTTGTGTGGTTTCTCCCACTAACACAAAATATATATATTAGAATATTTTCTAGACCTTAGATAAACTAGTTAATGCCATGAAATGAACCCTTTAAAGTTTTCACTGATTTACAGTGACCTGTGTCATCTGTGCCTATATGGTGAGATGTTTACAACAGGAGAGGTCTTTATATCCCAGTAACACTGAATTGGCTTATATTTTGGAAGGTGTTCCAAATGAAAAATGTTTAAGCAAATTTCAGAGTAAAAGAGAAGAAGCAATTCCTCCTCTTATTTACACCTCTGGGCATAAAACCTAACAAGGGGGGTCATTTTCTGGCAAGGACTGATTTATGGGTCATTCTACTCCCCCCACAGTTTCAAGCCTTTCAGTTTCTCACTGCCCCCTCACAGCTCCCTTTGTGCGTCTTGTCTCTCATTCCCTAAGTGTTTGTCACGTGTGGTGTTTCTTGTTGTAAGAGCAGTAAACCTGCACTCAATGGTTTATCTTGAGGGAGTGTATGATTTGTTTTGTTTTGATGTATTGTTTTTGATCAATTCTTTAATTTGATTACAGATTTATGCAGACATTCACCCTGCATAAATGTATATATTTTTATTGTTTTTGATTAATTATTTAATTTGATTACGGATTTATGCAGACATTCACCCTGCATAAATGTGTATATTTTAATTGTTTTTAATCATTCTTTAATTTGATTACGGATTTATGCAGACATTCACCCTGCATAAATGTGTGTATTTTTATTGTTTTTAATTCATTCTTTGATTGGACGTATGGATTTGTGCAGACATTCACCCTGCATAAATGTTTATATTTTGAAGCAAATAGCTGCGTTATACATCTTGTGTTTGGTATATGTTAGTTTTAACCGTCCCAGTATTCTGTTCTGCATGCGATATACTGCAATATAGTAGTATGCATGGCTACAGGCACAGCTCGATAATTTAGTTCCTGAATTCTTAGGCAGACGTGCCTTCCAAATACTTATAGGATAATTCATTATCCTAAATTTCATCAAGTTTGGTAAACCAGATGATCACTGGTCTCAAACATATCATTAATAGTTTACAAAAAATATATTCACGGCTGTTAGATCTGAAGCGCAGGCGCTCCATTCTATTAGCTGTTCACTTGTCCATCAGACCCATACCATCGAGCGTGTCTTAGCCTGCAGAACATATGCCAAGGGTTGGTTTGCTGCTGCCAGCAAGATATTCTGGACCTTTGTCTGCACAAGAACCCTAGTCATGCCGTAAGGGAATTCATTGAGGCCTTAGGCTGGCATAGGTGGATTGTGTCAGAACAAAGATAAAATATTCTTTATCCACTTCATTAATGTGTCTATGTATTGTTTGTATGTTTACTATAAATAGTTGTACTGTCTATATTGGATTCTTGGTTTCTTTTCCTTTGATTCACCTAAAACAGGTCTATCTAAATTCCACTATCATATGCTCAACCTGCGTAGTAGTGAAGAATCAGGTATTTAAATTAGATCACCGTATTGGTGCATATCTCTATAAGGGACATGAAGACCATATTGACTACTCGCACTGGTTATCATGAAACATCTTGTCATTATTATATGTCTAACAATATTTTCCCATTTTGTGCCAAATGTATTGGTGTTCAGTTTTTGTCTGGCCATGC
This sequence comes from Conger conger, assembly GCF_963514075.1. Lineage (NCBI taxonomy): Eukaryota > Metazoa > Chordata > Actinopteri > Anguilliformes > Congridae > Conger > Conger conger. The sequence continues at coordinate 60,336,629 of NC_083767.1, read as the reverse complement.
TGAGATCGTCCAGGTGTCTCACCCACAGTAGTACGTCATCAGCGAGATGAGCTCCTTCACGCATGAAGGTCTGACCTTTCCAGCGAGTCACTTGATTGACTGGAAGTGATTGAGGACTTCGTAATGGGTCAGATCTGCGTTCTGAGGAGAATTCCGCTGGAGGTGGACGTCTCTCTGTGGTGGAAGGACACTATTTCTGGACAGTGTGCGTGGTCTCTGACTGACCTAATGGACCTGGTGCAACGGGTCGTCCAGGGCCAGCTCCTCTACCAGCTCTGCCCAGGATGCCTACATATGGTGGGACTGGTGGGACTGGGTGTTCTGAGAGTCCGTCATCACCAGCCTCATTCCACTCCCTCAAATCTTCTACCCCTGCTGTTTCGGTGCTCAGCCCCCTGCAGGTGCCAACACTGTCGGGATTGAGACCCCAAGCATCCGCAGGGAATTACATGTACAGCCACGGCTTTCACAGTGACCCCTTGGAACTGTGTTGTTTGTCCCTCGGGGCCATAGGGGGGAATCTGTAAGCCGGTCATAAGGAACATTTGGTCTCATGCGCTGGTCAGCTTGCTGACTTCCCCCCCTCCTACATTGTTAGCCCCCACCATTGGCACACATGCCTGTGGGGGAGAGCTAGAGAAGGATTTTCTCACATTCCAGAACAGGAATATTGGAGATGGTATAAAGATGTTTCATGATAATCCCAGGTCAGAATATAGTGATGTTTGGTGTTATTCTGATTGGTTCAGTGCGACTGGTGTAATGGTCTAGTTTTTGTAACAGTCTACCTTTTGATATCACAACCATTCAGGAGCCGAGGGGAAACTGGACAAAAAGTCTCTGTAGAAGCCAGGTGTTTTAGCCCCCTGCCGGGTGGGCCTGGCTGTAAATTATAGATGGGTGACTCACTGTTTAGAACTGGATTTCGGAGATAAGGAGAAGAAACCAAACAGTCTGGGATGTCTCCTTTCCTTTCATTCACCCAAATCAGGTTTATCCAAAAGGTATATTACCATGAGAGGCACAAAGACATATTTACAGCATAATGCAGTTATCATGAAAACTCCCAACTACAGCATTCATAGATATGATGGGGCTGCCATCTGTGAAGAGCCTGTGAGCTGGGGGTTGACTCTGCCATTTGTGAGGTGGGGGTTCTGGGGCGTGTCAAAAGGGACAAAGGACAATACTGTTTGTAGTACCTTTTGAGGAGTTCCAGACCAGTGACACCAAGATGATAAAGGAGAGATATATGGTGGGTGGATGAGCGGTTCCCGGGCAATTAGGCCATGTGGGCCATTAAAACTCCCGGGAAAGGAATGTGCCTAACATCTTATGGCCCCACACCTGGTCACTTCCAGGGGGAAAGACTCCGGGCAGTACCACAGTGCCCTCCTTTGGGCACTGCTGTCATTACCCCAGGGACTACTCTCTTGAATGAAAACCTCAAAACTGTTGTTTAGATGGTAAATAGACCCGGTAACACCTTGAAAACATTGCCCATGTGATCCTTGTATTATTGCATTAAGTCTTATGTAATGGTAACAGGAATTGCATGTAAAATGGATAATCAGGAGGGAAGTTTCATGATAACTGCACCATAACAAAACATTAGGATAATCTGTTTGGTATGGATGTGATCCAGTAAAGTCAACGAATCAGATGAGATACATTTCATACCAAATGGATTTTAATCAACCATAGTTTCAATAACTCAAGGGAAAACCTACACGTCCTCTCCTGGTAATCATCTCATTTTCCCTACTCAACAACCCCCAACAGTGGGGGTCTAAATTCCAGATTTGACCACCCCTCCAGGTTGATTTATGGCACTGCCGCCTGGTTTCAAACGTGTGATTTGGCATAAAAGCAAGGGAGACAGACCAATCGGGGAAGATCGTATTCGACTTCCCACACAACATGTCTTATGTAGGTATGCGTGTATGTAAGTATCGGGAAGATCGCACTCGATTTCCCACACTGTGCATACTTTGTATATGTGTGTAGCGAAAGCAGGCTGGGTAAGATTTCACTCTATTCTATTTATCTTTAATTTGTCTATTTGACTGAAATTGACTGTTTTATTCTACGCTAATAACCTACCTGTCTGCAAATAAACCATTTTGCTTGTAACTTGCGTGATCTCCATGACTCTAATTCATCTTGTACCTTTTCAGCCTAAATTACAACTGAAATACTCAGGGGGAAATGGTGGCCAAAAGACCGACCGATCGGCGGGGCGGTACACCTGTGATAGTTCTAAGTTGTGAGGCCAGCAATTTCTGTCCCTTAAAGGGTCGGGCGACGCAAGGCTCTTGTAATCTGGTGCGAAGGGAACCCATGGGCGTTACGCCGGTTCCTACCAAATTAGCTCTAAGGAGCCCAGACAATGCTACGCCGACCTGGGCTCGCAAATATCATGGCAGGTTTGCATGTATTGTGTTGATTGGACCCTCAGCCTCTGAGTTCTCCACCGAACTGAGATTTCAGCGGTAATGCTAATCCCGGGAGCATCTATTGAGTAATGGTGGCGCAGGTACGAGTCGAGTGTAATCACTCCCGAGGTCTGCGTAAGTTACAAACCCAAATTTCTAAATTATATATCTTAAATGGAGTCAGATCAACGAGTGGAACGAGAGTAACCACTAAGCTTTCAAAACGGCCCCGTTTACGAACGGAGAAGATTAGGAATATTACTGATCTGTTTCAGGCCAGTTGTAAGCGGGATATGGGGCAGGTCAATCCATATCCGACCCGTGGCAACAGACCCAGTATATTCCTAAACATAATTGTGCTCTGTTCGTGTGCAGAGTTTGATCATTAAAATCTTTCATTCAACAGCCAGGAAAGAACACGTCGTCCCTTCACCTCCAGCTATTCCCTCATTGGTCTAGCTGTGCAGGTTCTACAGGCCCTTGAGCAAGGCCCTTAACCCTGCATTGCTCCAGGGGAGGATTGTCTCCTGCTTAGTCTAATCAACTGTATGTCGCTCTGGATAAGAGCGTCTGCCAAATGCCAGTAATGTAATGTAATGTCTGCATCTGTCAGTGTGTGTCTGTGTGTGTCTGTCTTCCTGTGTGTGTCTGTGTGTGTCTGTCTTTCTGTGTGTGTCTGTGTGTGTATGTGTCTGTCTGTGTGTGTATGTGTCTGTCTGTGTGTGTTCGTCTTTCAGTGTGTGTCTGTGTGTGTGTGTCTGTGTCTCTGTTCTTCCACGGAAAACAACAGCGGTTGATGACTGAGACAGTGTCAGAGCTATGAAGAAAAGCCACAAAACATCAGTGAGTGAAAGGAAGGGTGAAGATGAGTGTTTCTGTGTTTGTGTGTGTGTGTGTCTGTCTTTCTGTGTGTGCCTGTGTGTGTCTGTATCTGTCTGTGTGTGTCTTTATCTGTATGTGTCTGTCTGTGTGTGTCTGTGTGTGTCTGTGTCTCTGTTCCTCCGTGTAGTTAGTGTGGGGCAGGGGTGCACAACTCCGGTCTTGCAGGGCCAATCAGTGCACAGCGTTTCGTTCCAACCGATGGCCTGGATTTTAGTTTCCAGACATTTCTATGAACTATGCTTGCAGTCTGTGTCTGTAGCCGGTGCATATACAAATGTCAGATCAACACATGATTGGGCTACAATCGGTAATATTCTTCTTAAAACATTGTTACGAGAGCATTGTACAAAAAGGTAAATTCCTTTGTTTTTGCTATACCCTGAAGACAATAGAGTTTGAGGTCAAATGATGTACGTGAGTGATGCGAATTTCAGCTTTGATTTCCTGGTATTTTTATCTAGATTTGTTAAATAACTTATCAGAACATATCACCTTTTGTATCAGACCACCCAATTTTTAGGTGAGAAAAAGTATTGGAACATGTGACTGACAGGTGTTTCTTGTTGCCCAGATGTGTTACATTGACTAAATAGTTCTGTATGTGTACTCTTGGTTTAAGCCTTGGGTTTTGCCTGGGAAGAAATATAAATAAACCGCTGGCGTACTGAGCAACATGAGACGGGTGCGTGGGGGTTGGACCCAAAATGAACGACTCAGAAACAATAATCGGATAAAGTCCCGGCAGGGCTTTATTCGGGACGAATCCCAGGAGCGTAGTCAAAACAAGCAAAGTCCATACACGTAGATCCAGCCAGACAAACAATAAACAAACAAAAAGCACGGTGCCGAGGGAAGAGGCCAACTCATAGTCGGTAGACGTGCAGGGAGGTCCGGTAGCAGGAGAGCCGTCAGCGGGGCAGAAGTACAGGCGGACGGCAGGCAGCGTCGTAGTCGAGGGCGATGCGGAAGTCGAAACCATAAAACAAACAGCGAGGCAAAGGTACAAAATCGGAAGGCGAGGACGTGGTCAAAAACAGACGATGGTCAACAAAACAGAAATCAATAATCGATGGTCGGTAAACAGGCTTGGATCGTAACGTGTAATCAATGATAGTAAATGCTCAAGAGTTGCTTTGACTGACAAGAGGCAAACAATTTCGCGAAGAACAGTAGTGCGACTGGGATATAAATGCAGGTGTAGACAGGTGTAGACAATTAGTTAGAGAGCAGCAAGGAAATGAAAAACAGGTGCGATGGATGACAAGTTTAACAAGGTAATTAGTAATCGTTAGTAATAAACCTATCCTGCCCTAGCATTAGTAAATTAGTAAATTACATGCACGAGAAACGTAAGGTAACATGAACACATGATTAGTTTTTTAGTTCTACCCAATCCTGATCTAGCGTTAGTAGTTTTAGTAAATAGACAAATGGAAACAATTAGGGTGTGAATGACAGAAAGAGAGAGAGAGAAAAGGCGGAACGCAAGGTTTGCGGAAAGACATGTAAAAGTGTATGTATAACCAATGACCAGTCTACGTAACAATAAACATAAATCAAAACATAACACTAAACGAACTAAGACGATAACCACTCAACATAACAAGGTAAAATAATCGTAACTAAACATAACTAGACATGACGAAAAAATAAATTGTAACAAGAAACAAACTAAACAACATGACAAACCTAGACTAACATAATACATGATAAGACAATACGTGACTAAGACAAAATGAATAAACATAAAACATGGCAAGACAGACCTGAAACGTGACACAACAGATATGAAACAGGTCGACCACGGAAAACAAAAGCAGTTGATGACAGAGACATTGTCAGAGCTATGAAGAAAAATCCCAAAACATCAGTCAGAGACAGGAAGTGTCATGGCTTAGGCTTGCATGGAGTGGGTTCACTAATCTGTATTGATGATGTAACTTATGATGATAGCACCAGTATGAATTCAGTCTCCAAAAGTCTACAAAAACATTCTGTCTGAAAATTTATCGAGAAATGCATCCAAACTAATTAGGAGGAACAGTGCTACAAGACAATGACCCAAAACACACTTACAACACAACTTCCTTCGCGGCAGGAAGTGGAAGGTTTTAGACTGGCCAAGTCAATCACCAGACCTTAAATTAATTGAGCAGGCATTTCACGTCCTGAAGAGGAGATTGAAGGGAAAAAACCCTCAAACAAACAACAACTGAAAGAGGCCGTGTTGTACCCCTGAATAGGGGGATGAAATAATAATTGTGACTCAACACAGTGTTTCTCCACTGATGGCTTCAACACAAGTTCTCCTCCTACTGCACAAAGGCAGCCATGAGTAATCCATATCAAGTTAGCAGAATAAGATCGTTTTGCACATCACTCATTTTTAACTTTATCACAATCCAGACCGTGAATTCAGTCTTTTTAAACTTTGCTAATTATGAGTGTATTGCTGCTTTTCACTTGTCACAGCTGCAGTAGAAGTCTGGAAAGGCAGCACAAAAAGATTAATACAACAGTTTGATGATGTCAATGGGTCACAGGCTTGATGCAGTTACTGTAAGCAAGGGATATGCTACAAAATAGGAAGTATTATTTACTTTAATACTCACCGTACCAATACTTTTGCTCACCTAGAAATTGGGTGGTCTGATACCAAAGGTGCTATGTTTTAAGTAGTTTAGCACATCTAGGCGTAAATACGAGGAAATAAAAGATGAAATTATGAACTCTTGTCTTGTGTTCATCTTTTTATCTCAACCCTAAATGTATTCAGTGTATTGCAATAACAAAGCAATTGGCCTTGCTGTTCCAAAATTTTATTTATTTTTTAAATTTATTTTCATACATGGTACATGAATGGATCCAGTGGTAAATTACTGCATCCTGTGAATCCAATCCAGTTCAGGCACGTGACCATCTCCGTAAGAGAGAGAGGACAAACCCAGTCAAGAATCTCCCGCCGACTGAGAACTACAAGCCTGATCTGCAGTTCCTGTTCCAGCTTCTTACTGTTTTGAAGCACATGTTCTGCGTTCTGTTCAAGGTTCAGCAGAAGTGAAAGTGAAAGTATCAGCCCGAGAGACGGAGAGACTGTAACATGGAGGCTAAAGCTATGATTCCTGAGGATGATCTCTGTTGCTCTGTATGTTGTGATATTTTTAAAGAGCCTGTTGTTCTGAAATGCAGCCACAGCTTCTGTAGAGTGTGTCTGCAGCAGTGCTGGGAAGAGAAGAGCTCTCGAGAGTGTCCCATCTGCAGGAGAAAGGCCTCTAGGGAGGAACCTCCTCTTAGCCTGGCCTTAAAAAACATTGTGGAATCTTACTTAAAGCAGAAGACTGAGAGAGAAACTGCAGACAAGACTGAGGCTCGCTGTAGTCTTCACGGAGAGAAACTTGTTTTATTCTGTGAACATGACAAAGAGCTTCTCTGTTTCATCTGTCAGACTTCAAGAAAACACAGAAACCACGCGGTCTGTCCAGTGGAAGAGGCCGCTCTGGAGCTGAAGGTATTCTTTTTTAAATCATAATTTGAAATTAAAGTCAGCATTGTATCTGAAAGTCTTGTTTTAAAGCCTCAAAACATCCAGTATTTTAGATTTCAGTACAATGTAGTAGGAGGAAAATGTGGGCATGGTTAAGTCCGGATTCACAGTTTTGATTGATTCTGGGCCTTTTATAGTGAATACAGCTCCATAAATGTAACATTGAAATGCAGTGTGATTTCATAAATATATAGCAATGATGTGTGAGATTAGATACTGACAGCACAAATATAACACAAGACTTTTACTCTAACAAAATAAAGGTCTAGATCTGATAAAACTACTGTCATATAAACTGTTATCTGCTTGAGAAGAGAACTGTGCAACAACCAGGAAGTGCAGAAATCTACACTGAGTGAATAACCAGTGGAGACAGAGCTGTGTATACTCTCTCAAAATGGATGTGTTAATATCAAACACAATAAATCAAGCTCATTCTATGAATGCTTCAACATTCCTTACAGTTGGCTGTAAATTATATGTATGTACAGCCCAGTATTATTATCCTATTATGGATAATAATATGAAATATTTTATTGGTTTCATTGTGCTGAAAATGCACAATAACATATTGTGTTATGACGCTCTATAAGAATATTTCACTGATCTTTACTTGAGTGTAGTATTTTCCCTACTACATTTCCCATGTGCTTACACTTACAAAATTACACTGACCATCACTAGTGTAACAGAGGTAATATTGTGCTATTTGTGAGAATAAGTCGTAACTGGTTCATATCACTCCAGGAGGAACTCAAGCCTGCACTTAATCTTGTTAAAGAAAAACTGAAGAAGTTTACTGAGGTTGAACAAGGATATAAGAAGACAGCAGAACACATCAGGGTGAGTAACACAATTAGTAAATATGTAGTATTTTTGATGAATGTTGTGTGTGACATGGATAACAATCACACCAACTGCCATACAGAAATAACAAAGCGTAGTTACACTATTCAGGTTTAAAATGGTGTTTGAATCGCAGAGTCAAGCCCAGCACACAGAGAGGCAGATAAAGGCAGAGTTTGAGAAGCTCCACCAGTTCCTGCGTGAGGAAGAGGAGGTCAGACTAGCTGCACTGAAAGAGGAAGAGGAGCAGAAGAGTCGGATAATGGAGGAGAAGCAAGAACACATCAGTGGAGACATCTCCACCCTTACAGACAAAATCACAGCTATAGAGATGGCCATGGAGACCGAAGACACCTCCTTTTTAAAGGTAGGAGCTTCATTTACTGACCGAGTTTATACCGATTAACCTCAGTAAAGTAACGTCATGTGTACTGACTGTTATGATTCTCTTCACTTTCATTAACATGGCTCCTGCTGTTTCTCACCTATTGTTTCTCATAATGGAATGGACTGAATACATTTGTACACTCACAATGATGCTCTTATTGTGTGTTTTTTTCAGAGCTACAACAACATCAAGGAAAGGTATGTGGACTCTCAGCTCATTTCATCTTGTGTGTTTAAGTCTCTTCAGTTCCCGATGCTGACTGACTCCTGCCTGTCGTTACAGAGCCCAGTGCACACTGCAGGACCCAGAGCTGCTCTCAGGGGCGCTGATAGACGTGGCCAAACACCTGGGCAACCTGACGTTCAGAGTCTGGGAGAAGATGCTGGGGATGGTGCAGTACAGTGAGTATCTGGGCCAGATGCTGAAATCAGGTTTTTTTTACAAACATTTAATGAACACATGAAAGAGGAGGAACAGGCTGCATGTTGACATGGTGCTGAAGATAAACAGCACAGAGTCATCCAGTCTCAGAGCAGGGAGATCCTGAGGGCTGCACTGCACTGCTCGCATTTTAATATCAGAACTCACGCAGACACAGAATTAACAAACAATGTAAAACCTTTTTAATAATATGCTTTATTAGCTGTGAGAATTGTTTGCATTGAATTTGCAGTGATGTGTTCATTGGTTCATGAATTTTTATAATGCAAATACCTTTTATATTTCAAATGTGAATCATTATAACTACAGTATAACTAGTATATGTCATTTCCTGTGTATGGGACCTAATCTGAATAGAGTATTTGAAATGGTCCTGCCACACGCCTTGGGCGGACACAAGAGATGGACACAGGGAGTTATGTTATGATCAGAACCATTCACAGACTCCAAGAAGTAATAAATAACAAGCTTCAATCAAAGTACCACAGAAATAGTTCAGTGCAGGGCAATCAGGGCCATCAGGGCAATACAGGCAAGGCAGTTTTGTGGTAGAGTCCAAAGGGTCAGAGTCCAAACAACCAGAGCAGTGTGGAGAGGGCAGGGTGGGGTGTGGGGGGGAGTGGACAGGTAATCGGGAGAAAGGGAAAACATGGAATGGAACATTGACAAATAACACATAGAAAAGGATAAACAGGGAAATTAACTACGACAGAGGCACGGAACACGACAGGAAAACATGAAACTAAACATTTAACAACACAAATACAAAGAACAAGCTATGATACAAAAACACGAGACGTGAGGCAGGATGAATGTCGGTTTTCACTGGTGTTTTAATAAAAATAATAATAATAAAAATAATAATAATAAGCTTGTATAGCATATATAAAATGTAGCTCAAAGAGCTTTGCATTCAGCCACTTACAAATAATTATAAAAACAACACATTGTAGATACAATATAAAAATATGAAATACTGTGATTGTTGAAATACATTCACACAACAAACAAATAACAAGACAAGACAAACACTAACACGACTGCCTTAAAGGAGCGACGGTCTTAAAAGAAAGCTCCCTCAGTCTCTTTTGGTGGTGTAGTTGGCCAGGGCCCCGGCCGGTATATTTCGTGCTGCCAGTTGCACCTCCCCTGACAGCAGCGGTAGGAGGCGCAACGCCCACTCCTCCACCAGGTGTGTGTGTTCTCTCCTGTACCTCTTCTTCCCACCGTTTAAATATCTCTCTTCTTCATATTTCAGCTCCTGTGACGATGGACCCCAACACTGCACATGCCAATCTCTCTCTCTCTGATGATCTGACCACTGTGAGAGACACCGATACAGCGCAGAACTGTCCTGACAACCCAGAGAGATTTAACCCCAGTGTGTGTGTGCTGGGATCTGAGGGGTTAACCTCAGGGAAACACAGCTGGGAGGTGAAGGTTGGGAATAAACGTGAGTGGGATGTAGGAGTGGTGAAAGAGTCCATCAACAGGATGGAAGAGCTAACATACAGCCCAGGGAAAGGATACTGGGTCATAGCGCTGAGGAATGGTGATGAGTACAGTGCACCAGGAGCTACTGACCTCACACTGGAGAGGAAACCCCAGAGCATCAGGGTGCAGCTGGACTATGACGGGGGGGAGGTGTCCTTCTTCAACTCCAGTGACATGTCACTCATTTACACTTTTAAACACACATTTACTGAGAGGCTGTTCCCATTCTTCTCTCCCTGTTTGAGAGATGACAGTAGGAACGATGAGCCCCTGAAAATCTGCCCAGTGAAAGTCTCAGTAACAGTGACGTCATCCCAGTGAAGGTGTTTGTGTAAAAATGAAACTAGAAATGCTGTCAGAGATTTAGGATGTGTCTGATCTGCCTCATGCAAGCATGCCTGGCTGTTGACTTGAGCTTTGGGACACATGCTGGAGATGATCGGAGGGGGGGGGGTTGGTGTACCAGTACCCAATGGAAGATAAGCAGAGGTACACTGTCTCAGTGTCTAGACAGGTACACACATCTAGCACAAAGGGGGGTGTCTGTCACAAGGGAATAATGACTCTTCTGCCCTCAGCTATGTGGCTCTACACAGCCTAGGCAGCGAGCTAAACAAAGTGGCAACTTCTCGAGACACTGGAGATGGGTTTCATAGTGTTTACTGAACCACAATTTGTAAAACTGAAAATACAAAAAATAAAGATATGTTTTCAAGGAACAAGCATCATTTTGTGCTTCAACAATGGCATATTTCTAAATCATATACTCCAAGTTTACTAGTAATTCCAGCATTTTCAATGCGCCAACCGAAGCTAGTCATCGCTTAGCATTGCTAAATATGTGGCTGTCTCCTTAACCTAACAATGCTAACATTCAAGCTATCATGTAAGACTACAAATAATACATGTCTAAAGCTTTATCCTTAATGTTAGATGACTTAACACTTACAGACTGTCTCGTGTCAAAACAGTACGTATCACCGAAGACACAGAATTTTCACCGTCTTCACTATACTGAGAGCTTGATAACAAAAACACTTCCCGAACTTACTTAAGCATAACGCTGATGCATGTTTGCGCCACGAGATGGCAGTGTTCCTCCACAAACTACGCAACAAACCGAGAGACAGAATACATCTTAAGGATGTCAACCCCAAACCTTGTATATAACCAAAAATAAAATAAAAATGAGTTCACAGTCTCTCAGTGAGTGTCCTTTGATACTAAAAGGATGACTTCGCTTATAGGGCGCAAGTAAAGTCTCTGTTCACCCTTCCGACTGACCTTTACCTCGACCTTCCTCACTCTGCCGTCCTCACTGGGAAAATGCCAACTGGCCAGTTGTTCCTTTTTTTGTTCCTTCAGCAGAACCACGTCTCCCTCATGCAGGTTTGGTCTTGAGGTTTGCTATTTCCGTCGATCGTGTAGCCCACTAATGTATTCTTTCCTCCAGCGTCCCCAGAATACATTGGCCAAGTACTGCACACGCCGCCACTGTGTCCTGAAAAGGTCACGACTTTCAAATTGACCTGGTGGCACTGGCGGTGTGCCATGCTTTTGTGTGAGCAACATTGTAGGGGTCAGAATCACAGGGTGTTGTGGGTCTGTGGAAACTGTTGTGAGCGGCCGTGCATTCACTATTGCAGTCACTTCAGCCTTGAATGTTACCAACACCTCATGAGTTAGCTTGGCATTGCCGTGTTGCAGAAGCATTGCATCCAGAATTTGACGGGACACTCCAATCATCCGTTCCCAGGATCCGGCCATGTGCGAAGCAAGAGGAGGATTAAACTGCCACTGGCAACCACTGTTCTCAAGGTAGGTTTGAATGTTCTTATTGTGGCATCCTTTCTTGTCAATCTGTAGCTCTTTGCAAGCACTCACAAAGTTGGTTCCGCAATCTGATCTGAGAAGTTTTGCGGCACCTCTGATAGCAAAGAAGCGGCGCAGGGCGTTGATAAATGATGATGTGTCCATTGATTCAATGATTTCAATATCTATGGCATGTATGCTCATACAAGTGAAAATCACGGCCCACCTCTTGGCCTCTGCTTGACCTCCCCTTGTTTTCCTTACTGAGACAGGCCACGGGCCAAACACATCTAGGCCCACAGATGTGAATGGAGGGTCTGTGCATAGTCTGTCCTCTAGTAAGTCAGCCATGATCTGTTCTTGTTGTTTGCCTCTCAGTCCTCCCCCCCCACCCCCCTCATCACTCACACCTGATGACTTTGTCTCCTTCTTTGAAAAGAAGGTCGATGCTATTCGCAATTCCTTCTCCCAACCCTCCCCCCCTGCTGACCCTCCTACCCTCCCCAACTCCCTAACCTCCTTTTCTCCCCTCTCTGATGCCGACACATTGAAACTCCTTACATCCCACCGCCCGACCACCTGTCCTCTTGACCCCATCCCCTCTCCCCTCCTACAATCTATATCCGATGACATTCTCCCTTTTCTCTCCTCTCTAATCAACACCTCCCTCTATTCCGGCACCATGCCCTCGTCCCTGAAGAGGGCCAGAGTCACTCCCCTCTGCCCTGAACAACGGCCTGTCTCTCTTCTTCCCTTTCTCGCTAAAACTCTGGAACGGGCGGTCTGCTCCCAACTGTCCACTTATCTTCTCCAGAACAATCTCCATGACCCCAACCAGTCTGGCTTCAAGAGTGGCCACTCCACTGAGACCGCCCTGCTTGCGGTCACTGAGGCACTCTACTCTGCTAAAGCCGAATCCCTCTCCTCTGTCCTCATCTTCCTCGACCTATCGGCCGCCTTCGATACAGTCAACCATGAGATTCTGCTCTCATCGCTGTCTGGGATGGGGGTCACAGGGTCTGCACTCACTTGGTTTTCCTCCTACCTCTCTGGTTGCTCCTACCAGGTGACTTGGAGGGGCTCAGTCTCTGACCCTCACCCCCTACAAACTGGAGTCCCGCAGGGCTCAGTTCTTGGGCCTCTCCTCTTCTCGCTATACACCATGTCTCTTGGTTCTGTTATCTCTTCCCATGGCTTTTCTTATCATTCTTACGCTGATGACACCCAACTCTTTATTTCCTTCCCCCCCGACACCCAAGTCACCACACAGATCTCTGCCTGCTTGGCTGATATCTCTGCGTGGATGGCTTCCCACCACCTGAAGCTCAACCTTGCCAAAACTGAGCTTCTCTGCATCCCTGCTAAGTCCTCTCCGTCAATCGACCTCTCACTGACTGTTGAGGACTTTGTAGTTTCCGCCTCCCATACGGCAAAGAATCTTGGGGTGACTCTTGATAACTGCCTCACCCTGGCTCCACAAGTATCCTCCACTGCCAGAACCTGCAGGTTCTTTCTGTATAATATACGCTATATCCGTCATCTCCTGACTGAGAAAGCCACCCAGCTCCTAGTCCAGGCGCTCGTCATTTCCCGCCTGGATTACTGCAACTCCCTCCTAGCCGGTCTCCCAGCGTGTACCATCAAGCCCCTCCAGCTGGTCCAGAATGCTGCAGCCCGCCTGATCACCAGTCAGCCCAGGTCGGCTCATGTCACCCCGCTTCTCATTGGCCTCCACTGGCTTCCTATTGCCGCACGCATCCGTTTCAAGGCCCTAGTGTTGGCATTTCAGGCTGTTAAGGGGACTGCCCCACCTTACATACAATCCTTGATCACTCCCTACTCCCCAGCTAGACCACTCCTGCCAGCTCTGGTTGCCTTATGGTTCCCTCTCTACGTGCACCTGGCGGTCGAGCTGCACGTTCACGCCTGTTTTCCGTTCTGGTTCCTCAGTGGTGGAATGACTTGCCTACCACTGTCAGAACAGCAGAATCCCTCCCCCTATTTCGACGCAGACTCAAAACCCACCTTTTCAAACTCTACCTTAGTCCTCCCTCCTGATTTCCCCTGCCCCTCCTTTCTGATATCCCTATCCTTGTCTAATCCTATTTTTTTAAATTTGCACTTATGATGACGACTACGTTTAGAACAGCATTTCATATGTATTTTGCTAGTTCTGGAAGTGATGCTTTGACTTATGGTAGAACCTATGCACTTGTAAGTCGCTTTGGATTAAAAGCGTCTGCCAAATGACAAAAATGTAAATGTAAATGTTACACAATTGAAAATCGTACTGCTTACGGCTCTCTTTCCTCCTACAATCCAAAATCCAGCGGCTCTGACAGCCCCTTCAGTGAAATGTCTACCCTGGTGATATACCTTATCATGGAAGTGCCTGACAATCAGCTCAGTCACATGATGTCTCCCTGGGATGAGAAGTGGATGCGTTTCGTCTGAGGTCCACTGTGCTCTTTTCAGTCGACCTCCCACTCTGAGAAGTCCACTTGTGTCCACGAATGGACTTGTTGAGAGGGCTAGATTTTTTTACAGCCTCACCTCGGTCCAGGTGTTTCAAATCATCGGCAAAGGCCTCTCTCTGAACAATGTGGATGACTATGTCTCTGGCCCGGTGAAGCTGAGCCTCACCAAGGTGCAAACTGCATTCATGCCAGCCTTGACAGATGCTCTCGGGTCTGTGTTTGAAAGACTTAACTATGTGTTGCAGCCTAGCAATTGCCCTAAGCAGGAGATTCCAGCTGGAAAATCTCTCAAATCTTGCACTTCCTAAATGACCTCCTGACACAACGGTGGAGCAGGTCACGATGTCTGGCCGCAGTTCTAAGTCTGTCTCCGGGTCAACGAGGTTGAATGGCATCTCCTGCATTCAACTTTGTTTGGAGTCAGTGAGGAAAGCTGGCCCACTCAGCCATGTGGAGGATGACAGCTGCTGGGTAGGAAGTGCCCTTGTGGCATGATCAGCTGGATTTAGATGAGTGGGTACGTAATGCCACTGACGTGTTCGTGTAGATCGCCTGATACATTCTACTCTGTTATGAACGTAAACATAAAACCGTCTCTTCTCATTAAAAATGTAGCCCAGTACTACTTTTGAGTCTGTAAAGAAATACACATCATCCACCTCCATATCCAGCTCTTCTTGAACCAATTCCGCTACTTCCACAGCCAGAACTGCTGCGCAGAGCTCCAGTCTCGGAATGGTGATGTCTGGTTTTGGAGCAAGCCTTGCTTTTCCAAAGAGGAAGCCTACTTCACTGTGGCCCTCTGCATCTGTTAGTTTCAAGTAGGCTACAGCACCCACAGCCTTAGTAGATGCATCACAGAAAATGATGATCTCTTTTCTCTGTGCTACTGATGAGGGAATTGTGGTGTACATTCTTGGGATGTTCAACTGTTGTAAGAGTTCTTCCACTTTTCCCACGAGTCCTGTTTTCCTTTTGGCAGCTGAGCATCCCAATCACAAGTATCAGAAGAGATATCTCTCAGAATAGCACGACCCTCAATGCTGACAGGCACTGCAAAGCCAAGGGGGCCATATAGGCTGTTAATTACTGACAGCACACCAAGTTTTGTGAATGGCCTTTCACTGATTGCCACCTGGAACATAAACAGGTCTGCAGAGAGATCCCATCCCAATCCTAAACTACGCTGCATAGGTGGGGAACTTTGCTTAAGTTTGAGGTCCTGTGGGCAGGAAGCAAGGTCTTCATCTGGGAAGGTGTCTGTGATGGTTGGGCTATTGGATGATCTTGTGCAGGCGTATGTTTGCTTGTGCTAGCATTTTCTGAGTTCTGAGCAGCACATCAGTGGCTTCAGTCTCAGTAGAGAATGATTTAAATCCATCATCCACATAAAAGTGGCGTTCTATGAATAGCCTTGCGTCCCTTCCATACTCCTTTTCGCCTTCGATGGCTGTCCTTTTCAGCCTATAGATAGCGATTTATGGTGATGGGCAATTTCCAAATACATGGACCCTCATTCGGAACTCTGCAATTTCTCCATCTAGGTAATGGTTCTGAAACCACAAAAAACGCAGGTAATCACGGTGATCTTTTTTGACAACAAAATTGTGGAACATTTACTGTACACTTGCCATCACTGCATAAGGCTCAAGTCTGAAACGGACGAGCACACCTATAAGGGTGTTGTTCAGATCTGGGCCTTTGAGTAGCATATTATTGAGGGATACATTGTTGCATTGAGCACTTGAGTCAAAGACTATCCTGATTTTCCCTGGCTTTTGAGGATGGTAAATGCCAAAGCTGGGAAGATACCAACACCCTTGTCTGGTTTTAACAGGAGGGGCTTTTTCTGCATGCCCTTTGCTGAACATCTTCTCCATAAAGTCCACGTAGTGGTCCTTCATTTCAGTCTTCTTTTTCAATGTTCGCCGAAGTGATATGAGGCGATGCAGGGCTTGGTCTTTATTGCTGGGTAGGCGTTGTCGTGGAGAACGAAAGTGGGGCTACCCAGTTGTTTGCCTCATCTTTGTAGAATCCTTCATGCATGATGTTCATAAATGATTCATCTTCAACAGAGAGAGCTAACTTTTCATCGTCAACTGTTTGCTTGAAGATAAGTGTGCCTACATCACCTTTAGTCAGTGTATTTTCAAGGAGGGGGCAGGTGTCTGTGAGCCTCTCCTTGATAACAATTCTGTTCTCACAGGGGGTGAAAAAACTGGGTCGTCCACTCTCAAGTATGCTTGTCTTGAAAGAGTTCACAGTAGGTTTATGAGCTCCTGTGAGGCAAACATCCCCTATGATCACCCACCCCAAATCAAGGCATTGAGCATAAGGTGCATCGTGTGGGCTGTTGAGCTGATTACGCACCTTGTGAGCTCGAATGATGTCCCTACCAAGGAGGAGGAGAATCTCTGAGGAAGGATCTAGTGGGGGTATCTGAGATGCGATGGGTTGAAGATGAGGGTGGTGGGCCGCAGCCTCTGGAGTCGGGATCTCCCTCCTATTGTCAGGAATCTGGTTGCATTCAGTGAGCACTGGTAATGATATTGACACATTTCCATCCATTCCCTCAATGCTGAAGCCGCTAGCTCTCCTTCCGCTGGTGTTTGTTACACCAGAACATGTCTTCATTGTGTAGGGCAAGGTTTCACCTTGAACGCCAAACATGTCAAAGAAGCTAGATCGTGCTAATGACACATTACTTTGGTCATCTAACATGGCATACATTTTCCTCTTCTTTTCAGGGTGTGCAGTAGGGTACACGTTGACCAGGCAAATCTTAGAACATGACTTCCCTTGGTGTCCTTTACCACATACCACATAACTGGATGTGGTGACAGTGGAATGTGGGTGTTCCTGCTCCCCGCCGTGACCCTCTGTAGGTGTGTTGGGCTCTTATGCTGTCCATGGTGGTTGTGGGTCAAACTCTTTCACCGCCTATAGCGGTGGGCCAGCATGCAATGCTGAAACATGACTATTGCTGTTGCACTCTGAACACTGAATTACTGCTTTACAGTCTCTGGCCCTATGATCTGTAGACATACAGCAGATTGAGTGTTCTTTAAGCAAACTTTTCATTCTTTTCATTCTAAAACCTCTACATTTAGCAAGTGAATGTGGCTTCAGATGAATGGGACACTGCTTGTCTGGACCAGGTGGCGGCAAATCAGCCTCGTTGGGTATCTCTACCTGTGTTTTGTTTGCTGTGAAAGGAACTCTGACTTTGGTTTGCGGAGGTGTCTTTTCTGCTTTGAGGAACAGAGTGTTATTGCTTTGTAATGTGAAGCTGGGATCTGTCTTAATTTCTGCATGACTATTTACAAACTCTACAAAGTAAGAAAAAGGTGGGTAAAAGGCATTGTGTTGTCTCTTATATCTTGTTCCTTGCTTGATCCATGCCTCTTGGAGATTATCTGGGAGCTTTTCCACAATGGGGTTTATTCCTCTTGATGTGTCCAAGAAACTGAGGCCTGGCAGATAACCTTCATTCTTTGCTGCTTGTAGTTCAAGAAGAAGATCTGCTAGCTCTTGCAACAGATGGTTGTCTTTACGAGAGACCCGGGGAAAAGCCTCCAGACGCTTGAACAGAGATGCTTCAATGACTTTTGATGAGCCGTATTTTTTGTCCAATCTTTGCCACAAACGCCTAAGACCTGTCTCTGGATCATTCACATGGACTGCTCTGATCCTCAGAGCATGCTGAAGAGATTCCCCTTCGAGTCATTTTGTGAGTAAATCAAGCTCCTCGCTTGCCTTTAAGTTCAGTCCTTCAATGCCATTGTGAAACATAGACTTCCCAGCGATGTAGGTCTCTGGCTTGTTGTCGAACACCTTGAACGCCGTGGTCAAAAGGTCACGGCGTGCAAGGTAAGCAGCAAGTTCTGACATTTCAGTTGGCCTGGGGCTCGATCTATCTCGGATACGTTTGTTGTCTGTTTCAAAGTCTGCTCTGTTGAAAGCAGGTGAGGCATAACTAGGCTGCCATCTACCTGGAGTCTCTGCGAAACACCCCGGGATGTATCCTGCGGCTGCTGCACACCCTGGTGTAAATCCGGTAGCCGCGGCACACCCGGGTGTACTTCCAGACGCTGCGGCATTCTCAGGTGAACATCTAGTGGTGGCAGTCCACCCAGGTGTGTTCCCAGTTGCATGTGGCGTACGATAATCCAGCTCATGTATATCATGGTACTTTGATGGAGACACTTCACGGTCTCTTTTAAATTCAGAGTCATTGTTGAAGTGGGTTTTGATATATTGCTCGGCGCGTTTAAGTGTCGCAGGTGTGGTAACAGGGATACCGAGGCCGGTTACTTCGGTGTGTTTATTTTGGCTTTCAGCTGCCTCCTCGAGGACTATTGCCGCAGCGTGGGCAGCTTCGGCTTCTCCCTCTTGCTTCAGCGCGTTAAGCCGCGCTTCTATCCGTGCCTTCTCGACCTCCATGTCAATTTGGCCTTTGGCAAACTCAGCCTTGGTGCGGGCGGCTTCAGCTGCAGCCTGTGCTTGTGCTGCAGCTAGGCTGGCGCTTGACTGATTTGATCTGGCTGATCCACAATCTGACCTGACTTCCAGCTGAGAGAAGGGAGGTGATTTATCCTTGCCGGGCATTTTGGAGAAGAGGTCCTCGGCGAAGCACTTGACGTATGGCAAGTCTTTTTACTCTTCTGCCCTCAGCTATGTGGCTCTATACAGCCTAGATAGCGAGCTAAACAAAGTGGCAACTTCTAAAGACACTGGAGATGGGTTTCATAGTGTTTACTGAACCACAATTTGTAAAACTGAAAATACAAAAAATAAAGATATGTTTTCAATAAACAAGCATCATTTTGGGCTTCAACAATGGCATATTTCTAAATCATATACTCCAAGTTTACTAGTAATTCCAGCATTTTCAATGCGCCAACCGAAGCTAGTCATCGCTTAGCATTGCTAAATATGTGGCTGTCGCCTTAACCTAAAACATTGCTAACATTCAAGCAAGCTATTATCCTTAATGTTAGATAACTTAACACTTACAGACTGTCTCGTGTCAAAACACAGTATGTATCACCAAAGACACAGAATTTTCACCGTCTTCACTATACTGAGAGCTTGATAAGAAAAACACTTCCCGAACTTACTTAAGCATAACGCTGATGCATGTTTGCGCCACAAGATGGCAGTGTTCCTCCACAAACTACGCAACAAACCGAGAGACAGAATAATGACTATGTGGTTATTTGCTTTTACCTGGTGTGTTTTATGCTGTAAAGGAGACTATTGTTTCTTGTTAATGTAATTTCTTATTCATCTGAACTTTGGAAACTGCAAATGTTACTTTTCAGAGGACCACATGCTTTCACACTTAGAGGGTAGTATAGGTGAAATCCATTTCAATAATTTCAATTAATACATTTTCTTTTGATCACCAATTATTTTGTTGAGTTACTCAACTGTACATGCATTTTTGGTCATGTGCAAGCAGGCTGTATCTTTTGGGTTCTGTTTTAAAGCATTAGAACTGTATTTTATGAAGTGTTTATACATAAAACAGATGTGCTCTTGTGGGTAAATCAAATGATTTTATACCTGATTGATGTCATTCCTGTTGAACTGGATTCGTGAGAGCGTGTACAAGCTTTAATTACAGTCTGGGCTCTTTTCAGATTGTACTTCGCAGATGCAGTGAATAATAAATATAAAAATGCTGGATGCTGGATATCACAATATTGTATTTCACTATACAGTGGGGGTATATTGTTAGTGCTTCTATATTAGTGTGAGTTCTACCATAAAGGTATAGGGGAAAGCTGGAGAACATTCACCCTACTACACCACTTTGTCCCAGGCCAAGCAGCCACTGAATGCTACAGTATGCAACGCTCCAAAGGGAATACATCAGAGGACTTTTATTCTGAAGTATAACTATCACCCTGCAAATATATTGATAGATTACATTTCTTACATTGTTGGATATGACGAGGATGTTCCCATGTGTAAATCCAGGTGCAGTCAATGTCAGCCGTGCTTCAGACATGTGACCATCTGCAGAATCTGTTCCAGTGGGGGTGCAGAGATGTCTCAGTCTCAGTGTTTTCACAGATTGAAAGTTGAGGTAACTTCGCCCGCACATCCAGCAGAGGGTGCTGTTGTGACGTGTTGAACAGGAAATGGGCACCTTTAGCGTATTCATTAAGGAGCGTTTCCAGACCAGAATGCCGCTCTGAATAGCGTGCCTGACTCAAAAGACAGAAACACGGTTATTCCAAAGTCCTCCCAGGGTATCAGCCCAACCACGGTGCCTCCGGCTTTCTGCATCTCGTACAGTATTTCTGCAGCGCTTGACACCAGAGCACCAGACATTTCACATCGTACAGAGAGTGTCCGTCTGAAGAGTATAATAATCCTATGGTATACATCTCCCACAAATCTGGTGTAGATTATAACAATTTAAACAATTTCCGTCTAATTTCCAACCTCCCATTTGTGTCAAAAGTACTTGAACGTGTTGTGGCAGCCCAACTTCAAACTCACCTGGATTCAAATGACCTCCTTGAACCCTTCCAATCTGGCTTCTGACCAAAACATAGTGTTTCTGTGTGTGTCTGTATCTGTACGTGTCTGTGTGTGTCTGTCTGTCCGAGTGTCTGTGTTTCTGTGTGTGCCTGTGTGGGTCTGCTTCATTCTGTGTCTGTCCGTGTGTCTGTATTTTCTGTGTGTGTCTCTGAGTGACTGCCTTCTGTGTGCATTTGTGTTTCTGCGTCTGTCTGTGTGTGTCTGTGTGTGTCCGTCTGTCTGTGTGTGTCTGTGTGTGTCTGTGTCTCTGTTCCTCCGTGTAGTTCCTGTGGGGCAGGGGTGCACAACTCCAGTCCTGCACGGCCAATCTGTGCACAGCTTTTCGTTCCAACCGATGGCCTTGATTTTAGTTTCCGGACATTTCTATAAACTATGCTTACAGTCTGTGTCTGTTGCTGGTGCACATACAGATCAAGACATGATTGGGCTACAATAGGTAAGATTCTTGTTAAAACATTGTTACAAGAGCATTGTACAAAATGTATTGGAACATGTGACTGACAGGTGTTTCTTGTTGCCCAGATGTGTCCGGTTACATTGACTAAATAGCTCTGTATGTGTACTCTTGGTTTAAGCCTAGGGTTTTGCCTGTGAAGAAATATAAATAAACGCGTACTGAGCAACAGATATGAAACATCAGTCACTGACAGGAAGTGTCATGGCTTAGGCTTGCATTCAGTGGGTTCACTAATCTTTATTGATGATGTAACTTATGATGATAGCACCAGTATGAATTCAGTCTCCAAAAGTCTACAAAAACATTCTGTCTGAAAAGTTATCGAGAAATGTGTCCAAACTAGGAGGAACTTCATCATGCAGCAAGACAATGACCCAAAACACACTTACAACACAACTTCATTCGGGGCAGGAAGTGGAAGGTTTTAGACTGGCCAAGTCAATCACCAGACCTTAACTTAATTGAGCATGCATTTCATGCCCTGAAGTGGAGATTGAAGGGAAAAAACCCCCAAACAAACAGCAACTGAAAGAGGCTGTGTTGTACTCCTGAATTGGGGGACGAAATAATAATTGTGACTCAACACAGTGTTTCTCCACTGATGGCTTCATCACAAGTTCTCCTCCTACTGCACAAAGGCAGGCATGAGTAATCAATATCAGGTTAGCAGAATAAGATCGTTTTGCAAATCACTGATTTTTAACTTCATCACATTACAGACCGTGAATTCAATCTTTTTAAACGTCACAAATTATGAGTGTATTACTGCTTTTCACTTGTCACAGCTTCATTAAAAGCCTGGAAAGGCATCACAAAAAGATTAATACAACAGTTTGATGATGTCAATGGGTCACAGGCTTGATGCAGATATTGCAAGCAAGGGGTATGCTACAACATATTAAGTATTATTTACTTTAATACTCTCTGTACCAATACTTTTGCTCACCTAGAAATTGGGTGGTCTGATACCAAAGGTGCTATGTTTTAAGTAGTGTAGCACTTGTAGGCGTAAATACGAGGAAATACAAGATGAAATTATGAACTCTCGTCTCGTGTTCATCTTTTTATCTCAACCCCAAATGTATTCAGTGTAATAGAAAGGAATTGGCCTCGCTGTTCCAAATGATCTCATTTAATTTATTTTCATACATGGTACATCAATGGATCCAGTGGTACATTACGGCATCCTGTGAATCCAATCCAGTTCAGGCACGTGACCATCTCCGTAAGAGAGAGAGGACAAACCCAGTCAAGAATCTCCCGCCGACTGAGAACTACAAGCCTGATCTGCAGTTCCTGTTCCTGCTTATTCCTGTTTTGAAGCACATTGGGTGTGTTCTGTCCCAGGTTCAGCAGAAGTGAAAGTATCAGACTAAGAGACGGAGAGACTGTAACATGGAGGCTAAAGCTTTGATTCCCGAGGACGATCTTTGTTGCTCTGTATGTTTTGACATTTTTAAAGATCCTGTTATTCTGAAATGCAGCCACAGCTTCTGTAGAGTGTGTCTGCAGCAGTTCTGGGAAGAGAAGAGCTCTCGAGAGTGTCCCATCTGCAGGAGAAAGGCCTCTAAGGAGGATCTTCCTCCAAACCTGGCCTTAAGAAGCATTGTGGAGTCTTACTTAAAGCAGAAGACTGAGAGAGAAACAACAGACTGAGGCTCGCTGTAGTCTTCATGGAGAGAAAGTTGTTTTATTCTGTGAACATGACAAAGAGCCTCTCTGTTTCATCTGTCAGACTGCAAGAAAACACAGAAACCACCCGGTCTGTCCAGTGGAAGAGGCCGCTCTGGAGCTGAAGGTATTCTTTTTATAATCATAATTTAAAATTCAAGTCAGCATTGCATCTAAAAGTCTTGATTTATAGAAGTACTTTTTTTACTAGAAGTAAAATGTGGGCATGGTTAAGTCCTGATTCACAGTTGTGATAGTGGGCCTTTTATAGTGAATACAGCTCCATAAACTTAACATTGAAATACAGGGTGATTCCATAAATATATATCATTTATGTGTGAGATTAGATGCTGACAGCACAAATATAACACAATACTTTTACTCTAACAAAATAAAGGTCTAGATCTGATAAAAGTACTGTCATATAAACTGTTAACTGCTTGAGGAGAGAACTGTGCAACAACCAGGAAGTGCAGAAATCTACACTGAGTGAATAACCAGTGGAGACAGAGCTGTATTACTTTCTCAAAATGGATGTGTTAATATCGAACACAATAAATCAAGCCGGTTCTATGAATGCTTCAACATTCCTTACAGTTGGCTGTAAATTATATGTATGTACAGCCCAGTATTATTATCCTATTTTGCTGAAATATTTTATTGGTTTAATTGTGCTGAAAATGCAAAATAACATATTGTGTTATGACGCTCTATAAGAATATTTCACTGATCTTTCCTCGAGTGTAGTATTTTCCATACTACATTTCCCACGTACTTACAGTTACAAAATTACACTGACCGTCACTAGTGTATCAGGGGTAATACTGTGCTATTTGTGAGAATAAGTCTTAACTGGTTCATATCACTCCAGGAGGAACTCAAGCCTGCAATTAATCTTGTTAAAGAAAAACTGAAGAAGTTTACTGAGGTTGAACAAGGATGTAAGAAGACAGCAGAACACATGAGGGTGAGTAACACAATTAGTAAATATGTAGTATTTTTGATGAATGTTGTGTGTGACATGGATAACAAACACACTAATTGCCATACATGAATAACAAAGCGTAGTTACACTATTCAGGTTTAAAATGGTGTTTGCAGAGTCAAGCTCAGCACACAGAGAGGCAGATAAAGGCAGAGTTTGAGAAGCTCCAGCAGTTCTTGATGTGAGGAAGAGGAGGCCAGACTAGCTGCACTGAAAGAGGAAGAGGAGCAGAAGAGTCGGATAATGGAGGAGAAGCTAGAACACATCAGTGGAGATATCTCCACCCTTACAGACAAAATCACAGCTCTAGAGATGGCCATGGAGACCGAAGACACCTCCTTTTTAAAGGTAGGAGCTTCATTTACTGACCGAGTTTATACCGATTAACCTCAGTAAAGTAACGTCATGTGTGCTGACTGTTATCATCCTCTTCACTTTCATTAACATGGCTCCTGCTGTTTCTCACCTATTGTTTCTCATAATGGAATGGACTGAATACATTTATACACTCACAATGATGCTCTTATTGTGTGTTTTTTTCAGAGCTACAACAACATCAAGGAAAGGTATGTGGACTCTCAGCTCATTTCATCTTGTGTGTTTAACTCTCTTCAGTTCCCGATGCTGACTGACTCCTGCCTGTCGTTACAGAGCCCAGTGCACACTGCAGGACCCAGAGCTGCTCTCAGGGGCGCTGATAGACGTGGCCAAACACCTGGGCAACCTGACGTTCAGAGTCTGGGAGAAGATGCTGGGGATGGTGCAGTACAGTGAGTATCTGGGCCAGATGCTGAAATCAGGTTTTTTTTACAAACATTTAATGAACACATGAAAGAGGAGGAACAGGCTGCATGTTGACATGGTGCTGAAGATAAACAGCACAGAGTCATCCAGTCTCAGAGCAGGGAGATCCTGAGGGCTGCACTGCACTGCTCGCATTTTAATATCAGAACACACGCAGACACAGAATTAACACACAATGTAAAACCTCATCAATAATATGCTTTATTAGCTGTGACAATTATTTGCATTGAATTTGCAATGATGTGTTCATTGATTCATGAATTTACATAATGCAAATATGTTTTATATTTAAAATATGAATCACTATAACTACAGTATATTATTATCCATAAGTAGTATATGTCATTTCCTGTGTATGGGACCTAATCTGAATAGAGTATGTGAAATGGTCCTGCCACACGCCATGGGCGGACACAAGAGATGGACACAGGGAGGTCATTATGATCGGAACCATTCGCAGACTCCAAGATGTAATAAATAACACGCTTCAATCAAAGTGCCACAGAAATAGTTCAGTGCAGGGCAATAAGGGCAATACAGGCAAGGCAGTTTGAGTCCAAAGGGTCAGAGTCCAAACAACCAGAGCAGTGTGGAGAAGGCAGGGTGGGGTGTGGGGTGTGGGGGGAGTGGACAGGTAACCAGAGCAGTGTGGAGAAGGCAGGGTGGGGTGTGGGGGGTGTGGACAGGTAACCAGAGCAGTGTGGAGAAGGCAGGGTGGGGTGTGGTGTGTGGGGGGTGTGGACAGGTAACCAGAGCAGTGTGGAGAAGGCAGGGTGGGGTATGGGGTGTGTGGGGGGGGAGTGGACAGGTAACCAGAGCAGTGTGGAGAAGGCAGGGTGGGGTGTGGGGTGTGGACAGGTAACCAGAGCAGTGTGGAGAAGGCAGGGTGGGGTGTGGGGTGTGGGGTGTGGACAGGTAACCAGAGCAGTGTGGAGAAGGCAGGGTGGGGTGTGGGGTGTGGGGGGGTGTGGACAGGTAACCAGAGCAGTGTGGAGAGGGCAGGGTGGGGTGTGGGGTGTGGGGGGGTGTGGACAGGTAACCAGAGCAGTGTGGAGAAGGCAGGGTGGGGTGTGGGGTGTGGGGGGAGTGGACAGGTAACCAGAGCAGTGTGGAGAAGGCAGGGTGGGGTGTGGGGTGTGGGGGGGTGTGGACAGGTAACCAGAGCAGTGTGGAGAAGGCAGGGTGGGGTGTGGGGGTGTGGACAGGTAACCAGAGCAGTGTGGAGAAGGCAGGGTGGGGTGTGGGGTGTGGGGGGGTGTGGACAGGTAACCAGAGCAGTGTGGAGAAGGCAGGGTGGGGTGTGGGGGGTGTGGGGGTGTGGACAGGTAACCAGAGCAGTGTGGAGAAGGCAGGGTGGGGTGTGGGGTGTGGGGGGAGTGGACAGGTAACCAGAGCAGTGTGGAGAAGGCAGGGTGGGGTGTGGGGTGTGGGGGGGTGTGGACAGGTAACCAGAGCAGTGTGGAGAAGGCAGGGTGGGGTGTGGGGGGTGTGGACAGGTAACCAGAGCAGTGTGGAGAAGGCAGGGTGGGGTGTGGGGTGTGGGGGGGTGTGGACAGGTAACCAGAGCAGTGTGGAGAAGGCAGGGTGGGGAGGGGGGTGGGGGGAGTGGACAGGTAATCGGGAGAAAGGGAAAACATGGAATGGAACATTGACATAAAACACATAGAAAAGGATAATCAGGGAAATGAACTACAACGGAGGCATGGAACGTGACAGGAAAACATGAAACTAAACATTTAACAACACAAATACAAGCTGTGATACAAGCTATGATACAATAACACGAGACGTGAGGCAGCACTGGCATTTTAATAAATAAAAAATAAAAAATTTGGAATAAAAAAATACATTTAAAAAATAATAATAAGCTTCATTTGTATTGCATACATAAAATGTAGCTCAAAGGGCTTTGCATTCAGCCAGTTACAAATAATTATAAAAACAACACATTGTAGATAAAATATAATAATAATAAATACTGTGATTGTGGAAATACATTCACACAACAAACAAATAACAAGACAAGACAAACACTAACACGACTGCCTTAAAGGAGCGACGGTCTTAAAAGAAAGCTCCCTCAGTCTCTTTTGGTGGTGTAGTTGGCCAGGGCCCCGGCCGGGATTTTTTCATGCTGCCAGTTGCACCTCCCCTGACAGCAGCGGTAGGAGGCGCAACGCCCACTCCTCCACCAGGTGTGTGTGTTCTCTCCTGTACCTCTTCTCCCCACCGTTTAAATATCTCTCTTCTTCATATTTCAGCTCCTGTGATGATGGACCCCAACACTGCACATGCCTATCTCTCTCTCTCTGATGATCTGACCACTGTGAGACTCACAGGTACAGCGCAGAAATGGCCTGACAACCCAGAGAGATTTAACGACTGTGTAAATGTGCTGGGATCTGAGGGGTTTACCTCAGGGAAACACAGCTGGGAGGTGAAGGTTGGGAATAAACGTGAGTGGGATGTAGGAGTGGTGAAAGAGTCCATCAACAGGAAGGGAGATATAGCAGCCAGCCCAGGGAGAGGATTCTGGGTCATAGCGCTGAGGAATGGTGATGAGTACAGAGCAGCAGGAGGTACTGACCTCACACTGAAGAGGAAACCCCAGAGCATCAGGGTGCAGCTGGACTATGACGGGGGGGAGGTGTCCTTCTTCAACTCCAGTGACATGTCACTCATTTACACTTTTAAACACACATTTACTGAGAGGGTGTTCCCACTCTTATCTCCCTGTTTGAGAGATGGTGGTAGGAACGATGAGCCCCTGACAATCTGCCCAGTGAAAGTCTCAGTAACAGTGACGTCATCCCAGTGAAGGTGTTTGTGTAAAAATGAAACTAGAAATGCTGTCAGAGATTTAGGATGTGTCTGATCTGCCTCCTCAGCATGCCTGGCTGTTGACTTGAGCTTTGGGACACATGCTGGAGATGATCGGGGGGGGGGGGTTGATGGTGTACCAGTACCCAATGGAAGATAAACAGACAGAGGTACACTCTCAGTATCTAGGGACACACATCTAGAACAAAGGGGGGTGTCTGTCACAAGGGAGTAATGACTATGTGGTTATTTGCTTTTACCTGGTCCGTTTTATGCTGTAAAGGAGACTATTGTTTCCTGTTAATGTAATTTCTTATTCATCTGAACTTTGGAAACTGCAAAGGACCAAGTGCTTTCACACTTATAGGGTACTGTAGGTGAAATCCATTTCAATAATTTAAATTCATTCATTTTCTTTTCATCACCAATTATTTTGTTGAGTTACTCAACTGTACATGCATTTTTGGTCATGTGCATGCAGGCTGTATCTTTTGGGTTCTGTTTTGAAGCATTTGAACTTTATTTTATGAAGTGTTTATACACAAAACAGATGCGCTCTTGTGGGTAAATCAAATGCTTTCATACCTGATCGATGTCATTCCTGTTGAACTGGATTCATGAGAGCGTGTACAAGCTTTAATTAGAGTCTGGGCTCTTTTCAGATTGTACTTTGCAGATGCAGTGAAGAATAAATTCACCCTGTCAGTACCATGCTGTAGGATTTACATCTGAGCCTTCAGTAGCCTTACCTGCACACCTGCCATTGGTCTCAAACTCTTTTCATATGTGCATGATATGTTTTTATTGAATGTAGGATGTAATGAAGATGTATGGGAAACAAGTCCACTATAGACACTAGATATTCAGTGTAAAACATAAGGCTTTATGTAATTTCTTTATATTTTCATGTATATTTTGTGTACACTGTATGTACATGCTCTGACATCAATTGATTCTGTCTCAAATGGTTTGGAATGGTACAAGCCTCTTCTTTCATTTAAGTCTTCAGCCATGTGTGCAGTAAATAGTTTTCGAGATGTTGACACTTTTATAGGACTAGTACAAAATATGTTGAAACTGCTACAGAGAAGTGCATTGTGCAAGCTAGCAACCACAGAACTTCCCAAGTCCTTTGAACAGGCCTGATTGGCCAAAAGGGACAGTTTGTTGTCTATAATGGTGTCCAGATACTTAAACTCCTCAACTCTTTCTGTTGTTGTGGCTCTGTAGTTGGTATCCAGAGAGTAAGCATGGTGTTAATGAACACATACTGCACACCCAAAGTTTCATACATATTATCCATTCCAAACTTGCTCCACTTGAATACTTTTAAGAGCATATTCATATCCATTTTTTGTGCTATACATACAGTATGGAGGGATGGATACAGTAGAGATTAAGATATATAAAAATGCTGGATGCTGGATATCACAATATTGTATTTGACTATACAGTGGGGGTATATTTTTAGTGCTTCTACATTAGTGTGAGTGCTACCATAAAGGTATAGGGGAAAGCTGGAGAACATTCACCCTACTACACCACTTTGTCCCAGGCCAAGCAGCCACTGAATGCTACAGTATGAAACGCTCCAAAGGGAATACATCAGAGCACTTTTATTCTGAAGCATACCTATCATCCTGCACATATATTGATAGATTACATTTCTTACATTGTTGGATATTACGAGGATGTTCCCATGTGTAAATCCAGGTGCAGTCAATGTCAGGCGTGCTTCAGACATGTGACCATCTGCAGAATCTGTTCCAGTGGGGGTGCAGAGATGTGTCAGTCTCAGTTTTTTCACAGATTGAAAGTTGAGGTAACTTCGCCCGCACATCCAGCAGAGGGTGCTGTTGTGACGTGTTGAACAGGAAATGGGCACCTTTAGCGTATTAATTGAGGAGCGTGTCCATACCAGAATGCCACGCTGAATAGTGTGCCTGGCTCAAATGACAGAAACACGGTTATTCCAAAGTCCTCCCACGGTATCAGCCCAACTACGGTGCCTCCGGCTTTCTGCATCTCGTACAGTATTTCTGCAGCGCTTGACACCAGAGCACCAGACATTTCACATCGTACTGAGAGTGTCCCTCTGAAGAGTGGAATAATCCTTTGATATACATCCTCCAGACAATAAAATGACAACAGTATAACAGCAGCTACAGGTAATGCCTTTCTGTGTAACTGAGAAATAAACTATTACTGCAGCCTTAAATGATGCATTGCTCGTAGAGGGTAACCCTGATTCTTATTTGTTGTAATTCTTCTTATTTGGGGTGGCAAGGCTCAGGCGGTAAGAGCAGTTGTCGGGCAGTCGGAGGGTTGCCGGTTTGATCCCCTGCCCGGGCTGTGTCAAAGTGTCCCTAAGCAAGACACCTAACCCCCAAATGCTCCTGACGAGCTGGTCGGTTGTCAATTGTACAACACTTTGGATAAAGGCGCTATACAAATGCCAACCATTTAAATGCTTTCCCTGGGTTTTCAAATTTTTTTTTTTACAGAAGACATTCCAGGCTCAAATTAGTTGCAAGTGTTGAATTGTATCTGAATCGTAAAGAACTGCTCTTTTTTAGAATCAGGCTGACTGCCCTTTAAACATTAGAACTGTTTGTGGCCCTGTCAAAAATCAAAAAGGCTACTGACCACCTTCAAAACACTGACAACTATGCACACCATCCAGCCCCAGCAGGCCTGGCCCTTCTCCGAGTGTACCAGGGATAGCAGCAACACGCTAACGCGGCTGCAGAGATTGTTTGTGGCCTCGATGATTTTTGGCAGCCGCTATTGTATATAGGGACATGCAAGGTCGCTGGTTCGATCCCCGGTGCGGCCACAATTTGATCTGCAAAGCCTTTGGGCCCTTGAGCAAGGCCCTTAACCCTGCATTGCTCCAGGGGAGGATTGTCTCCTGCTTAGTCTAATCAACTGCTCGTTGCTCTGAATAAGAGCTTCTCCCAAATGCCAATAATGTAATGTAATGTAATATAGAGTCCCTAGTACATATAAATTAAATTAATTGTTTGTGACGCCATTCATTTGGAGGCCAGGACCTCCATGCAAGGAATCCCCTCAAACACACATTAGGTGCGTGACAGACTGATGACCTTTGATTATGACGCCCCCCGGGACTCAGGAACAGGTCATCCGGACGCTGTATGTCCGTGGCCGCTGTCGACAGAACAGGTGACACCCTTCCCCACGCGACAGGTGAGAACATACCTGTCACCTTTCACCTTGGGGTTAGTGATGGAGCAGCCAGTCTGGAACAGCATGAGTGTCAGCGAGCCGTGTCAAGCCTTATCAACACTAAGTCATGCCCATTTCCATAACGCGGAGCTGCAAACACTCATGGAGAAGTGTGCCAAAGAAAACTGAGGCTTTTATAGTTAAAGGGTATCACTGCTGACAATTATACTTCCAATTTCATGCTTCTTACCATACCTTTTGTTAAATATTCTTTTCTGAGAATATTGTTTCACAGCAAACAAAATCAATGGTCTTCAACAATGCTATTGCATGACTGAGGTGTCCTCCTACCTAACATCTCTTTGTTGGTTGATGCCAGCCCTCCCAGAATGTGGGAGATTCAAATGGGTTCTATTCTAACATCCTGAGTCTTATTTTGGGCCCCAGTTTTGTAAGTTTCTATGGCTTGATCCCCTTACTTATGAATGCAAGCCCCACCTTAATGAAACATGCGCCATGGTATTGATCAAAAGGAATCCTGACCTGCTTTGTAGACATCAAAATAAAAGCCTCATATTCAGAATAACAAAGCCAGGAGAGATAAATGATTGAGGTGTGCATACCGGGGGGGTCAAACGCTGGTGTTTAGAGTTTACTGTACTGCATGTGTCAGCTTCATTCAATTCAGTACACATACTGCAATGCCCCTTTGATGGTTGATTATTAATGCCTTTAGCCCACAAGTCTAAAGCAGTATCGCAAAGTAGGAACACTCAGTTAGCTGGATAGCTGTGCCTAGATCAGCTCTTTTGACTTCAGTCCATGATCCAGATTTGAGAGGGGTTCCAGGCTGTACTGAGTGCAGCCATCCAGCTGACTGAGTAACTCATCCTGCTTGGTGAAACAGGCCCCAGGGGTCACTTGTGGAAACATCTGAGAAGGTCAGCGCGCACCACGTTTGTCTTACGGTCCCCTGCTGATGAAAAGACTCCCAGTCTCCCAGTCCTCTTCCCTATCCCTGCAAGGTGAGTGGGGAACGGGTGATACCTACAGGAATACCCATCATACCTTTGGGAAAACCAAACGGAAACAGGAGATAGAGAGGTCCTTCTTCAGCCACGGAAAAAGGGCCGCGGAATCAGAGACGACTTTAGACTTCAGAAGGAGAAACGTTGGTGTGTTCTGGTCTATTACTATATTGGAAATGTACAGTAGCCAGTAAGTTGCATTAAAACCCAGCATAAACATATGGAAAATCTTTTCTCCCCAATGGAAACTGACAGTTCATATTCATTCATTCATCAAGTTTATTCAAGTCCCTGTGATTTTAGAAAAATAACACTAAAATATCTTTCAGAAAGATCTTTCCACTATCTGCGAAAATGTTGTTTCAATACAGAGGTGTTTCAAAAGGTGCAACATGTGTATATTCTTTTCTTTTGTTTCATGAAATTAAATCAACACAATAATTTAATTCCTATGTGTGCCTTCTTGTACACTTTGCATAGTGGAAACTGAATTTGAAAATGTGCACTCTCCCTCGTAAAGAAAATAAAATAAACTGCTTAATCTCATAAATGCATATCTTTTGGGAAATATTTAGCTCACCTACTTATTCATGTGATTATCTAACCAGCCAATTGTGTAGAAGCAGTGCAATGCATACAGTCATGTAGATATGGGTCAGGAGCTTCAGTTAATGTTCATGTAAACCATCAGAATGGGGAAAAAATGTGATCTAAGTGACCGTGGAATGATTGTTGGTGGCAGAGAGGGTGGGTTTGAGTATCTCAGAAATTGCAGATCTCCTGTGATTTCCACGCACACTTGTCTCTAGAGTTTGCAGAGAATGGTGTAAAAAAACAAATTCATTGAGCAGCAGTTCTGCTCACCTGCTAGACCCCCATCAGTCTGGCTTCAGATCGGGCCACTCGACAGAGACTGCGCTCCTCTCCGTCAGTGAGTCACTCCACGCCGCACGAGCAGCCTCCCTCTCCTCTGTCCTTATTCTTCTAGATCTCTCTGCTGCCTTCGACACTGTGGATCACTCCATCCTCCTGTCCGCCCTGTCAGCAACGGGCATCTGTGGCCCAGCCCTGGACTGGATTGAGTCCTACCTCTCTGGTCGCTACTTCCAGGTTGCCTGGGCTGGTACGGTACCTCGGCCCCTTGCCTCAGGAGTTCCCCAGGGCTCAGTCCTAGGCCCGCTTCTTTTGTCTCTTTACACTCGTTCCCTTGGCCCTGTGATCACTGCACATGGGCTATCCTACCACTGCTATGCGAACGATACCCAACTCTTCATCTCGTTCCCACCATCTGATACACAGGTTTCAGCCTGTATCTCTGCTTGCCTGAGTGACATCCAGAGCTGGATGGACAACCACCATCTAAAGCTCAACCCAGGTAAGACTGAAATGATATTCATCCCTGCTATTACCTCTCCCCATCTGGATCTCTCCATTTCCCTCAGGGATACCACACTTACGCCATCATCCAGTTCAAGGAACCGACTGTCCCTCTCTGAGAACATCGCGGCGGTGACCCGGTCATGCAGGTTCTTCCTATACAACATACGGAGAATCCGCCCCTTTCTCACCCCCTACTCGACCCAGCTCCTGGTCCAAGCGATGGTTCTGTCCCGCCTGGACTACTGCAATTCCCTCTTGGCTGGCCTCCCAGCGTCCGACATCAGACCCCTCCAACTTATCCAGAATTCAGCAGCTCGTCTGGTCTTCAACCTTCCCAAATTCTCACGTCACCCCCCTGCTTACTTCCCTTTGTAAGCCAGTCATAAGTAACATTTGGTGTCATGCGCTGGTCAGCTTGCTGACTTCCCCCTCCCGGAGCATGCATTGTTAGCCCCCACCTTTTGGCACACATGCCTGTGGGGGAGAACTAGAGAAGGATTCCTGGAGCCCCCTTCTCTCACATTCCTACAGGGTTTGAGTACAGGAATACTGAAGATGGCATAAAGATGTTTCATGATAATCACAGGTCAGAATATAGTAATGTTTGATGTTATTCTGATTGGTTCAGTGCGACTGGTGTAATGGTCTAGTTTTTGTAACAGTCTACCTTTGATATCATAACCATCCAGGAGCTGAGGGGAAACTGGGCAAAAGCTGTCTCTGTAGAAGCCATTTGTTTTAGCTCCCTGACCAAGGTCTCACTGTGGGAGTTTGGCGGTGAATTACAGATGGGTGACCCGTTTTTAGGGTCAAGAACTAAGGCCTAAAGTTTGGAGATAAGGAGAAGAAACCAAGCAATCTGGGGTTTTGTCTCCTTTCCTTTAATTCACCCAAATCAGGTTTATCCAAAAAGGCATATTACCATGAGATGTACAAATACATATTTACAGCATAATGCAGTTATCATGAAGACTCCCAACTACATCATTCATAGATATGATGGGGCAGCCTGTAGCAAAGTGGGACTCAGGAAGGGCTGCCATTTTTGAGAAACCTGAGAGTTGGTACATGTCAAAGGCGATGCTGTTTGGACTACCTTTGGGGGAGTTTCAGGCCAGAGCTTCGGCGCCAAGGAGATAAGGACGGTTGTATGAGTGGTTTAAGGTCAGTAGGTCATGGGAACCATGACCCACCACCAGGGCACCTCCTATCGGAAAGGCTCCGGACACTCCACAAGTGCCCTCATTTGGGCACTGCTGTCATTACACTGGTGACTGCTCTCCTAGATTGAATATTCAAAACTGCTATTGAGATGGTAAATAGACCTGGTAAAACCTTGAAAACATTGCCCATGTGATCCTTGTATTATTGCATTCGATCGCATTTGACTTCCCACGCAACATGTCTTGTTTATGTATGTATGTATGTGTAACAGCGGAAGATCGCATTCGACTTCCCACACGGCATATTTTATACTCTTTGTTTGTGTATAGCCAAAGCAGGCTAGGTATTTATTTAATCTATCTCTATTCTTAATTTGTGTATTTTGTAATTGACTGTGATATTCTAAAGCTAATAACCAACCTGTCGGCGAATAAACTATTTTGTTTGTAACTTGCATGATCTCCATGACTTTAATTCATCTTGTACCTTTTCAGCCAAAATTACAACTGAATACTCAGGGGGACGATATTGATCAAAAATTCGACTGATCAGCTTTTGTGGTGTTTCCAAGCTGGGAAAGGCAGTCAAGTTCGGCCCATAAAAGGATTGGTGGTGTATGGCTCTTGTAATTTGGCTCGAAGGGAACCCATGGGCTTTTATAGGCCGGTTCTTGTCAAGTTAATTCTAAGGAGCCCTCTAAATACACGCCGACCTGGGCTCGCAACTATCATGGCAGTGTTTTGCATGTATTGTGTTGGCTAGACCCTCAGCCTCAGAGACCCTCAGAGTTCTCTGCCGAACTGAGATTTCAGCAATAATGCTAATCCCGGGAGCATATATTGAGTAATGGTGGCGCAGGTATGAGTCAAGTGTAATCACTCCCAAGATTTGCGTATGTTTCAAACCCAAATTTCTAAATTATATCTTAAATGGAGTCAGATAACGAAGGTATTGACGCTACTGTGCAGATTCTTGGTCAGCCCAGACCAGTAAAGAGCGGAAGGCAGAGTGGTGCTACTATCTTTGTAACGTGGTTTATTCATTAGCTGACTCTCCGCATAGTGGTCATTATTATTTAACCCTATTAATGTTCTCCCAGCAACACCAGAAGGACAAGCATGCAAACCCCTTCGGCCCTCGCTAAATTCCGTCATTGGGTTAGCATGGGGTTTTACACCTCCACTGGCTGCCTGTCATGGCTTGCATAAAATTCAAAACATTGGTGCTAGCCTTCCAAGCAGTTAAGGGGTCTTCCCCAGCTTACCTACAAAAAATCATCAGACCCTACACCCCTGCCAGACCTCTTCGTTCAGCCTCCACAGGCTGCTTGGCACCTCCCCCTCTCCGAACTTCCACCTCACGCTCACGACTACTGTCTGTTCTTTCTCCACGGTGGTGGAACGAACTCCCCGTTGAGGTCAGAACTGTAGAATCTCCATCTCTCTCCATCCCTCCCTACCTCCCTGTGAACCTTAATTGTTGTCGTTCTGTGATTTACTTTTTTGTGTATCGGTATTTTTAGTTTGACTAGGTAAGCAGTGTTTGGCTAGTTAAGTTTGGTCACTTTTGCTTTGTTGTTTGTTTATTTGTTTGTTTAAAAAGAAAAAAGAATCAAATGGGCCCTGGTCCTTATCTTTGTTGTACAGGTAGCAGTTGAAATTGTACTTCCCTCTAGGGTCTTTCAGCGAACTTATCCCTGGTTAAGGGTATGCACTTTGTTGTACGTCGCTCTGGATAAGAGTGTCTGCCAAATGCCATTAATGTAATGTAATGTAATGTTCTGCAGAAAGAAACAGCTTGTTAATGAGAGAGGTCAGAGGAGAATGGCCAGACTGGTTGAAGCTGACAGAAAGGTGACAGTAACGCAAATAACTACACATTACAACAGTGGTATGCAGAAGAGCATCTCTGAATACACAACGCATCATAAGTCGCAGAAGTACTTGAGGTTCTGCTAAATGAAGATGTTGTTGTACTCTACGTGTGAAGGTAACTCTAACTGAGGAAGTCACTCCAGATACGAGGTTCTGCTAAAGGCTTAGATGGTAGTATACTTTAAGTATGAAGGTTTCTATAAATCATGCCGGTTCTCTCCTGTACCTGAGCTCAGTAAACTCTTCAGGAGCTATACCCCTATCCACTCTGTGTTTGCATGCAGAGTGAGCTGCTTGCTGAGGTAACCATCTACTGTCCTGGAGTCCTGACAGGCCTTGTCTGTCTGTATGTGTCTGTCTGTGTCCGCGTGCATCTGTGTGTGTCTGCGTCTGACTGCGTGTCTGTGTATGTCGGTATGTGTCTGTGTGTGTCTGTATGTGTCTGTCTTTCTGTGTGTGCCTGTGTCTGTCTGTGTCTGTGTGTCTGTGTGGGTCTGTATCTGTATGTGTCTGTCTGTCTGTGTTCCTGTGTTTCTGTGTGTGTCTGTGTGTGTATGTCTGTGTGTGTCTGTGTGTGTCTGTGTGTCTGTTCCTCCGTGTAGTTACTGTGGGGCAGGGGTGCACAACTCCGGTCCTGCACGGCCAATCAGTGCACAGCGTTTTGTTCCAACTGATGACCTTGATTTTAAATAAATCGCTGGCGTACTGAGCAACAGATATGAATCAGGTTGACCACGGAAAACAACAGCGGTTGATGACTGAGACAGTGTAAGAGCTATGAAGAAAAACCACAAAACATCAGTCAGTGACAGGAAGTATGAAGATCTGAGTGTTTCTGTGCTTCTGTGTTTCTGTGTGCCTGTGAGTGTCTGTGTGTTTCTGTGTGTGTCTGTCTTTCTGTGTGTGTCTGTGTGTGTCTGTATCTGTATGTGTGTGTCTGTCTGTGTGTGTCAGTGTGTGTCTGTGTCTCTGTTCCTCCGTGTAGTTACTGTGGGGCAGGGGTGCACAACTCCGGTCCTGCACAGCCAATCTGTGCACAGCGTTTCGTTCCAAATGATGGCCTTGATTTTAGTTTTCAGACATTTCTATAAACTATGCTTGCAGTCTGTGTCTGTAGCCGGTGCTGTAAGGCGGAAATTAATTAATTAATAATATTAATATCTGGCATTATCACTCAGGGCTGGTCAGCTTGCTGGCTTCCTCTGGTATTGTGGGAAAATGTGGCTGTAAAGTAATTTAAGCCAGGAGCATGCACCATTAACCCCCACTATCTCCGCACCCATACGGGCAGGAGCCTGTGGGGGAAGACTCAGGCCTCCAGCCGTAAAACTCATTACGACGGGGCAACATCCTTTACGGCACGGGAAGGTTTCAGAGGGCACGGCCTGTTAGGCCCTGACCTTCTCCTGAACCCCCCTTTATTGCTCTTTCCCTCTTTACTCAGTCACTAAATGATGTGTACAGCACTGGATGTTTCATGACAAAGTCAGTTTAGATAATATTCATGTTTGGTATTATTCTGATTGTTTCAGTGCGACTGGTGCAATGGTTTTATTTCTGCAACAGAAAACCCTGGACATCATAACCAACCAGGAGAAACTGTGTGGAGCTCTGCCCCAGTGAAAGCCATGTGCCTCGACCCCCCTGCGTGGCTCCAAATTACAGATGGGTGACCCATTTTTAGGGTTAACATCAAAGGCCAGATTTTGGATTTAAGGACAGCAAACTAAGCAATCTGGGAGAATGCAATCAGCCTCTCGTGCACACAGTGCACGTAATTTCTACGTACAGGGTGTCTGTAGCCAGACTCCCGTATGTAGCTTTTATTACCAGGTATGACTTTTAAGACTCCGTAATTTGGTTTCCGTTGTAATGTTTTTTGATTGGGAACTAGTATGTAATTACGTGTATGTAACCTGCCTGGTAAAATAAAATTGTTAAAACTTGATCTGTTTGGTTTTCCTTACTGACACTTAATGTTACACAGGGAATGCGTGGTTTACCCCCTCGAACTGGTCTAGGGAGGATGATTATTTTCACTTACTGTATCACGGTGTATAGCAACCGTACACCTATGTTGGTAAATCCCTTGCCTCCGCATGGTAGTTCATTCATGTCGAGCACAGCCATAGCTATGTTGGTCTGCTTGGGTCCCTAGGCTGTAAACAGATATACCCGAGAGTAGCTATTCCTGCGACCTCAGTAATGACTACAGATAGCTAGTCAGTTCGTGAGACGTGCACATAACGCGCGATGTGACATGCGGTGGTACCAGCAGAGGACTGTTCAGAGAGTTCTTCTCAGTACAGGATTCCTATAGCGATCAAGTGAAAATTATAAATAAGACATCCACCAAATGTGGACAACTAATCTAAATTATTATTCTAAAATGGAGTCAGATAAACGAAGGTGAATATATTGGCCCTATTGTGGAGATTCTTGGTCAGCCCGGACCAGTAAAGAGCGGAAGGCAGAGTGGTACTACTGCCTTTGTATCGTGGTTTATTTATTGGCTGATCTAGAATCTCCGCATAGGGGCCACTAATTTTTAGCCCTATTAGTATTCTTTCAGCAACACCAGAAGGACGAGCACGCTGATACCTTCAGCCCTCGCTAAATTCCGTCGTTGGGTTAGC
The DNA here is from genome assembly GCF_963514075.1 of Conger conger. NCBI lineage: Eukaryota > Metazoa > Chordata > Actinopteri > Anguilliformes > Congridae > Conger > Conger conger. The sequence goes on along the minus strand of NC_083767.1, from coordinate 60,297,747 downwards.
GTGGGGTTTTACAGTGCATATACAAATATCAGATCAAGACATGATTGGGCTACAATCGATAAGATTCTTGTTAAAACATTGTTACGAGAGCATTGTACAAAAAGTCAATTCCTTTGTTTTTGCTATGCACTGAAGACAATAGAGTTTGAGGTCAAAAGATGTACAAGAGAGATCCGAATTTCAGCTTTTATTTCCTGGTATTTTTATCTAGATTTGTTAAATAACTTATCAGAACGTATCACCTTTTATATCAGACCACCCAATTTTTAGGTGAGCAAGAGTATTGGAACATGTGACTGACAGGTGTTTCTTGTTGCCCAGATGTGTCATGTTACATTGACTAAATAGTTCTGTATGTGTACTCTTGGTTTACGCCTTGGGTTTTGCCTGTTGAAGAAATATAAATAAACCGGTGGCGTACTGAGCAACAGATATGAATCAGGTTGACCACGGAAAACAACTGCGGTTGATGACTGAGACAGTGTCAGAGCTATGAAGAAAAACCACAAAACATCAGTCAGTGACAGGAAGTGTCATGGCTTAGGCTTGCATGGAGCAACTTAACTTAATTGAGCACGCATTTCACGTCCTGAAGAGGAGATTGAAGGGAAAAAACCCTCAAACAAACAGCAACTGAAAGAGGCTGTGTTGTACCCCTGAATAATAATTACGACTCAACACACAGGGTTTCTCCACTGATGGCTTCATCACAAGTTCTCCCCCTACTGCACAAAGGCAGGCATGAGCAATCAATATCAGGTTTGCAGAATAAGATCGTTTTGCACATCACTGATTTTTAACTTCAGCATATTACAGACCGTGAATTCAGTCTTTTTAAACGTCACAAATTATGAGTGTATTAAAGCCTGGAAATTCATCACAAAAAGATTAATACAACAGTTTGATGATGTCAATGGGTCACAGGCTTGATGCAGTTATTGCAAGCAAGTGATATGCTACAAAATATTAAGTATTATTTACTACACTCTGTACCAATACTTTTGCTCACCTAGAAACTGGGTGGTCTGATCCCAAAGGTGCTATGTTTTAAGTAGTGTAGCACATGTAGGCGTAAATACGAGGAAATACAAGATGAAATTATGAGCTCTTGTCTCGCGTTCATCTTTTTATCTCAACCCCAAATATATTCAGTGTATCACAAAGGAACTGGCCTCGCTGTTCCAAATTATCTCATTTAATTAATTTTCATACATGGCACATAAATGGATCCAGTGGTACATTACTGCATCCTGTGAATCCAATCCAGTTCAGGCGCGTGACCATCTCCGTAAGAGAGAGAGGACAAACCCAGTCAAGAATCTCCCACTGACTGAGAACTACAAACCTGATCTGCACTTCCTGTGCCTGCTTGTTGCAGTTTTGAATCACATTGGGTGCGTTCTGTCCCAGGTTCAGACGGAGAGACTGTAACATGGAGACTAAAGCTTTGATTCCTGAGGACGATCTCTGTTGCTCTGTATGTTGTGACATTTTTAAAGAGCCTGTTGTTCTGAAATGCAGCCACAGCTTCTGTAGAGTGTGTCTGCAGCAGTGCTGGGAAGAGAAGAGCTCTCGAGAGTGTCCCATCTGCAGGAGAAAAGCCTCTATGGATGAATCTTCTCCAAACCTGGCCTTAAAAAACATTGTGGAGTCTTACTTAAAGCAGAAGACTGAGAGAGAAACGACAGACAAGACGGAGTCTCACTGTAGTCTTCATGGGGAGAAACTTGTTTTATTCTGTGAACATGACAAAGAGCCTGTCTGTTTCATCTGTCAGACTTCAAGAAAACACAGAAACCACCCGGTCTGTCCAGTGGAAGAGGCCGCTCTGGAGCTGAAGGTATTCTTTTTTAAATCATAATTCAAAATTCAAGTCAGCATTGTATCAGAAAGTCTTGTTTTAAAGCATCAAAACATCCAGTATTTTAGATTTCAGTACAATGTACTAGGAGTAAAATGTGGTCATGGCTAAGTCCAGATTCACAGTTGTGATTGTGGGCCTTTTATAGTGAATACAGCTCCATAAATGTAACATTGAAATACAATGTGATTTCATAAATATATAACAATGATTTCTGAGATTAGATACTGACAGCACAAATATAACACAAGATCTTTACTCTAACAAAATAAAGGTCTAGATCTGATAAAACTACGATCATATAAACTGTTATCTGCTTGAGGAGAGAACTGTGCAACAACCAGGAATAACCAGTGGAGACAGAGCTGTAAATACTCTCTCAAAATAGATGTGTTAATATCAAACACAATAAGTCAAGCTGGTTCTATGAATGCTTCAACATTCCTTACAGTTGGCTTTTAATTATATGTGTGTACAGCCCAGTATTATTATCCTATTTTGCTGAAATATTTTATTGGTTTAATTATGCTGAAAATGCACAATAAAATATTGTGTTATGACGCTCTAAAAGAATATTTCACTGGTCTTTATTCGAGTGTAGTATTTTCCCTACTATATTTCCCATGTGCTTACACTTACAAAATTACACTGACCGTCACTAGTGTAGCAGGGGTTATACTGTGCTATTTGTGAGAATAAGTCTTAACTGGTTCATATCACTCCAGGAGGAACTCAAGCCTGCACTTAATCTTGTTGAAGAAAAATGGATTAATTTTCCTGAGGTTGAACGAGAAAGTAAGAAGACAGCAAAACACATCAGGGTGAGTAACACAATTAGTAAATATGTCGTATTTTTGATTAATGTTGTGTGTGACATGGATAACAAACACACCAACAAACACACATACATAAATAACAAAGCATAGTTACACTATTCAGGTTTAAAATGGTGTTTGAATCGCAGAGTCAAGCCCAGCACACAGAGAGGCAGATAAAGGCAGAGTTTGAGATGCTCCACCAGTTCCTGCGTGAGGAAGAGGAGGCCCGACTAGCTGCACTGAAAGAGGAAGAGGAGCAGAAGAGTCGGGTAATGGCTCTAGAGACAGCCATGAAGACCGAGGACACCTCCTTTTTAAAGGTAGGAGCTTCATTTACTGACCGAGTTTATACCGATTAACCTCAATAAAGTAACGTCATGTGTGCTGACTGTTATTATCCTCTTCACTTTCATTAACATGGCTCCTGCTGTTTATCACCTATTGTTTCTCATAATGGAATGGATTGAATACATTTATACACTCTTATATGCTCTTATTGTGTGTTTTTTTCAGAGCTACAACAACATCAAGGAAAGGTATGTGGACTCTCAGCTCATTTCATCTTGTGTGTTTAAGTCTCTTCAGTTCCCGATGCTGACTGACTCCTGCCTGTCGTTACAGAGCCCAGTGCACACTGCAGGACCCAGAGCTGCTCTCAGGGGCGCTGATAGACGTGGCCAAACACCTGGGCAACCTGACGTTCAGAGTCTGGGAGAAGATGCTGGGGATGGTGCAGTACAGTGAGTATCTGGGCCAGATGCTGAAATCAGGTTTTTTTTACAAACATTTAATGGTTCTGCCACACGCCATGGGCGGACACAAGAGATGGACACAGGGAGGTCGTGATGATCGGATCCATTAGCAGACTCCAGGGAACGGGACACGGGGAGAACATGCAAACTCCGCACAGAGAGGCCCCGGCCGACGGGGATTCGAACCCAGGACCTCCTTGCTGTGAGGCGCATTCAGCCAGTTACAAATAATAATAAAAACAACACATTGTAGATAAAATATAATAATAATAAATACTGTGATTGTGGAAATACATTCACTCAACAAACAAATAACAAGACAAGACAAACACTAACACGACTGCCTTAAAGGAGCGACGGTCTTAAAAGAAAGCTCCCTCAGTCTCTTTTGGTCGTGTAGTTGGCCAGGGCCCCAACCGGTATATTTCATGCTGCCAGTTGCACCTCCCCTGACAGCAGCGGTAGGAGGCGCTGTCGTGAGCCACGGACCCCTTGCCGAGCTCAGACCTCACGTTCCCACGAGCAGTACCTCACAATGAGGTGTCTCGGGGACGAACTCAAGTACTCCGAACGTCCTGGAGCCCTGGTAAGTTCTACTGAACTTCCAGCCCAGTCTCGAAGTGAAGGGTGTGATGCAAATCTGGTAATCGATGTCCTGTATTCAATGTATTCCTCTAAAGACTCTTTGTCACATATGATTATAGTAAGATATATTTTATTATAATCAATCAAAAGAATAGAGTTGTACAGATTACAGTGTACATATCATCTTTTGCAGTTTGCTAATCACATGCAAGTTACATATACCCCTCTTAGCTCTTTCTAAATTACCTTTCCACCACGATGTTTAAAAATCAAGGTACACCCTTCCTATATCCATCCTCTTTGGCCTTAGCCTTATCCTATAGCTCCCCCTTCTTGACGTTTAAAAAGAAACTATTCCTATAATATTATATTTATCTAAATATGATAACTTCTCTACATTTTTCTACTTTATATAGTACCCTAATGAGAAATAAAAGATATATAAAAGTAAACTTATAATATGTTACTTTTCCTACTTCTACAAGTAATATAGATTATAATTACCACTCCAGCTTGGTTATAATTGTTCTGCGTGGATCTTTCTTCACCTGAGTCCGTACCGCGTACGTCACTCCTCTCTCCATATCCATATCCTGGAGTGGCGCGCAGAGGGAGCGCGCCACTCCAGCTTGACTGTCTTGCGTTGCTCTCTCTTCAACAGCTCGTAGATATCTTCTGAAGCCAAATTCTGGGATCCTGCTCTAAGGTCTAAAAACTTATCCCTTATATATCTTTTTTGCATACAAAAGTGTACCTTTTTTGATAAGAAATGCCCCCATTATGTCAAGCGGGAAGACATTTATCTTTTATATAACCTGTTTTTCAATGACCATATTAATTATTTCTGTTTTTCCAATTGTCATTTTCTCATACCTCCAAAGAACTGTCCCCAATATTTTATTTCATGGGCCCCTCTGGTTTGGGAATTTCCCCCAACTTAATATATGAGTGGAAAAACACTAGCCCTTATGTTGTTTTTAATGAACCTATTCATCACTGGTGTCTGTGTCAGTTTCATAATCTCTCCTTGACTTCCTCCAAACTTTGATTTCATGTAAGCCAGACGTTAAAGCCTGCCACCATCCCAACACCCTCTTCAGGTGCCCCTTTTTGTGGCGCCTTAAGGGATCTACAAAGGACATCCAGCTAATAGCTGAGTGTAATTCATCATTTAACTCCTCTATAGTCAGTCCTTTAAATCTATTCGATACGTTATTTGTGTTATCCTCAGGAAGGCCCTTGAAGCCTCTTAATTTTCTTTCGGTATTGACGTCCCTTCCGTTTTCCTTATTTTTGTTTTTCTTTAGCCAGGCATTGTGCCCCTCCCCTGTAGGGTTGGGGTATTCTCAGTCAGAACTTTAACCTTGCTCCTTAAAACCCTAAATCTAAGTCCCCCGACTTCAGACTCCTCTACTGACAAGTATGGCTGCTCATTCTCTGAACCACATATTTTTCTTCTTACGGGCGTTCTTACTACCACCTCGATGGCGTGTGCGAGGGGTTAACAATGCATTCCTGCTTAACCCATCTTCTGTCAATCTCTCATCAGGAGGGCCTAGGGCCGGGTCCTCGACACCCCCTTCAACCCCTCGCACTAAGCCAATCCTAGCCTGTAAGTGCTTCTCAATTAACTCACATAGCTTTATCATCCAGGGATCAAATGGTAAGGAGTACCAAGTACTGACTGGGCTCCCATCTGTCAGTCTTTGTGTAACAATATCTAACATGGGTCCCCCTTTTGTTTTAATTATCGACACTCTTTTTCTCGTAGGCAACATAAAATCGCACAATATTTGTCCAGGTACTCTAGTTTTTTCTCCTAACACCCCCATGTCCACAAAGTCATACAGCCACTCCTCAATAGTGGCTTCATATCCAAAGTCCTGTTCATTCCTGAGCGTTGTCTTCAGGTTGAAGCAGATGCATTCCAGGCATCCCCGCATGCCTCCTCGCAGCGTGAAATGGGCAATGTCTCTCACATCCTCAAAGCAGATGATGCACCGACTCCTTGGGATCTTTCCTCCTTCAGGTTCAGGGATACAGCGTGTAATCTGGAAACTGTTCCTTCCATCGAGGAAGGCTTGTTGTTCCAGGAAAGCCTTTCTGTACACATCACCACGAGAGGGTACTTTTTTTCTCTTGATTATATATTTAGTTTGTTGTTTCCCTTCAAGGTCTTCGTAGATATACGGAAATATATTTCTGCGTATTGTCACAATATCTTGTTTTTCCTCATTATAAGGATAGAATTTAATCATGCTGATACATGTTATGGGTGTGAATAATCCCTCTGACAATGGGTAATTTGGAATGTCTGTATATACAGTCATTGTATTCTCTAAAATTTCAAATTTTTCTCTGTGATTGTCTAGGTTGATAATATTGATGCATTCATTCTTGTTCAAGACAAAGCATGGGGTGCAGAGACTACCGTATAGGCCCCTGGCCCCCCTCCTAAACTTCACGGTTTTCTCACAGTTCAGACAGGAATCTAGTGGGGGGTATTTGAGGTTGCAGGTGTTAAATAACCTTTTCTTATCTCCAAAAGCAAACAAAGTATTCACTATATGATTACGATACCCTCCTAATTCTATGGGATTTCTGGGTGTATCTGTTTCATTTGCGAACCCCTCTTTTAGGGCTGTCACTGGGAATTGTGATTCACTGGCTTCCACTTGTTCTTTTTCCACAATCCATTTCCCGGTTTTATTCTGTAAGAGATCAAATACAATTTTTCTTTATTTTATATTATTTTTCCATCCTACCTCTACCAGAATATATAAGTTTTTCCATGCGCTTTTGATTATCTATATTCCCTAGGAACTTAATTATTTTATATATTTACACGGTTTCGATTAGGCCCGGTGAATAATTTAGGGGTTTATTATTATTATTTTCTATTATCTTTTTTTATGGATATACACTACAAGATTTCTCTTTTCCTTGTGAGAATGGTTATTTATTAACCAGCAGGATTTTCCCAATCAATCTTAAACGTCCAAAGGATCAAGTTACATCTCCGTTGGATGCATAGATTTATGTATACGGTTTGCTGGTTTGGTGCAGGAGGCCATGCAACTATTCTTACACGGGACATCTCTCTTTGGAGTTCATTTTTGAATTTGTAACTTCAGTGTGCGGATTCCTGTGAATCCCCTTCTTTGTTTGGAGGCCCTAGGCCTCAGGTGTCAGTTTTGATTTCTAAGTACACAAGATATATAAATCATTCTCTGGGCTCCTGCCCCTACATTTTGGATTCACAAGTATTTCCATTTCCATGGACATACAACTGAGGACGGTTATTATTTGTGACCCATTGAACACAAGCATGATCAGGTATATCATTTATATTATTTCTCAATACCTGCCTATTAAAAAAATTTGAATTTAGATATCCCATAGCCAATGCATGTTGTATTAATACTAGCCACTTAGTAAATTTGTAATTCCATATTTGTATTCATAAGGTGCCTGTTATTGACAAAAAATCAAATCTCATATTCAGCATTCAAATTACATTTGTTATCTTTGTCTGAAATCTTGTCCTGAAATCCGCATTCCAAATAAAACCATATTTTGATTTTAGAATTCAATTAACAATTCTTACTCCTAATGAGTTTAATTACTGTTACTATGTTACCAAGATTCAAATCAAGAGCTCGGAGGAGGGAACTCACCATGGATAGAGCTAACGGTATTGCTTCACCGTTATCCCGCACTCCCAGATTTCCTTCCCCTGATACATTCCCGATTAGGCTCATGGTTTCATAGGAACTGTTCCAAGTTGCCATTATTCCAATATGCTTGCCTCAGTTGTTTTTCTGCTGTGACCTGTGTCTCTGACTGTTCCAGGCTTTATACCTTATCTGTTTGTGTTTTGGGTAGCCATTTTGGTTTTTGAGGTCAGTATCCCTCACCCCTCTATCTTTTCCTTATGTCTATCTTAGGCCTCCCTTAACAGTTAGTGATTTCTTGCCGGGGTCGTCGGGTCAAGATTTCAGCAAAAGTACGCTGATGCTCATGCTCTTGTTTTTGAGACTCGAGCTTGTGATATGAATACTGTTGTCTATGACGCCTGCACCTTAAGCATACAAAAATGACATATATTATTCCTATGATTAATATTCCAACTCCTATAACCCATACCCAGGGCCCAAACAGGGATTTAATAGTGTCCCATCCCCAGGACATGATATTAGAAGTGGTTTCTTTAAACATATTTACTCCATTATTCACTCCTTGTTTAACTCCTGTCCAGATTGCTCTGATCACATTAGAGACCCCTCCTCTCCCTATAAAAATACGTTTACTTGTATTGCTATAAAGAGTTAAGTTTCTCATCCACTTATATCCTTCGTATACATGTCCTGCATTAATCATCTCCTTCCAAGCTTTCCATACCAGACGCAAGTCGTCTCGAAGGTCACAAGCTGGCTGTTGCCATATTAACTCTTTTCCTCTCTTACAGGTGTTATCTGGGGTTATGACCTCCATATTTTTAAGTAGGGCCCCAGAAGTCTGATTTACTATATACAACCTTTTCCCAAATTTGTCATTAAAATATATTAGTTGAGGCTTAGCTCCATGTTCTTGCTTCCCTGTGTAATTGTTCTGAGCGGTGGCACGAAGTGGTCAGGGACATAATTTTTAAAATAGTCCTGGTTTTGTGCATTATTCCCTATATCTCCAGCATAGGCCTCCCACCAACCACTCATTAACGTATAATGAATCCATTCTTCCTTGTAATCTGTTTTAGGATCTTTTCCTTTCATAACTTTGTTCCAGTACCAACTTATCCAATTCCTAAGTTGTTCTTCTACGGGCCTATATCTGAAGGTTACGTATTCATCATCTTCCCAGGCGCATGCCATTGTCATTACACCCTTTTTAATGTCGTTTTTAGAGATTGATTTTTCCCTTATATCTTTTTCGTCTTCTATATATACTGATATTGCATACTGTCTCATTTCTTCTATCATCTCCCTTTCTTTCTGAAGTATCTTCTCTACTATTTCTCGAGAAGGTATTACTGTCTTAATCAATAACGATGGCATTGCTTGGATTGTATCAGCTGCCCAAATGCCCTTTCGAAATTTATCTTGACTCCAATAGGCTAATGTACACAGTAAAGTTCTATTCTGATATACATATGTACTTGTCCACCCTAGTTCCTTTTGCATCTTTATTGATTTATCTATTTTGGGATATTGTTGCGGGTCCCCTATATATAGACTAGTGAGTAGTGGTGTTGTGGGTCCCCATATTATTCCTCGTTGTTCTAATTGTGACCATCGAAGTCCAGTGTAACTCGGTAACCCTTTCCTTATAAGCAAGGGGTATCTAAGCTCACATCTCCTTGCCTTTTGAGTATTTTTTGTCGGGACCTCCCGCTTTACTTTATGCCCCAATGAGCTTGGATAATATCGAGTTTGCCTGCCTCTTGAACATTTCTGTTTCCCGTCTGTGTTGATACAGCTGACATCGCATTCTATCATACTGGATTTCCGACCTCCTTGAGTCAAATAGTGACAGCATGTTTCGTTTTTCATTTCCTGACCGCAATTTTCAGTACTATTTTCACTTCCTGGTGATGTCATATTGTATTCACACCAGATCACATTTATTTCCTTAGTAACGCATGTGTATTGGTAAGGGACAAAAATTATTAACCCTAGTATTGCTAACCCTTTCTTTTCCCGATTTTGTCCCTTCTTCAAAGACTCACTGCGCAGGATTTGTTGATTTTTCTTTTGATTTCGGATTTTCATGTACTCTGTCAGCATTTCCTGATCGGAAACACCCGCTGAAGCACGACATTCTCGGCCTCCTTGTGCATCGTTGCTGAGAAGCATCTCTAGGTCCTCCATCGTTCGGGTTATTTCTCAGTGGTATTGTAGTAGCAAAATCGTGGACGTCCTTGTACTCTGGCTCGGGGTCTGGAACTACAGGTTCAGCTGCTTTTCCGTCAGCGTATGTAGACAGGGGTTCCACTGAGTGCCTAGCTGAAACAGAGTATACACCTTCGCCAACCCCAACTCTGGTGGTGACTGTTATGGTTAGTGTGTAAAGAGGCCCTGTGGCCTCGTCTTTATCATCAGAATGGTTGCGGCGAGGGTTTATCCGCCCTGTGGCTCCCCTCCGAGATTCCTCAACCACAATTGTTTCTCTCACTTGCCCTTTATCATCAATTAGGCCTTCTGCGCACACAATCAATTGTCTTCTCACCCCTTTTAATATCCCTTCTACAGGGAAAGCATGTAACCTGAAGTATGCCACTTGCCCTACTTTTTGTGCTCTAGCTTTGAACTTTCTCATTAATAAATCTGTATCACTGCTGTACCATGCTCTGGTTTTATGATCCCCAAAAGGTATGTCTAGTATTTCAGCATCTTCTGGTGGGTACAGACAATTTTTAACTTCCTCTTTATAATCTGTTAATCTCCATACTACTCTTCCTTCTCTATTTATGGCTTTTCGCCTAAACCTCATAGGTCTGGTATCTGTCTCTCCCCTTCGGTTAACCATCAGCAGCCAGGTGGGCCCGTAGTTGTATGTCTGTTCAATAACATTTCTTAGTTGGTCGTCTCTTTGTCTACCCATAATGGGCTGGGCATATGTTGACTTTTCCTGACCTTTAGAGGTCTCGTTTTTATCATAGGGGATTAATGCATGAGTGAGGCCCGCTGCTACAGCTGATCCCTCGAAAGTGAGTTCCCTGCACTCATTACATGTCACAAGTTCCCCTTCTGCTGTTTCAAGGCAGCTACATTTTTTCCTAGGCTGCCCCCCCTTCTCAGGCCCCTCTATTTCTCTGGCCATGAGAAAAGTGGTATTTGTCGCAATGCTAATTCTGCACTGTCCACAGACCACTAATCTGTGCATCATTACTACTGGAGAATGCCCTGTCTGGGTTGTCATTCCCCATAGGGCGTCCCCTGGTAACCCCTCTATTTTTGGGGGTACTCTTGCCCCACCAGGTCCCTGATATCCTGGCCTTAATTCATTACATGAACACATGATGCAACAGCCTGGTCCTTTAATTTCTTCCAGCACTGGACAAGGTTTTATTAATTTCTGGCCCCCATGTTGTGCCAGGTCATGACCTTTTCTAGCTGTTAAAACTCTAAATGTTCCCTCTGTCTGTCTGACCACCTTGACCCAGACTTTAGGGAACAAGCTTTTAGGCAGTAAATATTTCTGTGATCCTATCTCCATTATATTTTCTTACACTGTGCTACTGAGGTTATTCCTCCCTTTTTCAATTCTACCGTGTTTTTATCTAACACTTTCTCTACCCTCATTTCCTTGAGGATGATAGGGTGGGGAAAATATTCTTTCTATATTGTTTTTGATACACCATTTATTGATAAGGGTATTCTTGAAATGTGCTCCATTGTCTGATCTAATTTCTTTAGGTTTTCCTATTGCCATTACTGTGCTTTCTAGCTTGGCTAGAATCTGTCTCCCCATACCTTGCCGCAGAGGATGGACCAGGGTGTACCCAGTGCACGAATCAACTATTATCAGTAAGTATCGGTGCCCCCCTGTGGATCGTACTACAGGACCGGCCACGTCCATGCAAATACTTCCCCAGGGTACTCCCGACCTTATAGTTAATCCAGCACTCCACAGGCCGTGTGGTGTATTAATCATCTGGCATTGTGAGCAGTTCTTAACTACTCCCTGCACTACCTCTTTCAGCTTGGGTATATGTAACCTATTCAAGTTCTTAATTACAATTAAAAGAGAAATATCCATTCTCTTTATGTATTTTCCGAACCAATGCCTCTCCCTCTGTCGGAGGCGCGACTTGTTTAGTCCCTAGTAGTCCCTACTATGGGCTATTCTTTATTAGATAATATATTTCTATATGTGGGTCTGGCATATCACTGACAGCCATTTTCCCACCTATTTATAAATTGATATGTATACTATTACTTTATTAGAATCTACTGTCCTATACAGTTTTCTAATATTGTAACTTATTCTAAATTACTTCGATTCCTTTTGAGTTCGAGTATTTACGGTTTCACTACTTAGGTGTCCAGCACCTTTCTCTTCAGTGCCAGTAATCAACTCGAGACCCTCGAGTAGGAATCCACTCGGACAATGCCTCAATAGGCCGTGAGCAATTCTCTGCTGCTCGTGCCCCACGTTGGGCGCCAAAATTGTCGTGAGCCACGGACCCCTTGCCGAGCTCAGACCTCACGTTCCCACGAGCAGTACCTCACAATGAGGTGTCTCGGGGACGAACTCAAGTACTCCGAACGTCCTGGAGCCCTGGTAAGTTCTACTGAACTTCCAGCCCAGTCTCGAAGTGAAGGGTGTGATGCAAATCTGGTAATCGATGTCCTGTATTCAATGTATTCCTCTAAAGACTCTTTGTCACATATGATTATAGTAAGATATATTTTATTATAATCAATCAAAAGAATAGAGTTGTACAGATTACAGTGTACATATCATCTTTTGCAGTTTGCTAATCACATGCAAGTTACATATACCCCTCTTAGCTCTTTCTAAATTACCTTTCCACCACGATGTTTAAAAATCAAGGTACACCCTTCCTATATCCATCCTCTTTGGCCTTAGCCTTATCCTATAGCTCCCCCTTCTTGACGTTTAAAAAGAAACTATTCCTATAATATTATATTTATCTAAATATGATAACTTCTCTACATTTTTCTACTTTATATAGTACCCTAATGAGAAATAAAAGATATATAAAAGTAAACTTATAATATGTTACTTTTCCTACTTCTACAAGTAATATAGATTATAATTACCACTCCAGCTTGGTTATAATTGTTCTGCGTGGATCTTTCTTCACCTGAGTCCGTACCGCGTACGTCACTCCTCTCTCCATATCCATATCCTGGAGTGGCGCGCAGAGGGAGCGCGCCACTCCAGCTTGACTGTCTTGCGTTGCTCTCTCTTCAACAGCTCGTAGATATCTTCTGAAGCCAAATTCTGGGATCCTGCTCTAAGGTCTAAAAACTTATCCCTTATATATCTTTTTTGCATACAAAAGTGTACCTTTTTTGATAAGAAATGCCCCCATTATGTCAAGCGGGAAGACATTTATCTTTTATATAACCTGTTTTTCAATGACCATATTAATTATTTCTGTTTTTCCAATTGTCATTTTCTCATACCTCCAAAGAACTGTCCCCAATATTTTATTTCATGGGCCCCTCTGGTTTGGGAATTTCCCCCAACTTAATATATGAGTGGAAAAACACTAGCCCTTATGTTGTTTTTAATGAACCTATTCATCACTGGTGTCTGTGTCAGTTTCATAATCTCTCCTTGACTTCCTCCAAACTTTGATTTCATGTAAGCCAGACGTTAAAGCCTGCCACCATCCCAACACCCTCTTCAGGTGCCCCTTTTTGTGGCGCCTTAAGGGATCTACAAAGGACATCCAGCTAATAGCTGAGTGTAATTCATCATTTAACTCCTCTATAGTTAGTCCTTTAAATCTATTCGATAAGTTATTTGTGTTATCCTCAGGAAGGCCCTTGAAGCCTCTTAATTTTCTTTCGGTATTGACGTCCCTTCCGTTTTCCTTATTTTTGTTTTTCTTTAGCCAGGCATTGTGCCCCTCCCCTGTAGGGTTGGGGTATTCTCAGTCAGAACTTTAACCTTGCTCCTTAAAACCCTAAATCTAAGTCCCCCGACTTCAGACTCCTCTACTGACAAGTATGGCTGCTCATTCTCTGAACCACATATTTTTCTTCTTACGGGCGTTCTTACTACCACCTCGATGGCGTGTGCGAGGGGTTAACAATGCATTCCTGCTTAACCCATTTTCTGTCAATCTCTCATCAGGAGGGCCTAGGGCCGGGTCCTCGACAGCGCAACGCCCACTCCTCCACCAGGTGTGTGTGTTCTCTCCTGTACCTCTTCTTCCCACCATTTAAATATCTCTCTTCTTCATATTTCAGCTCCTGTGACGATGGACCCCAACACTGCACATGCCTATCTCTCTCTCTCTTATGATCTGACCACTGTGAGAGACACAGATACAGCGCAGAACTGTCCTGACAACCCAGAGAGATTTTACCCATGTTTAAATGTGCTGGGATCTGAGGGGTTTACCTCAGGGAAACACAGCTGGGAGGTGAAGGTTGGGAATAAACCAAAGTGGGATGTAGGAGTGGTGAAAGAGTCCATCAACAGGAAGGGAGATATAACATACAGCCCAGAGAGAGGATTCTGGGTCATAAGGCTGAGGGATGGTGATAAGTACAGTGCAGCAGGAGGTACTGACCTCACACTGAAGAGGAAACCCCAGAGCATCAGGGTGCAGCTGGACTATGACAGGGGGGAGGTGTCCTTCTTCAACTCCAGTGACATGTCACTCATTTACACTTTTAAACACACATTTACTGAGAGGGTGTTCCCATTCTTCTCTCCCTGTTTGAGAGATGGTGGTAGGAACGATGAGCCCCTGAAAATCTGCCCAGTGAAAGTCTCAGTAACAGTGACATCATCCCAGTGAAGGTGGGGGGGGGGGGTTGATGGTGTACCAGTACCCAATGGAAGATAAACAGACAGAGGTACACTGTCTCAGTGTCTAGACAGGTACACACAACCTGGTGTGTTTTATGCTGTAAAGGAGACTATTGTTTCTTGTTAATGTAATTTCTTATTCATCTGAACTTTGGAAACTGCAAAGGACCAAGTGCTTTCACACTTATAGGGTACAAAAGGTGAAATCCATTTCAATAATTTAAATTAATAAATTTTCTTTTCATCACCAATTATTTTGTTGAGTTACTCAACTGTACATGCATTTTTGGTCATGTGCATGCAGGCTGTATCATTTGGGTTCTGTTTTGAAGCATTTGAACTTTATTTTATGAAGTGTTTATACATAAAACAGATGTGCTCTTGTGGGTAAATCAAATGCTTTTATACCTGATCGATGTCATTCCTGTTGAACTGGATTCATGAGAGCGTGTACAAGCTTTAATTTGAGTCTGGGCTCTTTTCAGATTGTACTTTGCAGATGCAGTGAAGAATAAATTCACCCTGTCAGTACCATGCTGTAGGATTTACATCTGAGCCTTCAGTAGCCTTACCTGCACACCTGCCATTGGTCACAAACTCTTTACATTACATTATTGGCATTTGGCAGACGCTCTTATCCAGAGCGACGTACAGTTGATTAGACTAAGCAGGAGACAATCCTCCCCTAGAGCAATGCAGGGTTAAGGGCCTTGCTCAAGTGCCCAACGGCTGTGCGGATCTTATTGTGGCTAAACAGGGGATTAGAACCACCGACCTTGTGGGTCCCCGTCATGTACCCTAACCACTATGATACAGGCCACCCCAACTCTTTTCATATATGCATGATAGACACTAGATATTCAGTGTAAAAACTATAAAAACATGAGACTTTATGTAATTTCTTTATATTTTCATGAATATTTTGTGTACACTGTATGTACATGCTCTGACATAAATTGATTCTGTCTCAAATGGTTTGGAATGGTACAAACCTCTTCTTTCATTTAAGTCTTCAACCATGTGTGTGCAGTAAATAGTTTGAGATATTGACACAGTGTTTGGATAGTTAACTTTGGTCACTTTTGCTCTGTTTGTTTGTTTGTTCAAAAATAAATAAATAAATAAATTTAAAAAATGGCCCTGGTCCTTATCTTTGTTGTACAGGTAGCAGTTGAAATTGTACTTCCCTCTAGGATCTTTCAGCGAACTTATCCCTGGTTATGGGTATGCACTTTGTTGTACGTCGCTCTGGATAAGAGCGTCTGCCAAATGCCAATAATGTAATGTAATGTAATGTAATTGACACTTTTATAGGACTAGTACAGAATAAGCTGAAATTGCTTCAGAAGAAGTACATTGTGCAAGCTAGCAACCACAGAACTTCTCAAGTCCTTTGAACAGACCTAATTGGCCAAAAGGGACAGTTTGTAGTCTATAATGGTGTCCAGATACTTAAACTCCTCGACTCTTTCTGTTGTTGTGGCTCTGCAGTTGGTGTCCAGAGAGTAAGCATTGTGTTAATGAACACATACTGCACACCCAAAGTTTCATACCTATTATCCATTCATAGCTTATGTCATGCTCCAACTGAATACTTTTAAGAGCATATTCATATCCATTTTAAGTGGTATACATACAGTACGGAGGGCTGGATACAGTAGAGATTGAGATACATAAAAATGCTGGATGCTGGATATCACAATATTGTATTTCACTATACAGTGGGGGTATATTTTTAGTGCTTCTACATTAGTGTGAGTTCAACCATAAAGGTATAGGGGAAAGCTGGAGAACATTCACCCTACTACACCACTTTGTCCCAGGCCCAGCAGCCACTGAATGCTACAGTATGAAACGCTCCAAAGGGAATACAATAGAGGACTTTTATTCTGAAGCATAACCATCACCCTGCACATATATTGATAGATTACATTTCTTACATTGTTGGATATTACGAGGATGTTCCCATGTGCAAATCCAGGTGCAGTCAATGTCAGCCGTGCTTCAGACATGTGACCATCTGCAGAATCTGTTCCAGTGGGGGTGCAGAGATGTCTCAGTCTCAGTGTTTTCACAGATTGAAAGTTGAGGTAACTTCGCCCGCACATCCAGCAGAGGGTGCTGTTGTGACGTGTTGAACAGGAAATGGGCACCTTTAGCGTATTCATTAAGGAGCGTGTCCATACCAGAATGCCACTCTGAATAGCGTGCCTGGCTCAAATGACAGAAACACGGTTATTCCAAAGTCCTCCCAGGGTATCAGCCCAACCACGGTGCCTCCGGCTTTCTGCATCTCGTACAGTATTTCTGCAGCGCTTGACACCAGAGCACCAGACATTTCACATCGTACAGAGAGTGTCCGTCTGAAGAGTGTAATAATCCTATGCGCGTAGAGAGTGATTCTTATTTGTTGTAATTCTTCCCATTTGGGGCGGCATGGCTCAGGCAGTAAGAGCGGTCGTCTGGCAGTCGGAAGGTTGCCGGTTCGATCCCCTGGCCGGGCTGTGTCAAAGTGTCCCTGAGCAAGACAACTAACCCCTAAATGCTCCTGATTGGCTGGTCGGTTGTCAATTGTACAACGCTTTGGAAAAAAGCGCTATAAAAATGCCAAACATTTAAATGCTGGGCGGCACGGATGGTGCAGTGGGTAGCACTGCCGCTTCACAGCAAGGAGGTCCTGGGTTCAAATCCCTGTCGGCTGGGGCCTCTCTGTGTGGAGTTTGCATGTTCTCCCCGTGTCTGCGTGGGTTTCCTCCAGGTACTCCGGTTTCCTCCCACAGTCCAAAGACATGCAGGTTAGGCTGATTGGAGAGTCTAAATTGGCCGTAGGTATGAGCGTGTGAGTGCATGGTGTGTGTGCCCTGCGATGGACTCGTGACCTGTCCAGGGTGTGTTCCTGCCTTTCACCCAATGTATGCTGGGATAGGCTCCAGCCCCCCCTGCGACCCTATTCAGGATAAGCGGGTTAAGATAATGGATGGATGGATGGATTTTAATGCTTTCCCTGGCTTTTCTAAATAATTCTTTTCCAGAAAACATTCCAGGCTCAAATTAGTTGCAAGTGCTGAATTGTATCTGAATCGTAAAGAACTGCTGTTTCTTTAGAGTCAGGCTGGCTGCCCTTTAAACATTAGAACTGTTTGTGGCCCTGTCAAAAATCAAAATGGCTACTGAACACCTTCAAAAAACTATGCATACCATCCAGCCACGGCAAGCCTGGCCCTTCTTCTAGCGTACTAGGGATAGCAGCAACACGCTAACACGGCCGCCGAGATTGTTTGTGGGCCCTCTATGATTTTTGGCAGCCGCTACTGTATATCGGGATGTAAGGCGGAAATTATTAAAATCTGGCATTGTCACTCAGTGCGCTGGTCAGCTTGCTGGCTTCCTCTGGTACTGTGGCAATATGTGGCTATAAAGTAATTTAACCCAGGAGCATACACCATTAACCCCCACTATCTCCGCACCCATACGGGCAGGAGCCTGTGGGGGAAGACTCAGGCATCTGTTTTCTTGAGAAGCTCTCTTGTCCCAGGGTTTACTCAGGCCTCCAGCTGTAAAACTTGTTACGACAGGGGGCAACTTCCTTTACGGCACGGGAAGGTTTCAGGAAGCCACGGCCTGTTGGGCCCGGGCTATTCTCTTGGGCCCCCCTTCCTTACTCCCTCCCTCTCAGATCTCCCTCTTCCTCAGTTTCCCTGAAAGTTTGCATAAAGCATCGGATGTTTCATGATAAAGTCAGTTTAGATAATATTCATGTTTGGTATTATTCTGATTGTTTCAGTGCGACTGGTGCAATGGTTTTATTTCTGCAACAGCAAACCCTGGACATCATAACCAACCAGGAACCAGGGAAAAACTGTGTGGAGCTCTGCCCCAGTGAAAGACATGTGCCTCAACCCCACTGATCAGATCTCGTTTCCTGGAGAGGCCTGGCTCCAAATTCCAAATGGTTATAAAACACCAGTTCATTCATGTCGAGCACAGCCGTAGCCAGGTTGGTCTGCTTGGGTCCCTCGGCTGTGAACAGATATACCCAAGAGTAGCTATTCCTGTGACCTCTGTGATGACTACAGATAGCTAGTCAGTTCATGAGACGTGCACATAACGCGCGATGTGACATGCGGTGGTACCAGCAGAGGATTGTTCAGCGAGTTCTTCTCAGTACAGGATTCCCGTAGCGATCAAGTCAAAGGTAGATAACTAATCTAAATTATTATTCTAAATGGAGTCAGATATAACGAAGGTGAATGTATTGGCCCTATTGTGAAGATTCTTGGTCATCCCGGATCAGTAAAGAGCGGAAGGCAGAATGGTACTACTGTCTTTGTATCGTGGTTTATTTATTGGCTGATCTAGACTCTCCGCATAGGGGCCACTAATATTTAACCCTACTAATATTCTTTCAGCAACACCAGAAGGACAAACATGCTGATACCTTCAGCCCAGAGTTTGCAGAGAATGGTGCAAAAAACAAAACAAAAAAATTCAGTGAGCAGCAGTTCTGCAGTTCTGCAGACAGAAACTCGTTGTTAATGAGAGAGGTCAGAGGAGAATGGCCAGACTGGTTGACTGTGTGTGTCTGTGAGTATCTGCATCTGTGTGTGTTTGTGTTTCTGCTTCTATCAGTGTGTGTCTGTGTGTATGTGTCTGTCTGTGTCTTTCTGTGTCTTTCTGTGTGTGTCCGTCTTTCTGTGTGTGTCTGTGTGTGTACGTGTCTTTGTGTCTGTGTGTGTCTGTGTGTGTCTGCGTCATTATGTGTCAGTCTGTGTGTCTGTATTTGTCTGTGTCTGTGTGTGTCCGTCTGTCTGTGTGTGTCAGTGTGTCTGTGTGTGTCTGTGTCTCTGTTCCTCCGTGTAGTTACTGTGGGGCAGGGGTGCACAACTCCGGTCCTCCAGGGCCAGTCTGTGCACAGCTTTTTGTTCCAACCGATGGCCTTGATTTTACTTTGCAGACATTTCTATAAACTATGCTTGCAGTCCGTGTCTGTAGCCGGTGCAAATAGAAATATCAGATCAAGATGTGATTGGGCTACAATCGTTTAAGATTCTTGTTAAAACATTGTTACAAGAGCATTGTACAAAAACCATCTGCAGAATCTGTTCCAGTGGGGGTGCAGAGATGTCTCAGTCTCAGTGTTTTCACAGATTGAAAGTTGAGGTAACTTCGCCCGCACATCCAGCAGAGGGTGCTGTTGTGACGTGTTGAACAGGAAATGGGCACCTTTAGCGTATTCATTAAGGAGCGTGTCCATACCAGAATGCCACTCTGAATAGCGTGCCTGGCTCAAATGACAGAAACAGTTATTCCGAAGTCCTCCCAGGGTATCAGCCCAACCACGGTGCCTCCGGCTTTCTGCATCTCGTACAGTATTTCTGCAGCGCTTGACACCAGAGCACCAGAAATTTCACATCGTACAGAGAGTGTCCGTCTGAAGAGTGTAATAATCCTATGATATACATCTTCCACAAATCTGGTGTAGATTATAACAATTTCCGTCTAATTTCCAACCTCCCATTTGTGTCAAAAGTACTTGAACGTGTTGTGGCAGCCCAACTTCAAACTCACCTGGATTCAAATAACCTCCTTGAACCCTTCCAATCTGGCTTCCGACCAAAACATAGTCTGTGTGTGTCTGTGTGTGTCTGTATCTGTATGTGTCTGTCTGTGTGTCTGTATTTGTCTGTGTGTGTCTGAGTGTCTGCGTCTGTGTGTTTGTGTTTCTGCGTCTGTCAGTGTGTGTCTGTGTGTGCATGTGTCTGTCTGTGTCTTTCTGTGTGTGTCTGTGTGTGTCCATCTTTCTGTGTGTGTCTGTGTCTGTGTGTGTATGTGTCTGTGTCTCTGTTCCTCCACGGAAAAACAGTGTCAGAGCTATGAAGAAAAACCCCAAAACATCAGTCAGTGACAGGAAGTGTGAAGATCTGAGTGTTTCTGTGTTTGTGTGTGTCTGTGAGTGTCTGTGAATGTCTGTGTGTGTCTGTGTGTGTCTGTATGGGTCTGTCTTTCTGTGTGTGCCTGTGTGTGTCTGTATCTGTGTGTGTGTCTGTGTGTGTCTGTATGTGCCTGTGTCTGTCTGTGTCTGTGTGTCTGTATCTGTATGTGTCTGTCTGTGTGTGTCTGTGTGTGTCTGTGTTTGTCCGTCTGTCTGTGTGTGTCTGTCTGAGTGTGTCTGTGTGTGTCTGTCTGAGTGTGTCTGTGTGTGTATGTGTCTTTGTGTCAGTGTGTGTCTGTGTGTGTCTGTGTGTGTCTGTGTCTCTGTTCCTCCGTGTAGTTCCTGTGGGGCAGGGGTGCACAACTCCGGTCCTGCACGGCCAATCAGTGCACAGCGTTTCGTTCCAACCGATGGCCTTGATTTTAGTTTTCAGACATCTCTATAAACTATGCTTGCAGTCTGTGTCTGTAGCCGGTGCATATACAAATGTCAGATCAAGATATGATTGGGCTACAATCGCTAAGATTCTTGTTAAAACATTGTTACAAGAGCATTGTACAAGCATTGCTATACACTGAAGACAATAGAGTTTGAGGTCAAAAGATGTACATGATGATAGCACCAGTATGAATTAAGTCTACAAAGTCTACAAAAACATTCTGTCTGAAAAGCTACCGAGAAATGCATGCAAACTAATTAGGAGGAACTTCATCATGCAGCAAGACAATGACCCAAAACGCATTGAGAACACAACTTCATTAGGGGCAGGAAGTGGAAGGTTTTAGACTGGCCAAGTCAATCCCCAGACCTTAACTTAATTGAGCACGCATTTCACGTCCTGAAGAGGAGATGGAAGTGAAAAAACCCTCAAACAAACAACAACTGAAAGAGGCCGTGTTGTACCCCTGAATAGGGGGACGAAATAATAATTGTGACTCAACACAGGGTTTCTCCACTGATGGCTTCATCACAAGTTCTCCTCCTACTGCACAAAGGCAGACATGAGTAATCAATATCAGGTTAGCAGAATGAGACGGTTTTGCACATCATTGATTTTTCACAAAACAGACCATGAATTCAGTCAAACTTTGCAAATTATGAGTGTATTACTGCTTTTCACTTGTCTCAGCTTCATTTAAAGCCTGGAAAGGCATCACAAAAAGATTAACACAACAGTTTGATGATGTCAATGGGTCACAGGCTTGATGCAGTTATTGCAAGCAAGGGATGTGCTACAAAATATTACGAATTATTTACTTTAATACTCTCTGTACCAATACCTCACCTAGAAATTGGGTGGTCTTATCCCAAAGGTGCTATGTTTTAAGTAGTTTAGCACATCAAGGCGTAAATTCGAGGAAATAAAAGATGAAATTATGAGCTCTTGTCTCGTGTTCATCTTTTTATCTCAACCCCAAATGTATTCATTGTATTGCAATAACAAAGGAATTGGCCTTGCTGTTCCAAATTATCTCATTTAATTTATTTTCATACATGGTACATAAATGGATCCAGTGGTACATGACTGCATCCTGTGAATCCAATCCAGTTCAGGCACGTGACCATCTCCGTAAGAGAGAGAGGACAAACCCAGTCAAGAATGACTGAGAACTACAAGCCTGATCTGCAGTTCCTGTTCCTGCTTATTCCTGTTTTGACGCACATTGGGTGTGTTCTGTCCAAGGTTCAGCAGCGGTGAAAGTATCAGACCGAGGGACGGAGAGACTGTAACATGGAGGCTAAAGCTTTGCTTCCTGAGGACGATCTCTGTTGCTCTGTATGTTGTGACATTTTTAAAGAGCCTGTTGTTCTGAAATGCAGCCACAGCTTCTGTAGAGTGTGTCTGCAGCAGTGCTGGGAAGAGAAGAGCTCTCGAGAGTGTCCAATCTGCAGGAGAAAGGGCTCTATGGATGAACCTCCTCTAAACCTGGCCTTAAGAAACATTGTGGAGTCTTACTTAAAGCAGAAGATTGAGAGAGAAACTGCAGACAAGACTGAAGCTCGCTGTAGTCTTCATGGAGAGAAACTTGTTTTATTCTGTGAACATGACAAAGAGCCTCTCTGTCTCATCTGTCAGACTTCAAAAAAACACAGGAACCACCCGGTCTGTCCAGTGGAAGAGGCCGCTCTGGAGCTGAAGGTATTCTTTTTTCAATTATAATTTGAAATTCAAGTCAGTATTGCATCTGAAAGTCTTGTTTTAAAGCCTCAAAACATCCAGTATTTTAGATTTCAGTACAATGTACTAGGAGTAAAATGTGGGCATGGTTAAGTCCGGATTCACAGTTGTGATTGTGGGCCTTTTATAGTGAATACAGCTCCATAAGTGTAACATTGAAATACAGTGTGATTTCATAAATATATAGCAATGATGCATTAGATTAGATACTGACAGCACAAATACAACACAATACTTTTACTCTAACAAAATAAAGGTCTGGATCTGATAAAACTACTGTCATATAAACTGTTATCTGCTTGAGGAGAGAACTGTGCAACAACCAGGAAGTGCAGAAATCTACACCGAGTGAATAACCAGTGGAGACAGAGTTGTATATACTCTCTCAAAAATGGATGTGTTAATATCGAACACAATAAATCAAGCCGGTTCTATGAATGCTTCAACATTCCTTACAGTTGGCTGTAAATTATTTGTATGTACAGCACAGTATTATTATCCTATTTTGCTGAATAAGTCCTAACTGGTTCATATAACTCCAGGAGGAACTCAAGCCTGCACTTAATCTTGTCAAAGAAAAACTGAAGAAGTTTACTGAGGTTGAACAAGGATGTAAGAAGACAGCAGAACACATCAGGGTGAGTAACACAACTAGTAAATATGTAGTATTTTTGATGAATGTTGTGTGTGACATGGATAACAAACACACCAACTGCCATACATAAATAACAAAGCGTAGTTACACTATTCAGGTTTAAAATGGTGTTTGAATCGCAGAGTCAAGCCCAGCACACAGAGAGGCAGATAAAGGCAGAGTTTGAGAAGCTCCACCAGTTCCTGCATGAGGAAGAGGAGGCCAGACTAGCTGCACTGAAGGAGGAAGAGGAGAAGAAGAGTCGGATAATGGAGGAGAAGCTAGAACACATCAGTGGAGACATCTCCACCCTCACAGACAAAATCACAGCTCTAGAGACGGCCATGGAGACCGAAGACACCTCCTTTTTAAAGGTAGGAGCTTCATTTACTGACTGAGTTTATACCGATTCACCTCAGTAAAGTAACGTCACGTGTGCTGTTATCATCCTCTTCACTTTCATTAACATGGCTCCTGCTGTTTCTCACCTATTGTTTCTCATAATGGAATGGACTGAATACATTTATACACTCACAATGATGCTCTTATTGTGTGTTTTTTTCAGAGCTACAACAACCTCAAGGAAAGGTATGTGGACTCTCAGCTCATTTCATCTTGTGTGTTTAAGTCTCTTCAGTTCCCGATGCTGACTGACTCCTGCCTGTCGTTACAGAGCCCAGTGCACACTGCAGGACCCAGAGCTGCTCTCAGGGGCGCTGATAGACGTGGCCAAACACCTGGGCAACCTGACGTTCAGAGTCTGGGAGACGATGCTGGGGATGGTGCAGTACAGTGAGTATCTGGGCCAGATGCTGAAATCAGGTTTTTTTTACAAACATTTAATGAACACATGAAAGAGGAGGAACAGGCTGCATGTTGACATGGTGCTGAAGATAAACAGCACAGAGTCATCCAGTCTCAGAGCAGGAAGATCCTGAGGGCTGCACTGCACTGCTCGCAGTTTAATATCAGAACTCATGCAGACACAGAATTAACACACAATGTAAAACCTCATCAATAATATGCTTTATTAGCTGCGAGAATTGATTCTATTGAATTTGCAATGATGTGTTCATTGATTCATGACTTTTCATAATGCAAATAGGTTTTATATTTAAAATATGAATCACTATAACTACAGTATATTGTTATCCATAACTAGTATATGTCATTTCCTGTGTATGGGACCTAATCTGAATAGAGTATTTGAAATGGTCCTGCCACACGCCATGGGCGGACACAAGAGATGGACACAGGGAGGTTGTTATGATCGGAACCATTCGCAGACTCCAAGATGTAATAAATAACACGCTTCAATCAAAGTGCCACAGAAATAGTTCAGTGCACGGCAATAAGGGCAATACAGGCAAGGCAGTTTGAGTCCAAAGGGTCAGAGTCCAAACAACCAGAGCAGTGTGGAGAAGGCAGGGTGGGGTGGGGGGGTGTGGACAGGTAACCAGAGCAGTGTGGAGAAGGCAGGGTGGGGTGGGGGGGTGTGGACAGGTAACCAGAGCAGTGTGGAGAGGGCAGGGTGGGGTGTGGGGTGTGGGGTGTGGACAGGTAATCGGGAGAAAGGGAAAACATGGAATGGAACATTGACATAAAAAACATAGAAAAGGATAAACAGGGAAATTAACTACAACAGAGGCACGGAACGTGACAGGAAAACATGAAACTAAACATTTATCAACACAAATACAAGCTATGATACAAGCTATGATACAATAACACGAGACGTGAGGCAGCACTGGCATTTTAATAAATAAAAAATAAAAAAATTGGATTCAAAAAATTCATTAAAAAAAATATAATAATAATAAGTTTCATTTGTATTGCATACATAAAATGTAAAGGGCTTTGCATTCAGCCAGTTACAAATAATTATAAAAACAACACATTGTAGATAAAATATAATAATAATAAATACTGTGATTGTGGAAATACATTCACACAACAAACAAATAACAAGACAAGACAAACACTAACACGACTGCCTTAAAGGAGCGACGGTCTTAAAAGAAAGCTCCCTCAGTCTCTTTTGGTGGTGTAGTTGGCCAGGGCCCCGGCCGGGATATTTCATGCTGCCAGTTGCACCTCCCCTGACAGCAGCGGTAGGAGGCGCAACGCCCACTCCTCCACCAGGTGTGTGTGTTCTCTCCTGTACCTCTTCTTCCCACCGTTTAAATATCTCTCTTCTTCATATTTCAGCTCCTGTGATGATGGACCCCAACATTGCACATGCCAATCTCTCTCTCTCTGATGATCTGACCACTGTGAGAGACACAGGTACAGCGCAGAAATGTCCTGACAACCCAGAGAGATTTAACCACTGTGTAAATGTGCTAGGATCTGAGGGGTTTACCTCAGGGAAACACAGCTGGGAGGTGAAGGTTGGGAATAAACGTCAGTGGGATGTAGGAGTGGTGAAAGAGTCCATCAACAGGAAGGGAGATATAGCAGCCAGCCCAGGGAAAGGATTCTGGGTCATAATGCTGAGGAATGGTGATGAGTACAGTGCAGCAGGAGTAGATGACCTCACACTGGAGAGGAAACCCCAGAGCATCAGGGTGCAGCTGGACTATGACAGGGGGGAGGTGTCCTTCTTCAACTCCAGTGACATGTCACTCATTTACACTTTTAAACACACATTTACTGAGAGGGTGTTCCCATTCTTCTCTCCCTGTTTGAGAGATGATGGGAACGATGAGCCCCTGAAAATCTGCCCAGTGAAAGTCTCAGTAACAGTGACGTCATCCCAGTGAAGGTGTTTGTGTAAAAATGAAACTAGAAATACTGTCTGAGATTTAGGATGTGTCTGATCTGCCTCAGCATGCCTGGCTGTTGACTTGAGCTTTGGGACACATGCTGGAGATGATCGGGGGGGTTGACGGTGTACCAGTTGATGGTGTACTCGCATCAAATTCAAAACATTGGTGCTAGCCTTCCAAGCAGTTAAGTGGTCTTCCCCAGCTTATCTACAAAAAATCATCAGACCCTACACCCCTGCCAGACCTCTTCGTTCAGCCTCCACAGGCCGCTTGGCACCTCCCCCTCTCTGAACCTCCACCTCACGCTCACGACTGCTGTCTGTTCTGGCTCCACGGTGGTGGAACGAACTCCCCGTTGAGGTCAGAACTATAGAATCTCTCCCCACCTTCAAGCGCAAGCTGAAGACACACCTCTTCAAGCAGCACCTCTCCCCATCCCTCCCTACCTCCCTGTGAACCTTAATTGTCGTCTCTGTGACTTGCTTTGTGTATCGGTATTTTTAGTTTTCTAGGTAAGCAGTGTTTGGATAGTTAACTTTGGTCACTTTTGCTCTGTTTGTTTGTTTCTTTGTTCAAAAAAAACAAAAACAAATTGGCCCTCGTCCTTATCTTTGTTGTACAGGTAGCAGTTGAAATTGTACTTCCCTCTAGGGTCTTTCAGCGAACTTATCCCTGGTTATGGATATGCACTTTGTTGTACGTCGCTCTGGATAAGAGCGTCTGCCAAATGCCAATAATGTAATGTAATGTAACCAGTACCCAATGGAAGATAAACAGACAGAGGAACACTCTCAGTATCTAGACAGGTACACACATCGAGTACACCACTTTGTGCCAGGCCAAGCAGCCACTGAATGCTACAGTATGAAACGCTCCAAAGGGAATACATCAGAGGACTTTTATTCTGAAGCATAACCATCACCCTGGAATATATTGATAGATTACATTTCTTACATTCTTGGATATTACATCATCCACACAATAAAATGACAACAGTATAACAGCAGCTACAGGTAATGTCTTTCTGTGTAAGTGAGAAATAAACTATTACTGCAGCGTTAAATGACGCATTGCTTGTAGAGATTAACCCTGATTCTTATTTGTTGTAGTTCTTATTTGGGGAGGCATGGCTCAGGCAGTAAGAGCAGTCGGAGGGTTGCCAGATTGATCCCTAACCCCCAAATTCTCCTGATTGGCTGGTCGGTTGTCAATTGTACATCGCTTAGAATAAAGGCGCTATATAAACGCCAACCATTTAAATGCTTTCCCTGGGTTTTCAAATGTATTTATTTTTTTACAGACAACATTCCAGGCTCTAATTAGTTGCAAGTATTGAATTGCATCTGAATCGTAAAGAACTGCTCCTTTGTAGAGTCAGGCTGGCTGCCCTTTACACATTAGGCTACTGAACACCTTCAAAACACTGACAACTATGCACACCATCCAGCCTGGCACTTCTCCGAGCGTACCAGTGATAGCAGCAACACGATAACACGGCTGCAGAGATTGTTTGTGCGCACTCGGCAGCCGCTACTTTATATAGGGACATGCAAGGTCGCTGGTTCGATTCCCGGTGTAGCCGCAATTAGATCCACACAGCAGTTGGGCCCTTGAGCAAAGCCCTTAAACCTGCATTGCTCCAGGGGAGGATTGTCTCCTGCTTAATCTAATCAACTGTACGTCGCTCAGGATAAGAGCTTCTGCCAAATGCCAATAATGTAATGTAATGTAATGTAAAACCCCACAGCTAACCCAATGACGGAATTTAGCGGGGGCCGAAGGGGGTTTTGCGTGCTTGTCCTTCTGGCGTTGCTGGGAGAACATTAGTTGGGTTAATTATTAACCTCCGTACAAGAACAGAGCACAATTATGTTTAAGAATATACTGGGTCCGTTGCCATGGGTCGGATAAGGATTGACCTGCCCCATATCCCGCTTATAGCTGGCCAGAAACGGATCAGTACAATTCTTAATATTCTCCGTTCTCAAACGGGGCCGTATTGTACGCTTAGTGGTTACTATAGTTTTACTCGTTTATCTGACTCCATTTAAAATATAATTTAGAAATTTGGTTTTGCAACTTACGCGGACCTCGGGAGTGATTACATTCGACTTGTACCTGCGCCACCATTACTCAATAGATGCTCCCGGGATTAGCATTACTGCTGAAATCTCAGTTCGGTGGAGAACTCAGAGGCTGCGGGTCCAGTCAACACAATACATGCAAACCTGCCATGATAGTTGCGAGCCCAGGTTGGCGTAGCATTAACTGGGCTCCTTAGAGCTAATTTGGCAGGAACCAGCGCCGTAACGCCCAAGGGTTCCCTTCGCACCAAATCACAAGAGCCGTGCGTCACCCGACCCTTTAAGGGACAGAAATTGCTGGCCGCACAGCTTAGAACTACCACAGGTGAACCGCCCCGCCGATCGTCGGTCTTTAGCCACCATTTCCCCCTGAGTATTCAGTTGTAATTTAGGCTGAAAAGGTACAAGATGAATTAGAGTCATGGAGATCACGCAAGTTACAAACAAAATAGTTTATTCGCAGACAGGTAGGTTATTAGCTTTAGAATATCACAATCAAGTATAAAATACACAAATTAAGAATAGAGATAGAGTAAATAATCATACTTGGCCTGCTTGGACTACACACAAACACAGAGTATAGAATATGCCGTATGGAAAGTCGAATACGATCTTCCTGATACTTACATACACGTACAATATGCTGTGTGGGAAGTCGAATACGATCTTCCACTGCTACACATACATACATACATACACAAGACATGTTGTGTGGGAAGTCGAATACGATCTTCCCAGATTGGTCTGTCTCCCTTGCTTTTATGCCAAATCATACGTTTGGAACCAGGCGGCAGTGCCATAAATCAACCCGGAGGGGTGGTCAAATCTGTTATTTAGACCCCCACCGTTGGGGGTTGTTCAGTAGGGAAAATGAGATGATTACCAGGAGAGGACGTGTAGGTTTTCCCTTGGGATACTGAAACTATAGTTTATTAAATTCCATTTGGTATGAAATGTATCTCATCCGATTCCTTGATTTTATCAGATCACATCCATACCAAACAGATTACCCTTATGTTTTATTATGTTGCAGTTATCATGAAACTTCCCTCCTGATTATCCATTTTACATGCAATTCCTGTTACCATTACATAAGACTTAATGCAATAATACAAGGATCACATGGGCAATGTTTTCAAGGTGTTACCGGGTCTATTTACTATCTTAATAGCAGTTTTGAATATTTAATCTAAGAGAGCAGTCACCAGTGTAATGACAGCAGTGCCCAAATGAGGGCACTGTGGCATTGTCCAGAGTCTTCCCCCTTGGAAGTGACCAGGTATGGGGTCACAGGGAGGTCACCAATGTTCGGGAGGATTCTTTTCCCATGACCCAACTGGCCTTGGACCACTCATACATCTTAACTCCCCAACAGGTAGTCTAAACAACATTGGAACCCCAGCTCTCAGGCCCCTCACAAATGGCAGCCCTTCCTGACCTTAACCACCATGCTACAGGCCGCCCCATCATATCTATGAATGCTGTAGTAGACTGTTACAAAAACTAGACCATTACACCAGTCACACTGAACCAATCAGAATAACACCAAACATCACTATATTCTGACCTGGGATTATCATGAAACATCTTTATACCATCTCCAATATTCCTGTTCTGGAATGTGAGAAAAGGGGGGCCCCCAGGGCCCAAGAAGGCGCCTCTAAGAATCCTTCTCTAGCTCTCCCCCACAGGCATGCATGCCAACGGTGGGGGCTAACAATGTATGCTCCAGGAGGGGGAAGTCAGCAAGCTGACCAGCGCATGAGACCAAATGTTACTTATGACTGGCTTACAGTAATATAGAGTCGCTCGTACATATAAATGAAATTAATTGTTTGTGAAGCCATTCATTTGGAGGCGACAGGTGGGAACATACCTGTCACCTTTCACCTTGGGGTTAGTGATGGAGAAGCCAGTCTGGAACAGCATGAGTGTCAGCGAGCCGTGTCAAGCCTTATCAACACTAAGTCATGCCCATTTCCATAACGCGGAGCTGCAAACACTCATGGAGAAGTGTGCCAAAGGAAACTGAGGCTTTTATAGTTAAAGGGTATCACTGCTGAAAATTATACTTCCAATTTCATGCTTCTTACCCTACCTTTTGTTAAATATTCTTTTGTGAGAATATTGTTTCACAGCAAAGAAAATCAATGGTCTTCAACAATGTTATTGCATGACTGAGGTGTCCTCCTACCTAACATCTCTTTGTTGGTTGATGCCCTCCCAGAATGTTGGAGATTCAAATGGGTTCTATTCTAACATTCTGTTTCTCATTTTGGGCCACAGTTTTGTTCGTTTCTGTGCCCTGATCCCCTTACTTATGAATGCAAGCCCCACCTTAATGAAACATGCGCCATGGTATTGCTCAAATGGAATCCTGAACTGCTTTGTAGACATCAAAATAATAGCCTCATATTCAGAATCACAAAGCCAGGAGAGATAAATGATTGTGCATACTGGGGGATCAAACGGTGGTGTTTAGAGTTTACTATACTGCATGTGTCAGCTTCATTCAATTCAGTACACATACTGCAAAGCCCCATTGATGGTTGATTAGTAATGCCTTTAGCCCACAAGTCTGAAGCAGTATCGCAAAGTAGGAACACTCAGTTAGCTGGATAGCTGTGCCTAGATCAGCTCTTTTGACTTCAGTCCATGTTTCAGATTTGAGAGGCGGTTCCAGGCTGTACTGAGTGCAGCCATCCAGCTGACTGAGTAACTCATCCTGCTTGGTGAAACAGGCCCCAGGGGTCACTTGTGGAAACATCTGAGAAGGTCAGCGCGCACCACGTTTGTCTTACGGTCCCCTGCTGATGAAAAGACTCCCAGTCTCCCAGTCCTCTTCCCTATCCCTGCAAGGTGAGTGGGGAACGGGTGATACCTGCAGGAATACCCATCATACCTTTGGGAAAGCCAAACGGAAACAGGAGATAGAGAGGTCCTTCTTCAGCCACGGAAAAAGGGCTGCGGAATCAGAGACGACTTTAGACTTTAGAAGGAGAAACGTTGGTGCGTTCTGGTCTATTACTATATGGGAAATGTACAGTAGCCTGTAAGTTGTAAATCACATGCATTGAAACCCAGCATAAACATATGGAAAATCTTTTCTCCCCAATGGAAACTGACTGTTCATATTCATTCATCAAGTTTATCCAAGTCCCTGTGATTTTAGAAAAATAACACAAATATCTTTCAGAAAGATCTTTCCACTATCTGGGAAAATGTTGTTCCAATACAGAGGTGTTTCAAAAGGTGCAACATATATTATTTTGTTAATTTCATGAAATTAAATCGACACAATAACTAAATTCCTATGTGAGCCTTCTTGTACGCTTTGCATAGTGGAAACTGAATTGATGAATGTGCACTCTCCCTCGTAAAGAAAATAAAAGAAACTGCTTTATCTCATGAATGCATATCTTTTGGGAAATATTTAGCCCACCTACTTATTCATGCGATTATCTAACCAGCCAAGTCCTGACAGGCCTGGTCTGTCTGTATGTGTCTGTGTGTGTCTGTATCTGTATGTGCGTGTCTGCGTGTCTGTATGTCTGTATCTGTATGTGCGTGTCTGCGTGTCTGTATGTCTGTATGTGTCTGTGTGTGTCTGCATCTGTCTGTGTGTCTGTATTTGTCTGTGTGCGTCTGTGAGTGTTTGTGTTTCTGCGTCAGTCAGTGTGTGTCTGTCAGTGTCTATGTGTCTGTGTCTTTCTGTGTGTGTCTGTGTGTGTCCGTCTGTCTGTGTGTGTCTGTGTGTGTCTGTGTCTCTGTTCCTCCGTGTAGTTACTGTGGGGCAGGGGTGCACAACTCCGGTCCTCCAGGGCCAATCTGTGCACAGCGTTTTGTTCCAACCGATGGCCTTGATTTTAGTTTCCGGACATTTCTATAAGCTATGCTTGCAGTCTGTGTCTGTAGCCGGTGTATATACAAATGTCAGATTGTAAGGTGGAAATGATTAACATCTGGCATTATCACTCAGGGCTGGTCAGCTTGCTGGCTTCCTCTGTTATTGTGGCAAAATGTGGCTGTAAAGTAATTTAACCCAGGAGCATGCACCATTAACCCCCACTATCTCCGCTCCCATACAGGCAGGAGCCTGTGGGGGAAGACTCAGGCCTCCAGCCGTGAAACTCGTTACGACGGGGCAACATCCTTTACGGCACGGGAAGGTTTCAGAGGGCACGGCCTGTTGGGCCCATTTTTCCCTTCAACCCCTTCCTTACTCCCTCCCTCTCAGATCTCCCTCTTCCTCAGTCACTAAATGATGTGTACAGCACTGGATGTTTCATAACAAAGTCAGTTTAGATAATATTCATGTTTGGTATTATTCTGATTGTTTCAGTGCAACTGGTGCAATGGTTTCATTTCTGCAACAGCAAACCCTGGACATCATAACCAACCAGGAACCAGGGAGAAACTGTGTGGAGCTCTGCCCCAGTGAAAGTCATGTGCCTCAACCCCCCTGCGTTTCCTGGGGAGGCGTGGCTCCATATTACAGATCAGGAACCCATTTTTAGGGTTAACATCAAAGGCCAGATTTTGGATTTAAGGACAGTAAACTAAGCAATCTGGGAGGATGCAATCAGACTCCAGTGCACACCGTGCATGTAAGTTCTATGTACAGGGTGTCTATAGCCTGACTCCCATATGTAGCTTTTATTACCAGGTATGACTTTTAAGACTCCGTAATTTGGTTTCCGTTGTAATGTTTTTTGATTTGGAACTAGTGTGTAATTGCGTATGTAACCTGCCTGGTAAAATAAATTGTTAAAACTTGATCTGTGTGGTTTCGCTTACTGACACTCAATGTTATACAGGGAATGCGTGGTTTACCCCCTCGAACTGGTCTAGGGAGGATGATTATTTTCACTTCCTGTATAGCACCCGTAGACCTATGTTGGTAAATCCCTTGCCTCCGCATGGTAGTTCATTCATGTCGAGCACAGCCTTAGCTATGTTGGTCTGCTTGGGTCCCTAGGCTGCAAACAGATATACCCGAGAGTAGCTATTCCTGCAACCTCTGTCATGACTACAGATAGCTAGTCAGTTCGTGAGACGTGCACATAACGTGCGATGTGACATGCGGTGGTACCAGCAGAGGATTGTTCAGCAAGTTCTTCTCAGTACAGGACTCCTATAGCGATCAAGTCAAAATGATAAATAAGACATCCACCAAATGTGGACAACTAATCTAAATTATTATTCAAATGGAGTCAGATAAACGAAGGTGAAGGTATTGTGGAGATTCTTGGTCAGCCCGGACCAGTAAAGAGCGGAAGGCAGAGTGGTACTCCTGTCTTTGTATCATGGTTTATTTATTGGCTGATCTAGACTGTCCGCATAGGGGCCACTAATTTTTAACCCTATTAGTATTCTTTCAGCAACACCAGAAGGACAAGCACGCTAATACCTTCAGCCCTCGCTAAATTCCGTCGTTGGGTTAGCGTGGGGTTTTACAAGATCAAGACATGATTGGGCTACAATAGGTAAGATTCTTGTTAAAACATTGTTATAAGAGCATTGTACAAAAAGTATTGGAACAGCAAGGTCAATTCCTTTGTTTTTGCTATGCACTGAAGACAATAGAGTTTGAGGTCAAAAGATGTACATGAGAGATCCGAATTTCAGCTTTTAGCTTTTAGTTTTAGTATTTTTATCTAGATTTGTTAAATAACTTATCAGAACATATCACCTTTTGTATCAGACCACCCAATTTTTAGGTGAGCAAAAGTATTGGAACATGTGACTGACAGGTGTTTCTTGTTGCCCAGATGTCTCCTGTTACATTGACTAAATAGTTCTGTGTGTGAACTCTTGGTTTAAGCCTTGGGTTTTGCCTGTGAAGAAATATAAATAAACCGCCGGCATACTGAGCAACAGATATGAAACAGGTCGACCACGGAAAACAACAGCAGTTGATGACAGAGACATTGTCAGAGCTATGAAGAAAAACCCCAAAACATCAGTCAGTGACAGGAAGTGTCATGACATGCAGGTTAGGCTGATTGGAGAGTCTAAATTGCCCGTAGGTATGAGTGTGTGAGTGAATGGTGTGTGTGCCCTGCGATAGACTGGTGACCTGTCCTGGGTGTATTCCTGCCTTTCGCCCAATGTATGCTGGGATAGGCTCCAGCCCCCCTGCGACCCTGATCAGGATAAGCGGGTTCAAATAATGGCTTAGGCTTGCATGGAGTGGGTTCACTAATCAGTATTGATGATGTAACTTATGGTGATAGCACCAGTATGAATTCAGTCTCCAAAAGTCTACAAAAACATTCTGTCTGAAAAGTTATCGAGAAATGCGTCCTAACTAATTAGGAGGAACTTCATCCTGCAGCAAGACACAACTTCATTCGGGGCAGGAAGTGAATGGTTTGAGACTGGCCAAGTCAATCACCAGACCTTAATTGAGCACGCATTTCACATCCTGAAGAGGAGATTGAAAGGAAAAAACCCTCGAAACAAACAACAACTGAAAGAGGCTGTGTTGTACCCCTGAATAGGGGGACGAAATAATAATTGCGATCAATATTAGATTAGCAGAATAAGATCATTTTGCAGATCACTGATTTGTAACTTTATCACATTTCAGACCGTTAATTCAATCTTTTTAAACGTCGCAAATTATGAGTGTATTACTGCTTTTCACTTGTCACAGCTGCAGTAAAAGCCTGGAAAGGCATCACAAAAAGATTAATACAACAGTTTGATGATGTCAATGGGTCACAGGCTTGATGCAGTTATTGCAAGCAAGGGATGTGCTACAAAATATGAAGTATTATTTACTTTAATACTCTCTGTACCAATACTTTTGCTCACCTAGAAATTGGGTGGTCTGATACCAAAGGTGCTATGTTTTAAGTAGTTTAGCGCATCTAGGCGTAAATACGAGGAAATAAAAGATGAAATGATGTACTCTTGTCTCGAGTTCATCTTTTTACCTCAAACCCAAATGTAATCAGTGTATCACAAAGGAATTGGCCTCACTGTTCCAAATAATGTCATTTAATTTATTTTCATACATGGTGTAGAGGTAAATGTATTCCTCCGTACGATTGTCAGTAGAAAAATAAATGCGTCTTTGTTTCAAATAGATAGTTTAATATAGTAGAGGAACTAGTGGTTCTGTTCCCCGAGTTCAGATCAACAAGAGCTAAAAGATGAGGCAGGATGTCAACACTTATACCATGTCCCTCAATGGAGACAGTGGAACATATGGCCATTGTCATACATTAAAACACATCACAGGAGTGGGGAGGGGGGTGATTAGATCTGGTGAGGGGGTCAAGTGATTAGGTCAGGTGGGGAGGTAAAACAATGTGTGGGGAAAGGGGTTGAGGGAGGGGGTAGAGGATATAACAGAGAGGTACTGATCAAAGAGGTACATTTCACAAGATTGGGGGCTAGATAGGGTTGTAGATTGACCAAACAAAGCGAGGTGCTTCAGGGGTTGGCTGTAGTGGACTTGCCTCCCATGTTTTCCAACACATCATACATAAATGGATCCAGTGGTACATTACTGCATCCCGTGAATCCAATCCAGTTCAGGCACGTGACCATCTCCGTAAGAGAGAGAGGACAAACCCAGTCAAGAATCTCCTGGTGACTGAGAACTACAAGCCTGATCTGCAGTTCCTGTTCCTGCTTATTCCTGTTTTGAATCACATAGGGTGTGTTCTGTCCAAGATTCAGCAGCGGTGAAAGTATCAGACAAAGAAACTGAAAGACTGTAACATGGAGGCTAAAGCTATGATTCCTGAGGATGATCTCTGTTGCTCTGTATGTTGTGACATTTTTAAAGAGCCTGTTGTTCTGAAATGCAGCCACAGCTTCTGTAGAGTGTGTCTGCAGCAGTGCTGGGAAAAGAAGAGCTCTCGAGAGTGTCCCATCTGCAGGAGAAAGGCCTCTATGTATTGTCCTACTCTAAACCTGGCCTTAAGAAGCATTGTGGAGTCTTACTTAAAGCAGAAGACTGAGAGAGAAACGACAGACAAGACTGAGGCTCGCTGTAGTCTTCACGGAGAGAAACTTGTTTTATTCTGTGAACATGACAAAGAGCCTCTCTGTTTCATCTGTCAGACTTCAAGAAAACACAGAAACCACCCGGTCTGTCCGGTGGAAGAGGCCGCTCTGGAGCTGAAGGTATTCTTTTTTTAATCATAATTAAAAATTCAACTCAGCATTGTGTCTGAAAGTCTTGTTTTAAAGCCTCAAAACATCTAGTATTTTAGATTTCAGTACAATGTACTTGGAGTAAAATGTGGGCATGGTTAAGTCCTGATTCACAGTTGTGATTATGGGCCTTTTATCATGAATACAGCTCCAGAAATGTAACATTGAAATGCAATGTGATTTCATAAATATATAGCAATGAAGTGTGAGATTAGATACTGACAGCACAAATATAGCACAAGACTTTTACTCAAACAAAATGAAGGTCTAGATCTGATAAAACTACTGTCATATAAATTGTTATCTGCTTGAGTAGAGAACTGTGCAACAACAAGGAAGTGCAGAAATCTACACTGAGTGAATAACCAGTGCAGACAGAGCTGTATATACTCTCTCAAAATGGATGTGTTAATATCGAACACAATAAATCAAGCCGGTTCTGTGAATGGCGGCACGGATGGTGCAGTGGGTAGCACTGCCGCCTCACAGCAAGGAGGTCCTGGGTTCAAATCCCCATCGGCCGGGGCCTCTCTGTGCGGAGTTTGCATGTTCTCCCCGTGTTTGCGTGGGTTTCCTCCGGGTACTCCGGTTTCCTCCCACAGTCCACAGACAGGCATGTTAGGCTGATTGGAGAGTGTAAATTTCCCATAGGTATGAGTGTGTGAGTGAATGGTGTGTGTGCCCTGGGATGGACTGGTGACCTGTCCAGGGTGTATTCCTGCCTTTCACCCAATGGGCTGCAGCCCCCCTGAGACCCTGTTCAGGATAAGCGGGTTAAGATAATGGATGGATGGACGGTTCTGTGAATGCTTCAACATTCCTAACAGTTGGCTGTAAATTACATTATGTACAGCCCAGTGGTGGCGGTTTTCTAATCCGAATATGCTGAAGTATTTGACTGGTTTAATTGTACTGAAAATGCATAATGCATAATGCTATGACGCCATAGAAGCATATTTCACTCATCTTTTCTCGAGTGGTTGCAGGTATAGTATATTCCATACTAAATTTCCCATGTTCTTACACTTACAAAATTACACTGACCGTCACTAGTGTAGCAGGGGTAATACTGTGCTATTTGTGAGGATAAGTCTGAACTGGTTCATATCACTCCAGGAAGAACTCAAGCCTGCACTTAATCTTGTCAAAGAAAAACTGAAGAAGTTTACTGAGGTTGAACAAGGATGTAAGAAGACAGCAGAACACATCAGGGTGAGTAACACAACTAGTAAATATGTAGTATTTTTGATGAATGTTGTGTGTGACATGGATAACAACACACCAACTGCCTACATGAATAACCAAGCGTAGTTACACTATTCAGGTTTTAAATGGTGTTTGAATCGCAGAGTCAAGCCCAGCACACAGAGAGGCAGATAAAGGCAGAGTTTGAGAAGCTCCACCAGTTCCTGCGTGAGGAAGAGGAGGCCAGACTAGCTGCACTGAAAGAGGAAGAGGAGCAGAAGAGTCGGATAATGGAGGAGAAGCTAGAACACATCAGTGGAGACATCTCCACCCTTACAGACAAAATCACAGCTCTAGATACGGCCATGGAGACCGAAGACACCTCCTTTTTAAAGGTAGGAGCTTCATTTACTGACCGAGTTTATACCGATGAACCTCAGTAAAGTAACGTCATGTGTGCTGACTGTTATCATCCTCTTCACTTTCATTAACATGGCTCCTGCTGTTTCTCACCTATTGTTTCTCATAATGGAATGGACTGAATACATTTATACACTCACAATGATGCTCTTATTGTGTGTTTTTTTCAGAGCTACAACAACATCAAGGAAAGGTATGTGGACTCTCAGCTCATTTCATCTTGTGTGTTTAAGTCTCTTCAATTCCCGATGCTGACTGACTCCTGCCTGTCGTTACAGAGCCCAGTGCACACTGCAGGACCCAGAGCTGCTCTCAGGGGCGCTGATAGACGTGGCCAAACACCTGGGCAACCTGACGTTCAGAGTCTGGGAGAAGATGCTGGGGATGGTGCAGTACAGTGAGTATCTGGGCCAGATGCTGAAATCAGGTTTTCTTTTACAAACATTTAATGAACACATGAAAGAGGAGGAACAGGCTGCATGTTGACATGGTGCTGAAGATAAACAGCACAGAGTCATCCAGTCTCAGAGCAGGGAGATCCTGAGGGCTGCACTGCACTGCTCGCAGTTTAATATCAAAACTCACGCAGACACAGAATTAACACACAATGTAAAACCTCATCAATAATATGCTTTATTAGCTGTGAGAATTGATTGTATTGAATTTGCAATGATGTGTTCATTGATTCATGACTTTTCATAATGCAAATAGGTTTTATATTTAAAATATGAATCACTATAACTACAGTATATTATTATCCATAACTAGTATATGTCATTTCCTGTGTATGGGACCTAATCTGAATACAGTATGTGAAATGGTCCTGCCACACGCCATGGGCGGACACAAGAGATGGACACAGGGAGATCGTTATGATCGGAGCCATTCGCAGACTCCAAGATGTAATAAATAACACGCTTCAATCAAAGTGCCACAGAAATAGTTCAGTGCACGGCAATCAGGGCAATACAGGCAAGGCAGTTTGAGTCCAAAGGGTCAGAGTCCAAACAACCAGAGCAGTGTGGAGAAGGCAGGGTGGGGTGTGGGGTGTGGGGGGTGTGGACAGGTAACCAGAGCAGTGTGGAGAAGGCAGGGTGGAATGTGGGGGTGTGGACAGGTAACCAGAGCAGTGTGGAGAAGGCAGGGTGGGGTGTGGGGTGTGGGGGGGTGTGGACAGGTAACCAGAGCAGTGTGGAGAAGGCAGGGTGGGGGGTGGGGTGTGGACAGGTAACCAGAGGAGTGTGGAGAAGGCAGGGTGGGGTGTGGGGTGTGGGGGGAGTGGACAGGTAACCAGAGCAGTGTGGAGAAGGCAGGGTGGGGGGTGGGGTGTGGACAGGTAACCAGAGCAGTGTGGAGAAGGCAGGGTGGGGTGTGGGGTGTGGGGGGAGTGGACAGGTAACCAGAGCAGTGTGGAGAAGGCAGGGTGGGGAGGGGGGTGGGGGGGTGTGGACAGGTAACCAGAGGAGTGTGGAGAAGGCAGGGTGGGGTGTGGGGGGGTGTGGACAGGTAACCAGAGCAGTGTGGAGAGGGCAGGGTGGGGTGTGGGGTGTGGGGTGTGGACAGGTAACCAGAGGAGTGTGGAGAGGGCAGGGTGGGGTGTGGGGTGTGGGGGGAGTGGACAGGTAACCAGAGCAGTGTGGAGAAGGCAGGGTGGGGAGGGGGGTGGGGGGGTGTGGACAGGTAATCGGGAGAAAGGGAAAACATGGAATGGAACATTGACATAAAACACATAGAAAAGGATAATCAGGGAAATGAACTACAACGGAGTCATGGAACATGACAGGAAAACATGAAACTAAACATTTAACAACACAAATACAAGCTATGATAAAAGCTATGATACAATAACACGAGACGTGAGGCAGCACTGGCATTTTAATAAATAAAAAATAAAAAATTTGGAATAAAAAAATACATTTAAAAAATAAAAAATAATAATAAGCTTCATTTGTATTGCATACATCAAATGTAGCTCAAAGGGCTTTGCATTCAGCCAGTTACAAGTAATTATAAAAACAACACATTGTAGATAAAATATAATAATAATAAATACTGTGATTGTGGAAATACATTCACTCAACAAACAAATAACAAGACAAGACAAACACTAACACGACTGCCTTAAAGGAGCGACGGTCTTAAAAGAAAGCTCCCTCAGTCTCTTTTGGTGGTGTAGTTGGCCAGGGCCCCGGCCGGGATATTTCATGCTGCCAGTTGCACCTCCCCTGACAGCAGCGGTAGGAGGCGCAACGCCCACTCCTCCACCAGGTGTGTGTGTTCTCTCCTGTACCTCTTCTTCCCACCGTTTAAATATCTCTCTTCTTCATATTTCAGCTCCTGTGATGATGGACCCCAACACTGCACATGCCTATCTCTCTCTCTCTGATGATCTGACCACTGTGAGACACACAGGTACAGCGCAGAACTGTCCTGACAACCCAGAGAGATTTAACCGCTGTGTAAATGTGCTGGGATCTGAGGGGTTCACCTCAGGGAAACACAGCTGGGAGGTGAAGGTTGGGAATAAACGTCAGTGGGATGTAGGAGTGGTGAAAGAGTCCATCAACAGGAAGGGAAGCCTAAAATACAGCCCAGGGAAAGGATACTGGCTCATAGTGCTGAGGAATGGTGATGAGTACAGTGCAGCAGGAGTTACTGACCTCACACTGAAGAGGAAACCCCAGAGCATCAGGGTGCAGCTGGACTATGACAGGGGGGAGGTGTCCTTCTTCAACTCCAGTGACATGTCACTCATTTACACTTTTAAACACACATTTACTGAGAGAGTGTTCCCATTCTTCTCTCCCTGGCCGAGAGATGGTGGTAGGAACGATGAGCCCCTGAAAATCTGCCCAGTGAAAGTCTCAGTAACAGTGACGTCATCCCAGTGAAGGTGTTTGTGTAAAAATAAAATTAGAAATGCTGTCAGGGATTTAGGATGTGTCTGATCTGCCTCAGCATGCCTGGCTGTTGACTTGAGCTTTGGGGGGTTGATGGTGTACCAGTACCCAATGGAAGATAAACAGACAGAGGTACACTCTCAGTGTCTAGACAGGGACACACATCTAGCACAAAGGGGGGTGTCTGTCACAAGGGAGTAATGACTATGTGGTTATTTGCTTTTACCTGGTGCGTTTTGTGCTGTAAAGGAGACTATTGTTTCTTGTTAATGTAATTTCTTATTCATCCAAACTTTGGAAACTGCAAATGGTACTTTTCAGAGGACCAAATGCTTTCACACTTATAGGGTACTATAGGTGAAATCCATTTCAATAATTTGGATTAATTAATTTTCTTTTCATCACCAATTATTTTGTTGAGTTACTCAACTGTACATGCATTTTTGGTCATGTGCATGCAGGCTGTATCTTTTGGGTTCTGTTTTGAAGCATTAGAACTTTATTTTATGAAGTGTTTATACATAAAACAGATGTGCTCTTGTGGGTAAATCAAATGCTTTTATACCTGATGGATGTCATTCCTGTTGAACTGGATTCATGAGAGCGTGTACAAGCTTTAATTAGAGTCTGGGCTCTTTTCAGATTGTACTTTGCAGATGCAGTGAAGAATAAATTCACCCCGTCAGTACCATGCTGTACATCTGAGCCTTCAGTAGCCTTACCTGCACACCTGCCATTGGTCTCAAACTCTTTTCATATCTGCATGATATGTTTTTATTGAACGTGTTAATGAACACATACTGCACACCCAAAGTTTCATACCTATTATCCATTCCAAACTTATTTCATGCTCTACCTGAATACTTTTAAGAGCATATTCATATCCATTTTTAGTGCTATACATACAGTATGGAGGGCTGGATACAGTAGAGATTGAGATCCATAAAAATGCTGGATGCTGGATATCACAATATTGTATTTCACTATACAGTGGGGGTATATTTTTAGTTCTTCTACATTAGTGTGAGTGCTACCATAAAGGTATAGGGGAAAGCTGGAGAACATTCACCCTACTACACCACTTTGTCCCAGGCCAAGCAGCCACTGAATGCTACAGTATGAAATGCTCCAAAGGGAATACATCAGAGCACTTTTATTCTGAAGCATAACCATCACCCTGCACATATATTGATAGATTACATTTCTTACATTATTGGATATGACGAGGATGTTCCCATGTGCAAATCCAGGTGCAGTCAATGTCAGGCGTGCTTCAGACATGTGACCATCTGCAGAATCTGTCCCAGTGGGGGTGCAGAGATGTCTCAGTCTCAGTGTTTTCACAGATTGAAAGTTGAGGTAACTTCGCCCGCACATCCAGCAGAGGGTGCTGTTGTGACGTGTTGAACAGGAAATGGGCACCTTTAGCGTATTCATTGAGGAGCGTGTCTATACCAGAATGCCACTCTGAATGGCGTGCCTGGCTCAAATGACAGAAACACGGTTATTCCAAAGTCCTCCCAGGGTATCAGCCCAACCACGGTGCCTCCGGCTTTCTGAATCTCGTACAGTATTTCTGCAGCGCTTGACACCAGAGCACCAGACATTTCACATCGTACAGAGAGTGTCCGTCTGAAGAGTGGAATAATCCTTTGATATACATTCTCCAGACAATAAAATGACAACAGTATAACAGCAGCTACAGGTAATGCCTTTCTGTGTAACTGAGAAATAAACTATTACTGCAGCCTTAAATGATGCATTGCTCGTAGAGGGTAACCCTGATTCTTATTTGTTGTAATTCTTCTTATTTGGGGTGGCAAGGCTCAGGCGGTAAGAGCAGTTGTCGGGCAGTCGGAGGGTTGCCGGTTTGATCCCCTGCCCGGGCTGTGTCAAAGTGTCCCTAAGCAAGACACCTGACCCCCAAATGCTCCTGACGAGCTGGTCGGTTGTCAATTGTACAACGCTTTGGATAAAGGCGCTATATAAATGGCAACCATTTAAATGCTTTCCCTGGGTTTTCAAATTTTTTTTTTTACAGAAGACATTCCAGGCTCAAATTAGTTGCAAGTGTTGAATTGTATCTGAATCGTAAAGAACTGCTCTTTTTTAGAATCAGGCTGGCTGCCCTTTAAACATTAGAACTGTTTGTGGCCCTGTCAAAAATCAAAAAGGCTACTGAACACCTTCAAAACACTGACAAGTATGCACACCATCCAGCCCCAGCAGGCCTGGCCCTTCTCCGAGTGTACCAGGGATAGCAGCAACACGCTAACACGGCTGCAGAGATTGTTTGTGGGCCCTCTATGATTTGTGGCAGCCGCTACTGTATATAGGGACATGCAAGGTCGCTGGTTCGATTCCCAGTGTAGCCAAAGTAAGATCCGCACAGCCGTTGGGCCCTTGAGCAAGGCCCTTAACCCTGCATTGCTCCAGGGGAGGATTGTCTCCTGCTTAGTCTAATCAACTGTACGTCACTCTGGATAAGAGCGTCTGCCAAATGCCAATAATGTTATGTAATGTAATATAGAGTCGCTAGTACATATAAATTAAATTAATTGTTTGTGAAGCCATTAATTTGGAGGCCAGGACCTCCATGCAAGGAATCCCCTCAAACACACATTAGGTGCGTGACAGACTGATGACCTTTGATTATGACGCCCCCCGGGACTCAGGAACAGGTCATCCGGACGCTGTATGTCCCTGGCCGCTGTCGACAGAACAGGTGACACCCTTCCCCACGCGACAGGTGAGAACATACCTGTCACCTTTCACCTTGGGGTTAGTGATGGAGCAGCCAGTCTGGAACAGCATGAGTGTCAGCGAGCCGTGTCAAGCCTTATCAACACTAAGTCATGCCCATTTCCATAACGCGGAGGTGCAAACACTCATGGAGAAGTATGCCAAGAAAACTGAGGCTTTTATAGTTAAAGGGTATCACTGCTGAAAATTATACTTCCAATTTCATGCTTCTAACCATACCTTTCATTAAATATTCTTTTCTGAGAATATTGTTTCACAGCAAAGAAAATCAATGGTCTTCAACAATGTTATTGCATGACTGAGGTGTCCTCCTACCTAACATCTCTTTGTTGGTTGATGCCAGCCCTCCCAGAATGTGGGAGATTCAAATGGCTTCTATTCTAACATCCTCTATCTTTTTTTGGGCCACAGTTTTGTAAGTTTCTCTGGCCTGATCCCCTTACTTATGAATGCAAGCCCCACCTTAATGAAACATGCGCCATGGTATTGATCAAATGGAATCCTGACCTGCTTTGTAGACATCAAAATAAAAGCCTCATATTCAGAATCACAAAGCCAGGAGAGATAAATGATTGTGCATACTGGGGGGTCAAACGCTGGTGTTTAGAGTTTACTATATTGCATGTGTCAGCTTCATTCAATTCAGTACACATACTGCAAAGCCCCATTGATGGTTGATTAGTAATGCCTTTAGCCCACAAGTCTGAAGCAGTATCGCAAAGTAGGAACACTCAGTTAGCTGGATAGCTTACATTACATTTACATTTTAGTCATTTGGCAGACGCTTTTAATCCAAAGCGACTTACAAGTGCATAGGTTCTACCACAAGTCAAAGCATCACATCCAGAACTAGGAAAATACACCTGGACTGCTGTTCTAAACATA
Organism: Conger conger; assembly: GCF_963514075.1. Classification (NCBI taxonomy): domain Eukaryota; kingdom Metazoa; phylum Chordata; class Actinopteri; order Anguilliformes; family Congridae; genus Conger; species Conger conger. The sequence continues at coordinate 60,253,294 of NC_083767.1, read as the reverse complement.
TAGTCGTCATCATAAGTGCAATTTTTTTTTTTTTTTTTTTTGGTGGGGGGTTAGACAGGGATAGGGGTATCAGAAGGGGGGGGCGGGGTAAATCAGGAGGGAGGACTAAGGTAGAGTTTGAAGAGGTGTGTTTTGAGTCTGCGTCGAAATAGGGGGAGGGATTCTGCTGTCCTGACAGTGGTAGGCAAGTCATTCCACCACTGAGGAACCAGAACGGAAAACAGGCGTGAACGTGCAGCTCGACCGCCAGGTGCCCGTAGAGAGGGAACCGTAAGGCGACCAGAGCTGGCAGACCGGAGTGGTCTAGCTGGGGAGTAGGGAGTGATCAGGGAGTGTATGTAATGTGGGGCAGTCCCCTTAGCAGCCTGAAATGCCAACACTAGGGCCTTGAATCGGATGCGTGCGGCAATAGGAAGCCAGTGGAGGCCAATGAGAAGCGGGGTGACATGAGCCGACCTGGGCTGACTGGTGATCAAGCGGGCTGCAGCATTCTGGACCAGCTGGAGGGGCTTTATGGCGCACGCTGGGAGACCGGCTAGGAGGGAGTTGCAGTAATCCAGGCGGGAAATGACGAGCGCCTGGACTAGGAGCTGGGTGGCTTTCTCAGTCAGGAGATGACGGATGCGGCGTATATTATACAGAAAGAACCTGCAGGTTCTGGCAGTGGAGGATACTTGTGGAGCCAGGGAGAGGCAGTTATCAAGAGTCACCCCAAGATTCTTTGCCGTACGGGAGGAGGAAACTACAAAGTCCTCCACAGTCAGTGAGAGGTCGATTGACGGAGAGGACTTAGCAGGGATGTAGAGAAGCTCAGTTTTGGCAAGGTTGAGCTTCAGGTGATGGGAAGTCATCCACGCAGAGATATCAGCCAAGCAGGCAGAGATCTGTGTGGTGATTTGGGTGTCGGGGGGGAAGGAAATGAAGAGTTGGGTGTCATCAGCGTAGGAGTGATAAGAGAAGCCGTGGGAAGAGATAACAGAACCAAGGGACATGGTGTATAGCGAGAAGAGGAGAGGCCCAAGAACCGAGCCCTGCGGGACTCCAGTTCGTAGGGGTTGAGGGTCGGAGAGTGCGCCCCTCCAAGTCACCTGGTAGGAGCGACCAGAGAGGTAGGAGGAAAACCAAGCGAGTGCAGAACCTGTGACACCCATCCCAGACAGCGATGAGAGCAGAATCTCATGGTTGACTGTATCGAAGGCGGCCGACAGGTCGAGGAAGATGAGGACAGAGGAGAGGGATTTTGCTTTAGCAGAGTGGAGTGCCTCAGTGACCGCGAACAGGGCGGTTTCAGTGGAGTGGCCACTCTTGAAGCCAGACTGGTTGGGGTCATGGAGATTGTTGCGGAGAAGATAAGTGGACAGTTGGGAGCAGACCGCCCGTTCCAGGGTTTTAGCGAGAAAGGGAAGAAGAGAGACAGGCCGGTAGTTGTTCAGGGCAGAGGGATCAAGAGTAGGTTTTTTGAGGAGGGGAGTGACTCTGGCCCTCTTCAGTGAAGAGGGCATGGTGCCGGAAGAGAGGGAGGTGTTGATTAGAGAGGAGAGAAAAGGGAGAATGTCCTCAGATATAGATTGTAGGAGGGGAGAGGGGATGGGGTCAAGAGGACAGGTGGTCGGGCGGTGGGAAGTAAGGAGTTTCAGTGTGTCGGCGTCAGAGAGGGGAGAAAAGGAGGTTAGGGAGTTGGGGAGGGTAGGAGGGTCAGCAGGGGTGGAGGGTTGGGAGAAGGAATTGCGAATAGCATCGACCTTCTTTTCAAAGAAGGAGACAAAGTCATCAGGTGTGAGTGATGAGGGGGGTGGGGGGGGAGGGGGGGCCAGAAGAGAGGAGAAAGTTGAAAACAGTTTGCGGGGATTAGAGGCGGCCGCGTTAATTTTCGAGTGAAAGAAGGAAGATTTAGCTAGAGAGACAGAGGAATGGAAAGATGATAAGAGGGCATGGAAGGAAGCTATATCACTGGGGAGACAGGACCTTTTCCATTTTCTCTCCGCCGCCCGCAGTTTGGTTCGGACAGCTCGTAGAGCATCAGAAAGCCAAGGACTGGGGGGGGGAGGCCCGAGCTAGTTTGGTGGTGAGGGGACACAGAGAGTCAAAGGAAGATGAGAGGGAGGACATGAGAGTTGTAGCCGCATCATCGGTAGACAGTCGAGAGAAAGACTCCGCAGATGGTAGGGAGGAGAGGATTGTAGATGAGAGGGTGGAGGAAGACAGGTGGCGTAGGTTCCGTCGACAGGTGACAGTGGACGGTGGGAGAGATGGATGGGTGTTAGAGGAGAGTGGAAGAGAGAAAGAGATGAAGGAGTGGTCAGATATATGGAGTGGTGTTACAGAGAGGTTGGTTGTTGTGCAGCTCCTTGTGAAGATGAGGTCAAGAAGGTTGCCTGCTTTGTGGGTGGGAGGGGAAAGAGTGAGGGTAAGGTCAAAAGAAGAGAGGAGGGAGAGAAAGGTAGACTGGGTGGACTCTGAGTTGAGGTTGAAGTCACCCAGGAGGATCAGGGGGGTGTCATTGACAGGTGAGGAGCTGAGGAGGATGTCCATCTCATCCAAAAAGTTCCCCAGAGGACCCGGGGGGCGATAAACAACAATAACAAACAGTTTGCACGGCAGAGTAACAGAAACCGCATGAAATTCAAAAGAGGAGAAGGAGAGGGATGAGGAGAAGACACTAGATCTCCATGAGGATGAGATTAGGAGACCTGTGCCACCTCCTCTGCCAGAGGATCTGGGTGTGTGGGAAAAAGTGAAGGCAGAGGAAAGGGCAGCCGGGGTGGCCGTGTTCTCTGGTGAGAGCCACGTTTCAGTTAAAGCAAGAAAGTCAAGGTTGAGGTGGGAGGCATAGGCAGATATGAAGTCTGCTTTCTGGACGGCGGACTGGCAGTTCCAGAGGCCACCAGCCACACAGAGATCAATACCAGGGGATCTGGGAGGAAAGATGAGGTTAGAGATATTCTGCCCATGTTGGCGGGAGGCGAACCTCCTACCTGACTGGGACCTGGGGAGAGGAGAGAGGACAGGGATGGGAAGGAAACACATGGAGGGAACTAGGGAGGACAAGAGGAATACTACACAGTGGAATGAGGGCATGCAGCAAAAACAAAATCAATCATCAGGCTCTCGGACAGCCTTGATGGACACCCGTAGATAGACACCCTCGACTTTGTAAGCCTGCGACTTCGTACGCCGAGGCAAGTAGCCGAGGCTGCCGCACACAGCTGCCGCTGGTGCGCTACACAACTGCTTAAATAACACTGACGCCGAATACAGAAAATGCAACCAACCCACTGCAGAACAATAATGCAAACTGAAGTGAGTTCAGGTGTGCCAGTACTAATAGCCTGAGCAGGGTGCAAAGTATTGGCTCCTCCTACAACAAAAGCTGTGGCCTGCCAGCCAGTAAAACAATAGCCTAACTTAATAGCCTAGCTTACCTGAGAGAAACAAACACCTAACCCAGTTTCACTGAATCTAAATAAACACCACTTGTAATAGCTAACAAACAAACAAGTACACAACAGAACACTAAAATGACAACTAAACTGAATTTAGAATCAGCAAGCAAACAAATAATACTTAACTAATCCAGGAGAAAATGCAACCAACCCACTGCAGAACAATAATGCACACTGTGCCTAGATCAGCTCTTTTGACTTCAGTCCATGTTTCAGATTTGAGAGGCGGTTCCAGGCTGTACTGAGTGCAGCCATCCAGCTGACTGAGTAACTCATCCTGCTTGGTGAAACAGGCCCCAGGGGTCACTTGTGGAAACATCTGAGAAGGTCAGCGCGCACCACGTTTGTCTCACGGTCCCCTGCTGATGAAAAGACTCCCAGTCTCCCAGTCCTCTTCCCTATCCCTGCAAGGTGAGTGGGGAACGGGTGATACCTGCAGGAATACCCATCATACCTTTGGGAAAACCAAACGGAAACAGGGGGTAGAGAGGTCCTTCTTCAGCCTCGGAAAAAGGGCCGTGGAATCAGAGACGACTTTAGACTTTAGAAGGAGAAACGTTGGTGTGTTCTGGTCTATTACTATATGGGAAATCTACAGTAGCCAGTAAGTTGCATTAAAACCCAGCATAAACATAAGGAAAATCTTTTCTCCCCAATGGAAACTGACTGTTCATATTCATTCATTCATCAAGTTTATCCAAGTCCCTGTGATTTTAGAAAAATAACACTAAAATATCTTTCAGAAAGATATTTCCACTATCTGGGAAAACGTTGTTTCAATACAGAGATGTTTCAAAAGGTGCAACATATATTATTTTGTTCATTTCATGAAATTAAATCTACACCATAACTTAATTCCGATGTGAGCCTTCTTGTACACTTTGCATAGTGGAAACTGAATTGATGAATGTCGACTCTCCCTCGTGCAGTGGGTAGCACTGCCGCCTCACAGCAAGGAGGTCCTGGGTTCGAATCCCCGTCGGCCGGGGCCTCTCTGTGTGGAGTTTGCATGTTCTCCCCGTGTCTGCGTGGGTTTCCTCCGGGTACTCCGGTTTCCTCCCAAAGTCCAAAGACATGCACGTTAGGCTGATTGGAGAGTCTAAATTGCCCGTAGGTATGAGTGTGTGAGTGAATGGTGTGTGTGCCCTGCGATAGACTGGTGACTTGTCCTGGGTGTATTCCTGCCTTTCGCCCAATGTATGCTGGGATAGGCTCCAGCCCCCCTGCGACCCTGATCAGGATAAGCAGGTTCAGATAATGGATGGATGGATGGACTCTCCCTCATAAAAAAATAAAATAAAAACTGCTTTTGCTTGTAAATGCATATCTTTTGGGGAAATATTTAGCCCACCTACTTATTCATGCGATTATCTAACCAGCCAATTGTGTAGAAGCAGTGCAATGCATACAGTCATGTAGATATGGGTCAGGAGCTTCAGTTAATGTTCACGTAAAACATCAGAATGGGGAATATAAGTGACGTGGAATGATTGTTGGTGGCAGAGAGGGTGGGTTTGAATATCTCAGAAACTGCTGAGTGTCCGTCTTTCTGTCTGTGTCTGTGTGTGTCCGTCTTTCTGCGTGTGCCTGTGTGTGTCTGTGTGTGCCTGTGTGTGTCTGTGTGTGTCCGTCTTTGTGTGTGTGTCTGTGTGTGTCCGTCTTTCTGAGTGTGTCTGTGTGTGTCTGTGTGTGTCTGTGTCTCTGTTCCTCCGTGTAGTTACTGTGGGGCAGGGGTGCACAACTCCAGTCCTGCACGGCCAATCAGTGCACAGCGTTTCGTTCCAACCGATGGCCTTGATTTTAATTTCCGGACATTTCTATAAACTATGCTTGTTATGTGTCTGTAGCCAGGGCATATACAAATGTCAGATCAAGACATGTTTGGGCTACAATCGGTAAGATTCTTCTTAAAACATTGTTACGAGAGCATTGTACAAAAAGGTCAATTCCTTTGTTTTTGCTATACCCTGAAGACAATAGAGTTTGAGGTCAAAAGATGGACATGAGAGATCCGAATTTCAGCTTTTATTTCCTGGTATTTTTATCTAGATTTGTTAAATAACTTATCAGAATGTATCACCTTTTGTATCAGACCACCCAAGTTTTAGGTGAGCAAAAGTATTGGAACATGTGACTGACAGGTGTTTCTTGTTGCCCAGGTGTGTCCTGTTACATTGACTAAATAGTTCTGTGTGTGAACTCTTGGTTTAAACCTTGGATTTTGCCTGTGAAGAAATATAAATAAACCGCTGGTGTACTGAGCAACAGATATGAAACAGGTCGACCACGGAAAACAACAGCAGTTGATGACAGAGACATTGTCAGAGCTATGAAGAAAAACCCCAAAACATCAGTCAGTGACAGGAAGTGTCATGACATGCAGGTTAGGCTGATTGGAGAGTCTAAATTGCCCGTAGGTATGAGTGTGTGAGTGAATGGTGTGTGTGCCCTGCGATAGACTGGTGACCTGTCCTGGGTGTATTCCTGCCTTTCGCCCAATGTATGCTGGGATAGGCTCCAGCCCCCCTGCGACCCTGATCAGGATAAGCGGGTTCAGATAATGGCTTAGGCTTGCATGGAGTGGGTTCACTAATCAGTATTGATGATGTAACTTATGGTGATAGCACCAGTATGAATTCAGTCTACAAAAGTCTACAAAAACATTCTGTCTGAAAAGTTATCGAGAAATGCGTCCTAACTAATTAGGAGGAACTTCATCCTGCAGCAAGACACAACTTCATTCGGGGCAGGAAGTGAATGGTTTGAGACTGGCCAAGTCAATCACCAGACCTTAATTGAGCACGCATTTCACATCCTGAAGAGGAGATTGAAAGGAAAAAACCCTCAAACAAACAGCAACTGAAAGAGGCCGTGTTGTACCCCTGAATAGGGGGATGAAATAATAATTGTGACTCAACACAGTGTTTCTCCACTGATGGCTTCATCACAAGTTCTCCCCCTACTGCACAAAGGCAGGCATGAGTAATCAATATCAGGTTAGCAGAATAAGATCATTTTGCAGATCACTGATTTGTAACTTTATCACATTACAGACCGTTAATTCAATCTTTTTAAACGTCGCAAATTATGAGTGTATTACTGCTTTTCACTTGTCACAGATGCAGAAAAAGCCTGGAAAGGCATCACAATAAGATTAATACAACAGTTTGATGATGTCCATGGGTCACAGGCTTGATGCAGATATTGCAAGCAAGGGATGTGCTCCAAAATATGAAGTATTATTTACTTAAATACTCTCTGTACCAATACTTTTGCTCACCTAGAAATTGGGTGGTCTGATACCAAAGGTGCTATGTTTTAAGTAGTTTAGCGCATCTAGGCGTAAAAACGAGGAAATAAAAGATGAAATTATGAGCTCTTGTCTCGTGTTCATCTTTTTATCTCAACCCCAAATGTATTCAGTGTAATAGAAAGGAATTGGCCTCGCTGTTCCAAATTATCTCATTTAATACATTTTCATACATGGTACATGAATGGATCCAGTGGTAAATTACTGCATCCTGTAAATCCAATCCAGTTCAGGCAGGTGACCATCTCCGTAAGAGAGAGAGAACAAACCCAGCCAAGAATCTCCCGCTGACTGAGAACTACAAGCCTGATCTGCAGTTGCTGTTCCTGCTTTTTCTTGTTTTGAAGCTTGTTGGGTGTGTTCTGTCCCAGGCTCAGCAGAAGTGAAAGTGAAAGTATCAGACCGAGAGATGTAACATGGAGGCTAAAGCAATGATTCCTGAGAGCGATCTCTGTTGCTCTGTATGTTGTGACATTTTTAAAGATCCTGTTATTCTGAAATGCAGCCACAGCTTCTGTAGAGTGTGTCTGCAGCAGTTCTGGGAAGAGAAGAGCTCTCGAGAGTGTCCCATCTGCAGGAGAAAGGCCTCTATGGAGGATCTTCCTCCAAACCTGGCCTTAAGAAGCATTGTGGAGTCTTACTTAAAGCAGAAGACTGAGAGAAAAACAACAGACAAGACTGAGGCTCGCTGTAGTCTTCATGCTAAGAAATTTGTTTTATTCTGTGAACATGACAAAGAGCCTCTCTGTTTCATCTGTCAGACTTCAAAAAAACACAGAAACCATCCGGTCTGTCCAGTGGAAGAGGCCGCTCTGGAGCTGAAGGTATTCTTTTTAAATCATAATTTAAAATTAAAGTCAGCATTGTATCTGAAAGTGTTGTTTAAAAGCCTCAAAACATCCAGTATTTTAGATTTCAGTACAATGTACTAGGAGTAAAATGTGGGCATGGTTAAGTCCGGATCACAGTTGTGATAGTGAGCCTTTTATAGTGAATACAGCTCCATAAGTGTAACATTGAAATACAGTGTGATTTCATAAATATATAGCAATGATGTGTGAGATTAGATACTGACAGCACAAATATAGCACAAGACTTTTACTCTAACAAAATAAAGGTCTAGATCTGATAAAACTACTGCCATATAAACTGTTATCTGCTTGAGGAGAGAACTGTGCAACAACCAGGAAGTGCAGAAATCTACACTGAATAACCAGTGGAGACAGAGCTGTATATACTTTCTCAAAATGGATGTGTTAATATCGAACACAATAAGTCAAGCTGGTTCTATGAATGCTTCAACATTCCTTACAGTTGGCTGTAAATTATATGTATGTACAGCCCAGTATTATTATCCTATTATGCTGAAATATTTTATTGGTTTAATTGTGCTGAAAATGCACAATAACATATTGTGTTATGACGCCATATTAGAATATTTCACTGATCTTCACTCGAGTGTAGTATTTTCCCTACTACATTTCCCATGTGCTTACACTTACAAAATTACACTGACCGTCACTAGTGTAGCAGGGGTAATACTGTGCTATTTGTGAGAATAAGTCTTAACTGGTTCATATCACTCCAGGAGGAACTCAAGCCTGCACGTAATCTTGTTAAAGAAAAACTGAAGAAGTTTACTGAGGTTGAACAAGGATATAAGAAGACAGCAGAACACATCAGGGTGAGTAACACAATTAGTAAATATGTAGTATTTTTGATGAATGTTGTGTGTGACATGGATAACAAACACACCAACTGCCAAGCATAAATAACAAAGCGTAGTTACACTAGGTTTAAAATGGTGTTTGAATCGCAGGGTCAAGCCCAGCACACAGAGAGGCAGATAAAGGCAGAGTTTGAGAAGCTCCACCAGTTCCTGCGTGAGGAAGAGGAGGCCAGACTAGCTGCACTGAAAGAGGAAGAGGAGCAGAAGAGTCGGATAATGGAGGAGAAGCTAGAACACATCAGTGGAGACATCTCCACCCTTACAGACAAAATCACAGCTCTAGATGCGGCCATGGAGACCGAAGACACCTCCTTTTTAAAGGTAGGAGCTTCATTTACTGACCGAGTTTATACCGATTAACCTCAGTAAAGTAACGTCATGTGTGCTGACTGTTATCACCCTCTTCACTTTCATTAACATGGCTCCTGCTGTTTCTCACCTATTGTTTCTCATAATGGAATGGACTGAATACATTTATACACTCACAATGATGCTCTTATTGTGTGTGTTTTTCAGAGCTACAACAACATCAAGGAAAGGTATGTGGACTCTCAGCTCATTTCATCTTGTGTGTTTAAGTCTCTTCAGTTCCCGATGCTGACTGACTCCTGCCTGTCGTTACAGAGCCCAGTGCACACTGCAGGACCCAGAGCTGCTCTCAGGGGCGCTGATAGACGTGGCCAAACACCTGGGCAACCTGACGTTCAGAGTCTGGGAGAAGATGCTGGGGATGGTGCAGTACAGTGAGTATCTGGGCCAGATGCTGAAATCAGGTTTTTTTTACAAACATTTAATGAACACCATGCATGTTGACATGGTGCTGAAGATAAACAGCACAGAGTCATCCAGTCTCAGAGCAGGGAGATCCTGAGGGCTGCACTGCACTGCTCGCAGTTTAATATCAGAACTCACGCAGACAGAATTAACACACAATGTAAAACCTCATGAATAATATGCTTTATTAGCTGTGAGAATTGTTTGCATTGAATTTGCAATGATGTGTTCATTGATTCATGAATTTACATAATGCAAATATGTTTTATATTTAAAATATTAATCACTATAACTACAGTATATTATTATCCATAACTAGTATATGTCATTTCCTGTGTATGGGACCTAATCTGAATAGAGTATGTGAAATGGTCCTGCCACACGCCATGGGCGGACACAAGAGATGGACACAGGGAGGTCGTTATGATCGGAACCATTCGCAGACTCCAAGATGTAATAAATAACAAGCTTCAATCAAAGTGCCACTGAAATAGTTCAGTGCACGGCAATCAGGGCAATACAGGCAAGGCAGTTTGAGTCCAAAGGGTCAGAGTCCAAACAACCAGAGCAGTGTGGAGAAGGCAGGGTGGGGGGTGGGGTGTGGACAGGTAACCAGAGCAGTGTGGAGAAGGCAGGGTGGGGTGTGGGGGGGTGTGGACAGGTAACCAGAGCAGTGTGGAGAAGGCAGGGTGGGGGGTGGGGTGTTGGGGGGTGTGTACAGGTAACCAGAGCAGTGTGGAGAAGGCAGGGTGGGGGGTGTGGGGGGGGTGTGGACAGGTAACCAGAGCAGTGTGGAGAGGGCAGGGTGGGGTGTGGGGTGTGGGGGGGTGTGTACAGGTAACCAGAGCAGTATGGAGAAGGCAGGGTGGGGTGTGGGGTGTGGGGGGGAGTGGACAGGTAACCAGAGCAGTGTGGAGAAGGCAGGGTGGGGAGGGGGGTGGGGGGAGTGGACAGGTAATCGGGAGAAAGGGAAAACATGGAATGGAACATTGACATAAAACACATAGAAAAGTATAATCAGGGAAATGAACTGCAACGGAGGCATGGAACGTGACAGGAAAACATGAAACTAAACATTTAACAACACAAATACAAGCTATGATACAAGCTATGATACAATAACACGAGATGTGAGGCAGCACTGGCATTTTAATAAATAAAAAATAAAAAATTTGGAATAAAAAAATACATTTAAAAAATAAAAAATAATAATAAGCTTAATTTGTATTGCATACATAAAATGTAGCTCAAAGGGCTTTGCATTCAGCCAGTTACAAATAATTATAAAAACAACACATTGTAGATAAAATATAATAATAATAAATACTGTGAATGTGGAAATACATTCACACAACAAACAAATAACAAGACAAGACAAACACTAACACGACTGCCTTAAAGGAGCGACGGTCTTAAAAGAAAGCTCCCTCAGTCTCTTTTGGTGGTGTAGTTGGCCAGGGCCCCGGCCGGGATATTTCATGCTGCCAGTTGCACCTCCCCTGACAGCAGCGGTAGGAGGCGCAATGCCCACTCCTCCACCAGGTGTGTGTGTTCTCTCCTGTACCTCTTCTTCCCACCGTTTAAATATCTCTCTTCTTCATATTTCAGCTCCTGTGATGATGGACCCCAACACTGCAAAGGCCTATCTCTCTCTCTGTGATGATCTGACCACTGTGAGATACACAGGTACAGCGCAGAACTGTCCTGACAACCCAGAGAGATTTAACAACTATTTGTTGGTGCTGGGATCTGAGGGGTTCACCTCAGGGAAACACAGCTGGGAGGTGAAGGTTGGGAATAAACGTGAGTGGGATGTAGGAGTGGTGAAAGAGTCCATCAACAGGAAGGGAGATATAACATACAGCCCAGAGGATGGATTCTGGGTCATAGCGCTGAGGAATGGTGATAAGTACAGAGCAGCAGGAGGTACTGACCTCACACTGAAGAGGAAACCCCAGAGCATCAGGGTGCAGCTGGACTATGACAGGGGGGAGGTGTCCTTCTTCAACTCCAGTGACATGTCACTCATTTACACTTTTAAACACACATTTACTGAGAGGGTGTTCCCATTCTTCTCTCCCTGTTTGAGAGATGATGGTAACGATGAGCCCCTGAAAATCTGCCCAGTGAAAGTCTCAGTAACAGTGACATCATCCCAGTGAAGGTGAGGGGGGGGGGGGGGGGGTTGATGGTGTACCAGTACCCAATGGAAGATAAACAGACAGAGGTACACTCTCAGTGCCTAGACAGGTACACACATCTAGCACAAAGGGGGGTGTCTGTCACAAGGGAGTAATGACAATGTGCTTATTTGCTTTTACCTGGTGTGTTTTATGCTGTAAAGGAGACTATTGTTTCTTGTTAATGTAATTTCTTATTCATCTGAACTTTGGAAACTGCAAAGGACCAAGTGCTTTCACACTTATAGGGTACAAAAGGTGAAATCCATTTCAATAATTTAAATTAATAAATTTTCTTTTCATCACCAATTCTTTTGTTGACTTACTCAACTGTACATGCATTTTTGGTCATGTGCATGCAGGCTGTATCTTTTGGGTTCTGTTTTGAAGCATTAGAACTGTATTTTATGAAGTGTTTATACATAAAACAGATGCGCTCTTGTAGGTAAATCAAATGCTTTCATACCTGATGGATGTCATTCCTGTTGAACTGGATTCATGAGAGCGTGTACAAGCTTTAATTAGAGTCTGGGCTCTTTTCAGATTGTACTTTGCAGATGCAGTGAAGAATAAATTCACCCTGTCAGTACCATGCAGTAGGATTTACATCTGAGCCTTCAGTAGCCTTACCTGCACACCTGCCATTGGTCTCAAACTCTTTTCATATGTGCATGATATGTTTTTATTGAATGGAGGATGTAATGATGATGTATGGGAAACAAGTCCACTATAGACACTAGATATTCAGTGTAAAAATATAAAAACATAATATGTAATTTCTTTATATTTTCATGTACATTTTGTGTACTCTGTATGTACATGCTCTGACATGAATTGATTCTGTCTCAAATGGTTTGGAATGGTACAAGCCTCTTCTTTCATTTAAGTCTTCAGCCAGGTGTGCAGTAAATAGTTTGAGATATTGACACTTTTATAGGACTAGTACAAAATAGGCTGAAATTGCTACAGAGAAGTACATTGTGCAAGCAAGCAACCACAGAACTTCTCAAGTCCTTTGAACAGGCCTGATTGGCCAAAAGGGACAGTTTGTTGTCTATAATGGTGTCCAGATACTTAAACTCCTCGATTCTCTCTGTTGTTGTGGCTCTGCAGTTGGTGTCCAGAGAGTAAGCTATGCGTTATTGAACACATACTGCACACCCAAAGTTTCATACCTATTATCCATTCAAAACCTATTTCATGCTCCAACTGAATACTTTTAAGAGCATATTCATATCCATTTTAAGTGCTATACATACAGTATGCAGGGCAGGATACAGTAGAGATTAAGATACATAAAAATGCTGGATGCTGGATATCACAATATTGTATTTCACTATCCAGTGGGGGTATATTTTTAGTGCTTCTACATTAGTGTGAGTTCAACCATAAAGGTATAGGGGAAAGCTGGAGAACATTCACCCTACTACACCACTTTGTCCCAGGCCCAGCAGCCACTGAATGCTACAGTATGAAACGCTCCAAAGGGAATACATCAGAGGACTTTTATTCTGAAGCATAACCATCACCCTGCACATATATTGATAGATTACATTTCTTACAGTGTTGGATATGACGAGGATGTTCCCATGTGTAAATCCAGGTGCAGTCAATGTCAGGCATGCTTCAGACATGTGACCATCTGCAGAATCTGTTCCAGTGGGGGTGCAGAGATGTCTCAGTCTCAGTGTTTTCACAGATTGAAAGTTGAGGTAACTTCGCCCGCACATCCAGCAGAGGGTGCTGTTGTGACGTGTTGAACAGGAAATGGGCACCTTTAGCGTATTCATTAAGGAGCGTGTTGATACCAGAATGCCACTCTGAATAGCGTGCCTGGCATTCCAGGCTCAAATTAGTCGCAAGTGTTGAATTGTATCTGAATCGTAAAGAACTGCTCTTTTTTAGAATCAGGCTGGCTGCCCTTTAAACATTAGAACTGTTTGTGGCCCTGTCAAAAATCAAAAAGGCTACTGAACACCTTCAAAACACTGACAACTATGCACACCATCCAGCCACAGCAGGCCTGGCCCTTCTCCGAGCATACCAGGGATAGCAGCAACACGCTAACACGGCTGCAGAGATTGTTTGTGGGCCCTCTATGATTTGTGGCAGCCGCTACTGTATATACTATATAGGGACATGCAAGGTCGCTGGTTCGATTCCCAGTGTAGCCAAAGTAAAATCCGCACAGCAGTTGGGCCCTTGAGCAAAGCCCTTAACCCTGCATTGCTCCAGGGGAGGATTGTCTCCTGTTTAGTCTAATCAACTGTACGTCACTCTGGATAAGAGCGTCTGCCAAATGCCAATAATATAATGTAATGTAATATAGAGTCACTAGTATATAAAAATTAAATCAATTGTTTGTGAAGCCATTCATTTGGAGGCCAGGACCTCCATGCAAGGAATCCTCTCAAACACACATTAGGTGCGTGACAGACTGATGACCTTTGATTATGACGCCCCCCGGGACTCAGGAACAGGTCATCCGGACGCTGTATGTCCGTGGCCGCTGTCGACAGAACAGGTGACACCCTTCCCCACGCGACAGGTGAGAACATACCTGTCACCTTTCACCTTGGGGTTAGTGATGGAGCAGCCAGTCTGGAACAGCATGAGTGTCAGCGAGCCGTGTCAAGCCTTATCAACACTAAGTCATGCCCATTTCCATAACCCGGAGCTGCAAACACTCATGGAGAAGTGTGCCAAAGGAAACTGAGGCTTATATAGTTAAAGGGTATCACTGCTGAAAATTATACTTCCAATTTCGTGTTTCTTACCATACCTTTTGTTAAATATTCTTTTCTGAGAATATTGTTTCACAGCAAAGAAAATCAATGGTCTTCAACAATTTTATTGCATGACTGAGGTGTCCTCCTACCTAACATCTCTTTGTTGGTTGATGCCAGCCCCCCCAGAATGTGGGAGATTCAAATGGGTTCTATTCTAACATTCTGTATCTTATTTTGGGCCCCAGTTTTGAAAGTTTCTATGCCCTGCTCCCCTTACTTATGAATGCAAGCCATGGTATTGATCAAATGGAACCCGGACCTGCTTTGTAAACTTCAAAATAAAAGTCTCATATTCAGAATCACAAAGCCAGGAGAGATAAATGATTGTACATACTGGGGGGTCAAACGGTGGTGTTTAGAGTTTACTATATTGCATGTGTCAGCTTCATTCAATTCAGTACACATACTGCAAAGCCCCTTTGATGGTTGATTAGTAATGCCTTTAGCCCACAAGTCTAAAGCAGGATCGCAAAGTAGGAACACTCAGTTAGCTGGATAGCTGTGCCTGGATCAGCTCATTTCACTTCAGTCCATGATCCAGATTTGAGAGGGGATCCAGGCTGTACTGAGTGCAGCCATCCAGCTGACTGAGTAACTCATCCTGCTTGGTGAAACAGGCCCCAGGGGTCACTTGTGGAAACATCTGAGAAGGTCAGCGCGCACCACGTTTGTCTTACGGTCCCCTGCTGATGAAAAGTCTCCCAGTCCTCTTCCCTATCCCTGCAAGGTGAGTGGGGAACGGGTGAAACCTGCAGGAATACCCATCATACCTTTGGAGGAGGTAGGTAGACGGAGGAGGTAGAGAGGTCCTTCTTCAGCCGCGGAATCAGAGACGGCATAAACATATGGAAAATCTTTTCTCCCCAATGGAAACTGACTGTTCATATTCATTCATTCATCAAGTTTATCCAAGTCCCTGTGATTTTAGAAAAATGACACAAATATCTTTCAGAAAGATCTTTCCACTATCTGGGAAAATGTTGTTTCAATACAGAGGTGTTTCAAAAGGTGCAACATATATTATTTTGTTAATTTCATGAAATTAAATCGACACAATAACTTAATTCCTATGTGAGCCTTCTTGTACACTTTGCATAGTGGAAACTGAATTGATGAATGTGCACTCTCCCTCGTAAAGAAAATAAAAGAAACTGCTTTATCTCATGAATGCATATCTTTTGGGAAATATTTAGCCCACCTACTTATTCATGCGATTATCTAACCAGCCAAGTCCTGACAGGCCTGGTCTGTCTGTATGTGTCTGTGTGTGTCTGCATCTGTCTGTGTGTCTGTATTTGTCTGTGTGCGTCTGTGAGTGTTTGTGTTTCTGCATCTGTCAGTGTGTGTCTGTCAGTGTCTATGTGTCTGTCTGTGTCTTTCTGTGTGTGTCTGTGTGTGCCCGTCTGTCTGTGTGTGTTTGTGTGTGTCTGTGTCTCTGTTCCTCCGTGTAGTTACTGTGGGGCAGGGGTGCACAACTCCGGTCCTCCAGGGCCAATCTGTGCACAGCGTTTTGTTCCAACCGATGGCCTTGATTTTAGTTTCCGGACATTTCTATAAGCTATGCTTGCAGTCTGTGTCTGTAGCCGGTGTATATACAAATGTCAGATTGTAAGGTGGAAATGATTAACATCTGGCATTATCACTCAGGGCTGGTCAGCTTGCTGGCTTCCTCTGTTATTGTGGCAAAATGTGGCTGTAAAGTAATTTAACCCAGGAGCGTGCACCATTAACCCCCACTATCTCCCCACCCATACGGGCAGGAGCCTGTGGGGGAAGACTCAGGCCTCCAGCCGTAAAACTCATTACGACAGGAGAAACATCCTTTACGGCACGGGAAGGTTTCAGAGGGCACGGCCTGTTGGGCCCATTATTCCCTTCGACCCCCCTTTCTTACTCCCTCCCTCTCAGATCTCCCTCTTCCTCAGTCACTAAATGATGTGTACAGCACTGGATGTTTCATGACAAAGTCAGTTTAGATAATATTCATGTTTGGTATTATTCTGATTGTTTCAGTGCGACTGGTGCAATGGTTTTATTTCTGCAACATCAAACCCTGGACATCATAACCAACCAGGAGCCAGGGAAAAACTGTGTGGAGCTCTGCCCCAGTGAAAGCCATGTGCCTCAACCCCCCTGCGTTTCCTGGGGAGGCGTGGCTCCAAATTACAGATGGGTGACCCATTTTTAGGGTTAACATCATAGGCCAGATTTTGGATTTAAGGACAGTAAACTAAGCAATCTGGGAGAATGCAATCAGCCTCCCGTGCACACAGTGCACGTAATTTCTACGTACAGGGTGTCTGTAGCCAGACTCCCCTATGTAGCTTTTATTACCAGGTATGACTTTTAAGACTCTGTAATTTGGTTTCAGTTGTAATGTTTTTTGATTTGGAACTAGTATGTAATTACGTGTATGTAACCTGCCTGGTAAAATAAATTGTTAAAACTTGATATGTGTGGTTTCGCTTACTGACACTCAAAGTTATACAGAGAATGCTTGGTTTACCCCCTCGAACTGGTCTAGGGAGGATGAATATTTACGCTTAATGTATCACGGCGTATAGCACCCATAGACCTATGATGGTAAATCCCTCGCCTCCGCATGGTAGTTCATTCGTGTCGAGCACAGCCGTAGCTAGGTTGGTCTGCTTGGGTCCCTAGGCTGTGAACAGATATACCCAAGAGTAGCTATTCCTGTGACCTCTGTGATGACTACAGATAGCTAGTCAGTTCGTGAGACGTGCACATAACGCGCGATGTGACATGCGGTGGTACCAGGAGAGGATTGTTCAGCGAGTTCTTCTCAGTACAGGATTCCTGTAGCGATCAAGTCAAAATTATGAATGCGACATCCACCAAATGTGGACAACTAATCTAAATTATTATTCAAATGGAGTCAGATAAACGAAGGTGAATATATTGGCCCTATTGTGGAGATTCTTGGTCAGCCCGGACCAGTAAAGAGCAGAAGGCAGAGTGGTACTCCTGTCTTTGTATCATGGTTCATTTATTGGCTGATCTAGACTCTCCGCATAGGGGCCACTAATTTTTAACCCTATTAGTATTATTTCAGCAACACCAGAAGGACGAGCACGCTGATACCTTCAGCCCTCGCTAAATTCCGTCGTTGGGTTAGCGTAGGGTTTTACAGTTTCATTTGGTTTGGCAACATTCACTACTCCTGACAATGGAATTCAAAGATTCAGATGTGTAAGCTAAACACCTCCAAGGAATAGACACGAGGTTATATCTCTCCCTCTCAAGTCATATCTTTGTGTATGATGATTACGCTACAACAATGGCACTTGGGCAGTCCCATGATGCAGTGCAGAACTCCCGATGGCCATGGGGTGTCTCACCTGTTCTGCCATCTGTGTTCCGCTTAAAGATGAGTGTGTTTTGATCAATCTCCATGAGCATGAATGGAGCTCAAATGCAGGCCTGCTTTGCACCTATCCGATTACGCACCTGACACGATACGTTTCAAAGACCCTGTCCGTTCTGCTCATTCTGCGCGCCTTAATCTGCAGACCTGTCAGGCTACCGCATCGGAGCATGTTTAGATAGCCTACGTATGGAAAGGTGCTGGGGTGGACTGTGCTGGAAAACTGCAGCAGTTAGTTTCCCAGGCCTGTATGCTATCATCTGGAGCTATGTGGTCATTTTAGCGCATGTATGATTACCGCTGATCCAGGGGGTTGATCGGTCACTGTTATCTTCAGAAACAACCCAGAATCCTCAGCGCAATGCCTGACGTAACATCGTACAGTCCTGGGACGACAAAGAATGAAAAAAAGAGATACAACTGCATAATATTAATAATAATAATAATAATAATAATAACAATAACAATAAAAAGAATTATAAAAATACAAATAATAATCACTATATCGGTTGGAATTAGCTGCTATTATTGTTATTATTATTATTATTTGGCATATTATTAATTAGCCTATCATGATCATCGAGTACTGACTTATCGATGCTGCATGGAACTGCAAAGATGAACACAGATGTGCAGGTATAGGGCTGATCATGCATAGAAACGGGAGAAAACTACTTTTAATGTCTCTTTTATGCAAATAAAAGAACGGCAAAACATTTTTTATGTTACCTCTAGGCAATAATAAAGTTTTAAGCAGTTGGACTGAAGATTAAATTGTTTTACTTCATTCATGATTAACATGTTGTGGCAAACAAATTGAACATCCTACAGGTTGTGCTGCACCTGAGACAGACAGACTAAACATATTAGAATTGATTTCCTTCTGTTATCTGTTCAAAATAAGTAATTTTGAGTGAAGAAGAAGGTGGAGAGAACTTGTTCACAACATTATCCAAAATATGCCATTTAGATTTTGGATAAGTAAAAGGACATCTTGGAAAAACACTTGCAGAATGTCACTGCTTTCAGATAGCTGGGGGCCTGTAGTGTAGTGGTTAAGGTAAATGACTGGGACAGGCAAGGTCAGTGGTTAAAATCCTGGTGTAGCCACAATAAGATCTGCATTGCCGTTGGGCCCTTAGCCCTGCATTGCTCCAGGGGACGATTGTCTCCTGCTTAGTCTAATCAACTGTGCATCACTCTGGATAAGAGCATCTGCCAAATGCCAATAATGTAATGTAATGTAGCCACACAAACTTTTTGTTGTGGATGAACTGTATACAATAATTGTTGTCCCAAGCAGATTTAGATTTGGTGCAATGAATATGAGAGCATGTAAATGTATGATCTTTTTGCTTTTTGTGTTTACCAGACGTACTTTCTCATGTATTTCTTAGGCTCTTATACTTTGATCTTGATGGTACACATGTGCCCGTCAAATTCAGCCAACCATGCAATGTGTTTCCACACAGTGGAACAGCTTTATTAAATAGTACTGAAAACAGGTCTGGGAAAAAGAGGTTAAAGTCAGCTGAGATCCTTTTAATTGTTAACACATTGCATGTGTCAATAACAGTTCATTGTAAAGAGCAGTGTGGTCTCTGGTTCCCCACTTGTGTTGGGTTCTCCACAATCTTCCTGCACTTGTTTGTTTCTTCCTCCTCGTCCTCCTCCTCTTCCCCCTCTTCCTCCTCTTCCTCCTCTTCACCGCAGCTGTAGAACCTGCCCCGGTTTGACGTCACCATCTCCTCCACCTTCTCCAGCAGCTGGGAGACGTGACGGGCATTCCTCCGGCTGTGTAGGGCGTGATACCTGTTCCCGCACCTGTGCACCAGCCTGCGGAGGCCCTGGCTCCTCAGAATGTGCTGCTCGACACTCTCCCCCAAAGCCTCCGCCCAGGTGAAGAGCACCAGCGTGTGCCTCCACACCCGCGTGCCGAAGGCGGCCATGTTGAGCCTGACCGCCCGGCCGTAGCCGGCTGTGAAAGAGAGATACGCGGGGACGACCAGGAGGAAGGCGTGGGGCCCTGGGGGGCACAGAGCTGCCCTCTGCAGGGCGTGACCTGCGGCCCCGTCCCCAAGGTACCACTTGGGCCCTGTCACTTCCACCAGAGCGACCCGCCGCCCGGCTGCCTGCCCTCGCCTCACTGTGCCTCTCTCTGTCTGGGCCTCCTGTCCACCCAAGATGCTGTTTCCAGCCGAGCTGTTGGAGGCCCAGCTCTCTCCCAGCAGGACGAGCCTGAGCTCAGATGGACCGGGACACTCTGGGAATGGTGGGAATGCGGTACGGATTTGACTGGGAGACTGAGGAGACAGCAGGAATGTTGGGGAAACCGTACTGGGAGGCTGTGCAGGGCTCCCTTCAGCGATCACTGAAACAACAAGAAAAGGCAAACTGTGAGGTTGTGTACTTGATATAATGAGCAGCTGTCATTATTGTTGTTCCTCCTCATGGAGGGGCTTTAACTGTAACAGATGGGGCAAAATATAAACCAGAGGCTTACACAACTCAGCAACCTCAAACTCATTAATTTCATTATAGAGTTGCGCAATATCTAAACATTATACAAGCCCTGTCTGGGTTCTTTTTTACGTATTATTCTTGTTTTCACAGGTGGGTTTCTAACTGTTGAACGGAGTGCACAGGAAGCAGACTATGCCCTGTGCCCGTGCCATTGGCACAAGCGGTTCAGAGAGGGACGAGTCTTGTGGTCCTCGTCAAGCAACTTGGGCACCTCCTTTGCGAACGCCTTTCCCCATGGCCAGATTTCCCCCAAGGTGGTCCTCACAGACTCTTTAATCTTAATCCCGGTTCCTCGGCGATCGCTCCGATTGTCAGCGTGTGAAGCGTCCGCGCCAGGTCCTTGGCCCTCTGGAGGTCGGCGTCAGATCTGAGCATCGTGCGGGTTTTTGGATCATCCTACGCGTCATCCCGCCCCCCTCTGCACTGCCCGTTCCCCTCAGACAGGTGCATGGTGCTCCCCAGACCTTTCTTTCAGCGTGAGAAGGGTCTCCGTTGGATTTTTCCCCAGATGAGCTTCGCAACCAGATTCATAGCGCTACAGAGTACACTTCACAAGAGTTAGAAACCCACCTGTACAAACAAGAATGATGAAGTAAAAAGAACCAAGGCTGAGCTTATATAGGGTTCAAATGTTGTGCAACTGTACAACGTAATTCATTAGTTTGAGGCTGCTGAGACGTGTAATCAATCTCATTATAGCCACACCTCGTATTAACAATAGTTATTCACATCTGAAGCTAAAAAGTACCATACGAGCAGTGTATGAGAGAGACTAACCTGCAGCTGGTTTATGGGAGTCCAGTCTTTGACATGGTTTAGGCACATTCAGTTCCCCTCTCCCTCTCATCTCCTTCACCCGGTTCTGGAAGCGTCTGTCCATAAACTCAGGCAAAAGGTCATTGAGGCTCTCACTGTTGCTGCAAAGTTTGAGATTCTTTCTTTCTGACCATTCCCTCGCTCCGTGTCTCTCTTTCTTCTGTTTGGGCTTGTGGAGCTCTTCCTCCTGCCCTCCATTCGCCTCTTTCAGGGCATAACCTCGTCCTTCGCTCACAATGGGATCAGGATCATCTTCCCTCATCCCCTGCTTCTCTTTTTGCAGCCCTGCTGCCCCTTCCACGTGTGTTTCTTTCCTGTCTTTTTCTCTCTCTCTGTTGTCCACCCCGTTTTCCGGATCCACTGTACAGAATTCCACTGGTCCCTTTTTTGCCTTTTTGTACATTTTTTCCATGTCTAACAGTTTCCTTTCTTTTTCTGTGTACCTCAGTTGTAGCTCTTTGAGCTGATCCTCGGTCCCTTTGAGCTTGTGGTAAAATTCAGACTCTTTCCTGTTTAACTCCATTTCATGGGTTTTTACCAGCTCCTTAATCTCCTGCTCTTTCTTTTCAAAAGTCCTTTTAAATTCCTGAATCACAGCCTCCCTCTCTGAAACAGTCACCATCAGCTTTTGCTTTCTGTTTCTTGTTTCTCCTTTAGAAAGTAGTTCCTTCTCTCTGGATTCTTTTTCCTTTGGCTGGGGAATGAGTTTACTCTCCATTTGCCTCTCTCTTGTTCCTTCCTCTAGAACTTGTCTATCTCTCCCTGCCCCGTTATCGTCTTCACCCTCTGTCCATGGTATTATCCCTTCCTTGTTCTTTAACTCCTCTGGACAATTCAGATTTTTCCCGTCAACTTCCCTCTCTTTTTCAGAAATGGCCTCTTGCAGCTCTTCTAGTTCCTTCTTGTATTCCTTACAGCTCTTTCTGATCTCCTCTAACTCAGCCTCTCTTTGAGAGATCAGTCTCTTCAGTTCCTCTACTTGCTCCTGACTGTCTTCATACTTCTCTGTGATGGAAACCAATCGTTTCGTTTCTCACTGCAATCGTGCTTCTTTTTCAGTTCATTAATGCATCTCTCTTTTACCTCCATCTCTGTCTCTATTGCCTTCAATTTCTCCTCATGAATCTGTTTCTTGTCCTTCGTCTCTCTCTCCATTTTTTCATATTTTTCTTTCCACGTGTCTTCGCTCAGTTTTTGTATCTCTTCATCTCTTTCCTCGATTGTCCCTCTAATTTCATCCCCCTCTCTCTTCCGTTCCCTCTTGATCTGTTCCATTGCTTTGTCTTTTTCTCTGAGCGCCCCTTCCAGCTCTCTAATCCCTGCTTCTCGCTCACTCTGTTTCCTCTCATATTCTGTCTGCATATTTCTCCTGATCTCCTCATAATGAATCCTCAGTTCTGCAATCTTTGTCTCATTCATCTCGGCCCTTGTTCTCAGTTCTTCATTTTCTTTCCTGTAGTCCTCACACTTTTCTTTTATCTCCTCAATCGCTCCATATCTCTCCATGCTCAGTGACTCATACCTCTCTCTGAGGCAAACCAAGTTTCTCTCCAGCTCATCATACCTTTGTTTTAATTCAGAAATCACCTTTTCTTTCACCTCCAGGACTGACTCTACCTCTGCCTCTCTCATCTGCCTTTTCTCCTCATCCATCTGTTTTGTACCCTCCATCTCCTTCTGCATCTTCTCATATTTATCTCTCCATTCCTCTTCCCTCTGCTTTAGCTCTTCCTCATATTTCTGCAGAGAAGCTGATATTTTCTCCTCCCTTTCTTCAGCGTTGTGTCTCAGTTCATCCACTTCTCTCTCTTTCTCATATTGTTTCTTCTGTAATTCATTCAGTTCCATCTTCATGTCTTTTATCTCCTTGTCTTTTTCTCGGACCACTCCCTCCATCTCTTCCTCTCTCTGTAGTTCTTTCTCTCCACGTTGCTGTATAATCTCATCCCTCTCCTTCACAATAATGTGAATTCTCTCCACCAGTTCTGCGGTATCAGTCCTTAGCTGCTTAATCATGACCTCTAGTTTTGCTGTTTGCCTTTCACTGTGTTCATACCTCTCTCTTATCTCTTCTACCTCCTTCTCCTTCTCCCTGATTTTCTCTTCTGCCTCCTCCACTCTCTTCCTCTGTTCATCCTTCAGTCTCTTTTCTGTTGCCCCTGCATTTTCTTGTGCTTGATGCATCAGCTCTGAAATCCTTCTGTCCTTCAGCTCAAGTTGTGCTTCTCTTTCGGACAAAGCCTGTGTGTTTCTCTCTGCCTCCCTCTCTCTCTCTGCATCCTTTAGTTTCATCTCCATCTGTATCCTCCTCAGTTCCTCTTCATATTGCTCTTTCTTATATTCCATCTCTTTGTCTTTCTTCTCATTTATTTCATCTATTTATTCAGCACCTCTCTTCTGCATGTTGTTTCTCTGCTCCATTTCTCTGATCTCCATCTCTCTTGTCTCAGCCCTCTTTCTGTGCTCTTCATTTTCTTTCCTGTAGTCCTCACACTTTTCTTTTATCTCATCTCTCTCCAGGCTCAGTGTCTCATAACTCTCTCTGAGGCAAACCAAGTTTCTCTCCAGCTCATCATACCTTTGTTTTAATTCAGAAATCACTTTTTATTTCACCTCCAGGACTGACTCTACCTCTGCCTCTCTCGTCTGCCTTTTCTCCTCATCCATCTGTTTTGTACCCTCCATCTCCTTCTGCATCGTCTTGTGTTTATCTCTCCATTCCTCTTCCCTCTGCTTTAGCTCTTCCTCATATTTCTGCAGAGAAGCTGTTATTTCTTCCTCTTTTTCCTTGATGATGCATCTCAGTTCTTTCTCTTTCTTATCATTTTTCTTCTGTAATTCATTCAGTTCCATCTTCATGTCTTTTATCTCCTTGTCTTTTTCTCTGACCACTCCCTCCATCTCTTCCTCTCTCTGTAGTTCTTTCTCTCCACGTTGCTGTTTAATCTCGTCCCTCTCTTCCACAGCAATGTGAAATTTCTCCATCAGTTCTGCGGTATCAGTCCTTAGCTGCTTAATCATGACCTCTAGTTTTGCTCTTTGCCTTTCACTGTGTTCATACCTCTCTCTCATCTCTTCTACCTCCTTCTCCTTCTCCCTGATTTTCTTCTCCAGCTCCTCCTCTTTTTTCCTCTGTTCATCCTTCAGTCTCTTTTCTGTTGCCCCTGCATTTTCTTGTGCTTGATGCATCAGCTCTGGAATCCTTCTGTCCTTCAGCTTAAGTTGTGCTTCTCTTTCTGCCAAAGCCTGTGTGTTTCTCTCTGCCTCCCTCTCTCTCTCTGCATCCTTTAGTTTCATCTCCATCTGTATCCTCCTCAGTTCCTCTTCATATTGCTGTTTTACGTTTTCCATCTCTCTATCTTTTTCCCTGACTGCTAACTCCATCTTTCTGATGTCTTTTTCTTGCTCTCTTAGTTTCCCCTCATTTTCTGTGTGAACGCTTTTTAATTTCTCATAGTATTCCCTCTGCTCTCCAATCTCTTTCTCTTGTCCATTTGTATTCTGCTCTATCTCTTTTATCTCCTCTATCTGCTTTTTCATCTTCTCAGTTTCCACTCTCCACACCTCTTCTCTCTGTCGCTGTTTCTTCTCAAAATCCTGCTTCAGAACTTCAGTGGTTTGCTCTGCCACCTGAATTGTGTGCTGTAGTTCTTCCACCTCCCTCTCTTTGTCCTCATACATTTGATGCAAGTCACACAATTCTGTCTTTTTTTCCAGATTCCTGCGTTTTAATTCCCCTATTTCCAGGTCACACTTCTGCATGTTTGCTTTGATCTCAGCTTCTCTTTTCATCCTCTGCTCTTCATAAAACTCTTTCATTTTATCCAACATTAAGTCTCTCTCTTTCTTCTTCTCCTCCAGGTTCTCCATCTCCTCTCCACGTTTGTGGAATTCCATCGCCAGGTCGTTGAGCTCTGTCTTTTTCTCTTCATTCAGTCGATTCAGCTCCTCCATTTCTGTAGTTTTATTTTGAATGATCTTTCTCAATTCTTCCTCTGTTTTAACAAGACTCTGGCATAACCTTCTCGACTCGTCTGCTTCTTTTTCCATCGCCGCTGTTCTTTCCATCAGCTCACTGTTCTTCTTCTTTTCTTCCTCAGCACTTTTCTCCAGCTCCTCCCTTTCTTTTGCGCTCTGTTGGTGCATCTTTTCCCACATCCTCCTGTCAAGGTGCATCTCTCTCTCTGCGGTCAGTATTCTAATTTCTCTTTCTTCATTCTTCTCCATCAGGGCTTTGATCTCCCGCTCTTTCTCTTGCATCTTTAGCTTCATATCCCCCTCTCTAAGCCTGTACTCCTGGTCAAGAATTGCTGTGATTCTGTCGTTTTTCTCTTTCATTTCCTTTACTCTTTTGTCTAGGAGCTTCCTCATCTCTGTCTGCCTTCTGTCCTCCTGTTCCTGCCTCCCCGCCTCCGGCTTCCCCTCCATTCTTTCCCTTTCCTTGGGTTTCCTCTCAAAACTCATCCTGCTTCTCTCCTTCTTTGCTTTCGTTTCCGTCTCACTCTTCCGTCTCTCCTCCTTCTGTCCCATCAGCTCTCTTATTTCCTGCGTCAGCGGCGTGAACGGCTGCCCGCCGTTTCCCGCCACGAGGTCCTCCACCTTCTCCAGCAGCTCTGTGACCTGCGTGTTCACCGGCTCCGCGCCGCTGATGACGTGGTACCTGCCCTCGCACCTCTCCACGAGCTGGTGGGCTTTGGCCGAACTGTGGACGTGCTGCTGGATGGTGGCGCCACGCCTCAGCTTGTCTCCGCCCGTAAACAGGATGAGGGCGTACCTCCAGGCCTCCTCACCCAGCACCCCCATGTGCTCCACCGCGGCCTGCACAGTGACGTCCGAGTCCACGCCCACCACCAGCAGCAGGGCGTGGGGCCCTGGCGGGCACAGTGTCACGCTCCTCCCAATCTCGTGCCGGACCCTCTCGGGGGTCCGCTTGCTCTCCCAGCCGGGCGTGTCCACCACGGTGACCCGTCTGCCCGCCACCTCCCCCTGCGAGCTGGTGCACTCCTCCGTAACCCTGCCGGCCAGGAACGGAGCCCCTCCCAAGATGGCGTTTCCCGCCAAGCTTTTCCCGGTCTCCCGCTCTCCCCCAGCAGCACCAGCCGTAGGTCCGGGAGGCCACGACCACGCCCTGTGGGCCAGCGCGCCTGTACCTCCTCTCTCCAGGTGACATGGCTCCCATCGCCTGTGAGAAAGAGACATAACCAGCGTGAATTCAGTCTATTTGGACCCATGCAAATGTGTCCCTCCAGCTCCCCAAAAGTATTATACAAATCATACGGCAGAACACACATGGATGCTGCTGAGAGTGCCCAAAGATGAGCCGCTACATTTGTATTTTTACATTTCACTTGTTATGAGGAAGGTCAACATTTATTCATGTTATGTACGGCTCTGAAAACCCAAACGCAGACCACAGGATTATCCAAAATCGTTGTTTAATAGTCCAAAATCGTAGCCAGGAGATCCAATACAAAGGCAAAAACGAAAGGCAAAAGAATAGGGGGAGGGGGTCAAAAATCCAGAAAATCAAAAGGCTAAAGTACAAAAGGATGAAGGCAAGAATCAAAACCAGAAAACAAAGCAGAATGTCGAAAAGCAGAAAAGCAGAAAGGCAAACAAAACAAAAGGGCAAGGCAGGCTCGGAAATCAAAAGGCAAAGGGGTGTCTATCAAGAATCTCAAGAGTTAGGCTTACAGGGTATTCGGCACTAAAACTGATCAACGTTCTGACAAAGAACAATGCAGAGACTGAGGTTTAAATACATGAGGGAAGGTGACAATCTAGGCGGGGCTGGGAAAAGGTGGACTAAACAAATAGACAACAGGTGGGGAAACATAATAGGGTAATAACATAATAACGGGAGGGAGACGAAAACGCGGACTGGATGCACGAAACAAAACATGTAGAACATACGGCTCCGGATTAGGGAGTAGACATTTGCATAGTTAGAAGACGTAGTGATAGTTAGACAGGTGCGAACACTTCACTGTAACTACCGTAACCGCCCGAATAGTGGGACACGCAGACAGGGGAGTGACTAGACTGGTAAAAATTCAGATGCAGACATAACAGGGGATGACAAATGAGAACTGTAATGGAAAACACTAACCAATTTCAAAAATGAATAAATAACAAGAATAAACATAAATACACACAGGACAAATACAGGAACATTACAATTCAGGCTTGACAAAAGATGACTAAAGGGGACTTTATTGAGATAAATTTTATTAGATCTTCCAGTTATTTTTGTAAACAGGAATTAAAAAATTCAACAAGTTTTCTCTTTACGGTCTCATGGAAAAGTATTAACGCAGTCAGATTTGCCGAGTAAATGGGCTAATTCATCCTGAAAAGCTGAATAAAAACCAAACACAGTGACTACCAGACTCAGACTGAGTGAACTCACCGGTGAATATCTCTCGCAGGGACTCTCTCAGCTTCCTCTCCTCTTGTAGTCTCTGGCTCCTCCTCTCCTCTCCAGGCCTCCGGCCGCCGCCCTGCTGCTCCAGGCGCAGACGGACCGGCTCCATCTCCAGGGGGGCGCCTCCGTTGGCAGCCACCATTTCCTCCACCTTGCGCAGCAGCTGGGCGTCCTGGGCGGCGTGGCGCCCCCTGGCTGTGCTACGGAGCACGTGCCACCAGTTCCCACAGCGCTCCACCAGGAGCCGGAGGTCCGCGCCGCCCTCGCCGATCCTGTCCGCCACGACCTCCGGATCGGCGCCCTGCGTGAAGAGCACCAGCGTGTGCTTCCAGACCGCCTCGCCCAGGAGCTCCATGTGCTCCTGGATCTCCTTCCGGTAGGTTCCGTCCACCGAGGCGTAGGCCCGGACCACCAGCAGCAGGGCGTGGGGTCCGGGCGGGCACAGGGTCACACTCCGCACTGTCTCCCACTTCACCCACTCGGGCGTGCCGTTGAGAGGGTAGTACCACTCCCACCCGGGGGTGTCCACGATGACCACCCGTCTGCCGGCCACGTGCGCCCACCTCTCCACGCATTCCTCCGTCGGACTGCCGTCGGTGAAGCCCCCCTCGCTGATGCCCAGGATGGCATTTCCCGCAGAGCTTTTCCCCGCCCCCTTCCTCCCCAGCAGCACCAATCGGAGCTCTGAGGGACACGGGGCTCCAGGAAGAGGGGTCTGCCCCTCCTCTGCCCCTGATGCTGGTCTCACGCCACCTGCAGGAGAGAGGGGGACAGCTGGTTCCCATTCTGTGATGGAGCTTCAGCGCCAGTCTGAGTCATTTACCCACATGGAACACTTTAAAATAAAACTAGAAAAAATTCCAGGGAAATTTTAAGTGTGCTGGTGCCCATCCCTCACACAAACACAAATGTAACCCACAATTTGGTCCTCACAAAAATGGAGAACCTCATCTATACACTTGTGTGTGTGTGTGTGTGTATTTGCCCTTATGATAAGTTCATAGGCCACACACACACACACACACACACACACAGATCTAAAACAAAATTTGGTCCTCACAAAAATAGACATCCTCATCTATACACATGTTCTGGGCAGTTGCTAGGGTGTTCTGGGCGGTTGCTAAGGTGTTATGGGCGGTTGCTAGGGTGTTCTGGGTGGTTGCTAGGGTGGTCTGGGCAGTATAAGGGTACAATTCCCAAGGTGGCGTTGTCTGGCTAAATATGGGTTGCTCAACCACACCCACCCTCCTGTTACAGTTAGCACAACCATTAAGACATGGACATAGAAATAAAACAGTTAAAAACCTTGGTATTTTCATATAATGTGGACAGGATGTAGTCAGTCAGTTAGCTAGTTATTTAGTTAATTATTCTTATTAATTACTTAGTTAGACATGTTAGGCAGAGGCAGAACATACATACAGTTCAACAGCATCACAAACTACAGATAACAAACAACCAAATCAACACCTCTCTAAAATAATAAAAACTTTATAGAATATTACACTGCATTAGTTTTGGTAAATATAAATTACAGTGACAGTTCACTAATCAGCTGAGCTTAGTTAGCCAGTCAGCTGACTAGTTAGCCAGTCAGCTAGCTAGCTAGTTAGTCAGTCAGCTAACTAGTTAGCCAGTCAGCTAGTTAGTTAGTTAGTTAGTTAGTTAGTTAGTTAGTTAGTTAGTTAGTCAGCTAGCTAGTTAGTCTGTCAGTAAGTCAGCTAACTAGCTAGTTAGTTAGCCAGTCAGCTAGTTAGTTAGTTAGTTAGTTAGCCAGTCAGCTAACTAGTTAGCCAGTCAGCTAGCTAGTTAGTTAGTTAGTTAGTAACAGTCACTTAGTTAATCAGTTAGTCAGACCGTCAGTTAGTTAGTTAAGCTAGCTAGCGCCGAAGCTAATGTTAACTAGCGCGACGAAGCTAACGCAAGCTAGCGCCGAAGCTAACGCAAGCTAGCGCAACGAAGCTAACGAAAGCTAGCAGTTGACGCTTCAGATAACATGAGTCAATGAGAGCTGGATCCGGCACTGTTATTGTAGAGTAGAAGCTGTGGGAGTAAGATGAGAATGTCTTGAATATTTTTGATAAAATTTAGAAGGGCTGAATGCTAGAGTGGGTGATGTCACCGCACTCTAAAGCCACGCAATACACACCCATTATAAAATCTGAAAATCTCAAATATTTCATAAAACATAAACTGTGATTTTGTAAAAACCGTAGAAGATATCAAAAAGTGCCTTTAGATCAACACAGTTCAAAGTCTTGTGACCCGTTTAAACCTTTAAACACAATTTGTGAGATTTTTTTTAACGAATTCTCATTCATTCCTATCGGCAAAAATCGGTCGGTTTTTCGCATTTCGTAAGTCTTTCCCATCGATTCCCATCTATTCCGGTCGTTTTGATATATATCTTGCCTGGGATTTCTCAAAGCTGTGGGAGGAGTAGCATGCCAAACTTTTGAAGGAAGAAAATTAAATAAATAAAATTATGAAGTATGGCAAAGCTCTGCTTTGTATTGCAATGCGCAGCACACAATTATGAAGTATGGCTGAGAATATTAAGGTGTGTGCTTTTGCACTACAAAGCTCTGCTTTGTATTGAAATTCTCAGCACACAATAAAAACTTAGGAAACGTATATTTCTATTACAGTGCATCCGGAAAGTATTCACAGCGCTTCACTTTTCCCACATTTTGTTATGTTACAGCCTTGTTCCAAAATGGAATAAATTCATTTTTTTCCTCAAAATTCTACACACAACACCCCATAATGACAACATGAAAGAAGTTTTTTTGAAATTTTTGCAAATTTATTCAAAATAAAAAACTAAGAAATCACATGTACATAAGTATTCACAGCCTTTGCTCAATACTTTGTTGATGCACCTTTGGCAGCAATTACAGCCTCAAGTCTTTTTGAATATGATGCCACAAGCTTGGCATGCCTATCTTTGGGCAGTTTCGCCCATTCCTCTTTGCAGCACCTCTCAAGCTCCATCAGGTTGGATGGGGAGCGTCGGTGCACAGCCATTTTCAGATCTCTCCAGAGATGTTCAATCAGATTCAAGCCTGGGCTCTGGCTGGGCCACTCATTCACAGAGTTGTCCTGAAGCCACTCATTTGATATCTTGGCTGTCTGCTTTTGGTCGTTGTCCTGCTGAAAGATGAACCGTCGCCCCAGTCTGAGGTCAAGAGCGCTCTGGAGCAGGTTTTCTTCCAGGATGTACATTGCTGCATTCATCTTTCCCTCAATCCTGACTAGTCTCCCAGTTCCTGCCGCTGAAAAACATCCCCACAGCATGATGCTGCCACCACCATGCTTCACTGTAGGGATGGTATTGGCCAGGTGATGAGCAGTGCCTGGTTTCCTCCAAACATGACGCCTGGCATTCACGCCAAAGAGTTCAATCTTTGTCTCATCAGACCAGAGAATTTTGTTTCTCATGGTCTGAGAGTCCTTCAGGTCCCTTTTGGCAAACTCCAGGCGGGCTGCCATGTGCCTTTTACTAAGGAGTGGCTTCGGTCTGGCCACTCTACCATACAGGCCTGATTGGTGGATTGCTGCAGAGATAGGGGAACCTTCCAGAAGGACAACCATCTCCACAGAGAACGCTGGAGCCCTGACAGAGTGATCATCGGGTTCTTGGTCACCTCCCTGACTAAAGCCCTTCTCCCCCGATTGCTCAGTTTAGATGGGCGGCCAGCTCTAGGCAGAGTCCTGGTGGTTTCGAACTTCATCCATTTACGGATGATGGAGGCCACTGTGCTCATTGGGACCTTCAAAGCAGCAGGAATTTTTCTGTACCCTTCCCCAGATTTGTGCCTCGAGACAATCCTGTCTCGGAGGTCTACAGACAATTTCTTTGACTTCATGCTTGGTTTGTGCTCCGACATGCACTGTCAACTGTGGGACCTTATATAGACAGGTGTGTGCCTTTCCAAATCATGTCCAATCAACTGAATTTACCACAGGTGGACTCCAATTAAGCTGTAGAAACATCTCAAGGTTGATCAGTGGAAACAGGATGCACCTGAGCTCAATTTTGAGCTTCATGGCAAAGGCTGTGAATACTTATGTACATGTGATTTCTTAGTTTTTTATTTTTAATAAATTGGCAAAAATCTCAAAAAAACTTTTTTCACATTGTCATTATGTATTGTGTGTAGAATTTGGAGGAATTTAATCAATTTTGGAATAAGGCTGTAACATAACAATATGTGGAAAAAGTGAAGCACTGTGAATACTTTCCGGATGCACTGTATATCTCTATTGTATTTAAACATGAATATGTGTGCATGTACGTATGGACCCTTATGTTCTGTGTTCATTTTTTAACTCTGCTTTCGATGCCATATATAGCAGGTTGAATAGATATCAGTTGTACGATAACAGCATATATATAACTATTCACAAGAAAATGTCCAGAATATGCACCCAAATATGGAGTCTCACCAGGAGATGGCGCTGGCGTTGGCACACTCGTTTTCTTCTCTCGCTCCGTCTCTTTTTCCCGCTCTCCCTCTCCAGTCTTTTTCCTGCTGAACATCGCTGCTGTTGTAGAATCTTCCACACAAAGCTACAGATGCTTCCTCACTTCTAATCCATGAAATAAAATAAAAAAACACATTTCACCTCATTCCTCCCAAACAATTGTCCGCCTGCATCACAGGCACAGCTGAGTCATGACACGACCACCTTTCTAGGTCTGAGTTTTGCACTCATCAAACTACCAACATCAAGAAAACCTTAACCATAGTTTTTAAGACATTTGAAGGTTCTTACAGTTCAGAGGTTCTGATACTTGCTTCTATAGAAACGTTTATCTTTTGACCTTTCATTTTAAATCTCTGAAATGTTACCTAGGCAGGTAATCGGGAGAAAGGGAAAACATGGAATGGAACATTGACATAAAACACATAGAAAAGGATAAACAGGGAAATGAACTACAACAGAGGCACGGAACGTGACAAGAAAACATGAAACTAAACATTTCAACACAAATACAAGCTATGATACAAGCTATGATACAATAACACGAGACGTGAGGCAGCACTGGCATTTTAATAAATAAATAAATAAAAAAATTGGAATAAAAAAATTCATAAAAAAAATAATAATAATAATAAGCTTAATTTGTATTGCATACATAAAATGTAGCTCAAAGGGCTTTGCATTCAGCCAGTTACAAATAATTATAAAAACAACACATTGTAGATAAAATATAATAATAATAAATACTGTGATTGCGGAAATACATTCACTCAACAAACAAATAACAAGACAAGACAAACACTTACACGACTGCCTTAAAGGAGCGACGGTCTTAAAAGAAAGCTCCCTCAGTCTCTTTTGGTGGTGTAGTTGGCCAGGGCCCCGGCTGGTATATTTCATGCTGCCAGTTGCACCTCCCCTGACAGCAGCGGTAGGAGGTGCAACGCCCACTCCTCCACCAGGTGTGTGTGTTCTCTCCTGTACCTCTTCTTCCCACCGTTTAAATATCTCTCTTCTTCATATTTCAGCTCCTGTGATGATGGACCCCAACACTGCACGTGCCTATCTCTCTCTCTCTGATGATCTGACCACTGTGAGACACACAGGTACAGTGCAGAAATGTCCTGACAACCCAGAGAGATTTAACCGCTGTGTAAATGTGCTGGGATCTGAGGGGTTCACCTCAGGGAAACACAGCTGGGAGGTGAAGGTTGGGAATAAACGTGAGTGGGATGTAGGAGTGGTGAAAGAGTCCATCAACAGGAAGGGAGATATAACATACAGCCCAGGGAAAGGATACTGGCTCATAATGCTGAGGAATGGTGATAAGTACAGTGCAGCAGGAGGTACTGACCTCACACTGAAGAGGAAACCCCAGAGCATCAGGGTGCAGCTGGACTATGACAGGGGGGAGGTGTCCTTCTTCAACTCCAGTGACATGTCACTCATTTACACTTTTAAACACACATTTACTGAGAGGGTGTTCCCATTCTTCTCTCCCTGTTTGAGAGATGGTGGTAGGAATGATGAGCCCCTGAAAATCTGCCCTGTGAAAGTCTCAGTAACAGTGACATCATCCCAGTGAAGGTGTTTGTGTAAAAATGAAACTAGAAATGCTGTCAGGGATCTGCCTCAGCATGCCTGGGGGGGGGGGGTTGATGGTGTACCAGTATCCAATGGAAGATAAACAGACAGAGGTACACTGTCTCAGTGTCTAGACAGGTACACACATCTAGCACAAAGGGGGGTGTCTGTCACAAGGGAGTAATGACAATGTGCTTATTTGCTTTTACCTGGTGTGTTTTATGCTGTAAAGGAGACTATTGTTTCTTGTTAATGTAATTTCTTATTCATCTGAACTTTGGAAACTGCAAAGGACCAAGTGCTTTCACACTTATAGGGTACAAAAGGTGAAATCCATTTCAATAATTTAAATTAATAAATTTTCTTTTCATCACCAATTCTTTTGTTGAGTTACTCTACTGTACATGCATTTTTGGTCATGTGCATGCAGGCTGTATCTTTTGGGTTCTGTTTTGAAGCATTTGAACTTTATTTTATGAAGTGTTTATACATAAAACAGATGCGCTCTTGTAGGTAAATCAAATGCTTTCATACCTGATGGATGTCATTCCTGTTGAACTGGATTCATGAGAGCGTGTACAAGCTTTAATTAGAGTCTGGGCTCTTTTCAGATTGTACTTTGCAGATGCAGTGAAGAATAAATTCACCCTGTCAGTACCATGCTGTAGGATTTACATCTGAGCCTTCAGTAGCCTTACCTGCACACCTGCCATTGGTCTCAAACTCTTTTCATATGTGCATGATATGTTTTTATTGAATGTAGGATGTAATGATGATGTATGGGAAACAAGTCCACTATAGACACTAGATATTCAGTGTAAAAATATAAAAACATAAGGCTTTATGTAATTTCTTTATATTTTCATGTATATTTTGTGTACTCTGTATGTACATGCTCTGACATAAATTGATTCTGTCTCAAATGGTTTGGAATGGTACAAGCCTCTTCTTTCATTTAAGTCTTCAGCCAGGTGTGCAGTAAATAGTTTGAGATATTGACACTTTTATAGGACTAGTACAAAATAGGCTGAAATTGCTACAGAGAAGTACATTGTGCAAGCAAGCAACCACAGAACTTTTCAAGTCCTTTGAACAGGCCTGATTGGCCAAAAGGGACAGTTTGTTGTCTATAATGGTGTCCAGATACTTAAACTCCTCGATTCTCTCTGTTGTTGTGGCTCTGCAGTTGGTGTCCAGAGAGTAAGCTATGCGTTATTGAACACATACTGCACACCCAAAGTTTCATACCTATTATCCATTCAAAACCTATTTCATGCTCCAACTGAATACTTTTAAGAGCATATTCATATACATTTTAAGTGCTATACATACAGTATGCAGGGCAGGATACAGTAGAGATTAAGATACATAAAAATGCTGGATGCTGGATATCACAATATTGTATTTCACTATACAGTGGGGGTATATTTTTAGTGCTTCTACATTAGTGTGAGTGCTACCATAAAGGTATAGGGGAAAGCTGGAGAACATTCACCCTACTACACCACTTTGTCCCAGGCCAAGCAGCCACTGAATGCTACAGTATGAAACGCTCCAAAGGGAATACATCAGAGGACTTTTATTCTGAAGCATAACCATCACCCTGCACATATATTGATAGATTACATTTCTTACAGTGTTGGATATGACGAGGATGTTCCCATGTGTAAATCCAGGTGCAGTCAATGTCAGGCATGCTTCAGACATGTGACCATCTGCAGAATCTGTTCCAGTGGGGGTGCAGAGATGTCTCAGTCTCAGTGTTTTCACAGATTGAAAGTTGAGGTAACTTCGCCCGCACATCCAGCAGAGGGTGCTGTTGTGACGTGTTGAACAGGAAATGGGCACCTTTAGCGTATTCAGTAAGGAGCGTGTTGATACCAGAATGCCACTCTGAATAGCGTGCCTGGCATTCCAGGCTCAAATTAGTTGCAAGTGTTGAATTGTATCTGAATCGTAAAGTACTGCTCTTTTTTAGAATCAGGCTGGCTGCCCTTTAAACATTAGAACTGTTTGTGGCCCTGTCAAAAATCAAAAAGGCTACTGAACACCTTCAAAACACTGACAACTATGCACACCATCCAGCCACAGCAGGCCTGGCCCTTCTCCGAGCATACCAGGGATAGCAGCAACACGCTAACACGGCTGCAGAGATTGTTTGTGGGCCCTCTATGATTTGTGGCAGCCGCTACTGTATATAGGGACATGCAAGGTCGCTGGTTCGATTCCCAGTGTAGCCAAAGTAAGATCCGCACAGCCGTTGGGCCCTTGAGCAAGGCCCTTAACCCTGCATTGCTCCAGGGGAGGATTGTCTCCTGCTTAGTCTAATCAACTGTACGTCACTCTGGATAAGAGCGTCTGCCAAATGCCAATAATGTAATGTAATGTAATATAGAGTCGCTAGTACATATAAATTAAATTAATTGTTTGTGAAGCCATTCATTTGGAGGCCAGGACCTCCATGCAAGGAATCCCCTCAAACACACATTAGGTGCGTGACAGACTGATGACCTTTGATTATGACGCCCCCGGGACTCAGGAACAGGTCATCCGGACGCTGTATGTCCGTGGCCGCTGTCGACAGAACAGGTGACACCCTTCCCCACGCGACAGGTGAGAACATACCTGTCACCTTTCACCTTGGGGTTAGTGATGGAGCAGCCAGTCTGGAACAGCATGAGTGTCAGCGAGCCGTGTCAAGCCTTATCAACGCTAAGTCATGCCCATTTCCATAACGCGGAGCTGCAAACACTCATGGAGAAGTGTGCCAAGAAAACTGAGGCTTTTATAGTTAAAGGGTATCACTGCTGAAAATTAGACTTCCAATTTCATGCTTCTAACCATACCTTTCGTTAAATATTCTTTTATGAGAATATTGTTTCACAGCAAAGAAAATCAATGGTCTTCAACAATGTTATTGCATGACTGAGGTGTCCTCCTACCTAACATCTCTTTGTTGGTTGATGCCAGCCCTTCCAGAATGTGGGAGATTCAAATGGCTTCTATTCTAACATTCTGTGTCTTATTTTGGGCCACAGTTTTGAAAGTTTCTATGCCCTGCTCCCCTTACTTATGAATGCAAGCCCCACCTTAATGAAACATGCGCCATGGTATTGATCAAATGGAATCCGGACCTGCTTTGTAAACTTCAAAATAAAAGTCTCATATTCAGAATCACAAAGCCAGGAGAGATAAATGATTGTGCATACTGGGGGGTCAAACGGTGGAGTTTAGAGTTTACTATATTGCATGTGTCAGCTTCATTCAATTCAGTACACATACTGCAATGCCCCTTTGATGGTTGATTAGTAATGCCTTTAGCCCACAAGTGTAAAGCAGGATCGCAAAGTAGGAACACTCAGTTAGCTGGATAGCTGTGCCTAGATCAGCTCTTTTCACTTCAGTCCATGATCCAGATTTGAGAGGCGGTTCCAGGCTGTACTGAGTGCAGCCATCCAGCTGACTGAGTAACTCATCCTGCTTGGTGAAACAGGCCCCAGGGGTCACTTGTGGAAACATCTGAGAAGGTCAGCGCGCACCACGTTTGTCTTACGGTCCCCTGCTGATGAAAAGACTCCCAGTCTCCCAGTCCTCTTCCCTATCCCTGCAAGGTGAGTGGGGAACGGGTGAAACCTACAGGAATACCCATCATACCTTTGGGAAAACCAAACGGAAACAGGAGATAGAGAGGTCCTTCTTCAGCCACGGAAAAAGGGCCGCGGAATCAGAGACGACTTTAGACTTCAGAAGGAGAAACGTTGGTGTGTTCTGGTCTATTACTATATGGGAAATGTACAGTAGCCTGTAAGTTGTAAATCACATACATTGAAACCCAGCATAAACATATGGAAAATCTTTTCTCCCCAATGGAATCTGACTGTTCATATTCATTCATTCATCAAGTTTATCCAAGTCCCTGTGATTTCAGAAAAATAACACAAATATCTTTCAGAAAGATCTTTCCACTATCTGGGAAAATGTTGTTTCAATACAGAGGTGTTTCAAAAGGTGCAACATATATTATTTTGTTAATTTCATGAAATTAAATCGACACAATAACTTAATTCCTATGTGAGCCTTCTTGTACGCTTTGCATAGTGGAAACTGAATTGATGAATGTGCACTCTCCCTCGTAAAGAAAATAAAAGAAACTGCTTTTTCTCATGAATGCATATCTTTTGGGAAATATTTAGCCCACCTACTTATTCATGCGATTATCTAACCAGCCAAGTCCTGACAGGCCTGGTCTGTCTGTATGTGTCTGTGTGTGTCTGTATCTGTATGTGCGTGTCTGCGTGTCTGTATGTCTGTATGTGTCTGTGTGTGTCTGTATCTGTATGTGTGTCTGTCTTTGTCTGTGTGCGTCTGTGAGTGTTTGTGTTTCTGCGTCTGTCAGTGTGTGTCTGTCAGTGTCTATGTGTAAGGCTGACTGGGTTTCAAAACCTAGGATTCAACTCATCACTCTGTACTCTCCAGAACGCAGGACGGGTAATCAAGGCATCTGTTTTCTTCCAAAGCAACCCCCTCTGTTATCTGATTGTTTATTCAGGCCTCCAGCCGTTAAAACTCATTACGACAGAGTAAACGACAGAGCCATTAAAACTCATTACGACAGAGTAAACGACAGAGTAACATTGTTTACGGCACCGAGAGGTTGGGAGGGAATCCTGCCTGCCAGGCCCAACCTTCTCCTGAACCCTTTATTACTCTCCCTCTTGACTCAGACACTGAATGGGGTGTACAGCACTGGATGTTTCTTGGCAAGGCCAATTATGATAAAATTCATGTTTGGTATCATTTTCCTTGGTTTAGTGTGATTGGTACAATGGTCTCATTTTCGTAGCAATGTACGAAGGATATCATAGCCATCCAGGAACCTAGGAAAAGCTATGGGAATCTGACCTAAGAAAAGTCATCTGGTTCCACCCCCCTGTCTAGATCCCCATTAGTGATAGTTTACAAATGATTAATCATGGACCCACTTTTTTGGTCAAACATCAAAGGCCTGGTTTCCTACTTAAGGGGAAGATACAAGGGGTCTGGGAGATCTGTTGCCAGACTCCCGCACCTGCCGTGTGTGTAGAAACCCTTGCCAGGTATGACAATGCTTTTACTTTGTACTCTGTGGAAAAATTGTATTATATACTATGATTTGTAACTTTGTGTTTTGGTTTTAATTTGAAGACGTAACCTACCTGGCAAAATAAATTGTTAAACTTGATCTGTTTGGTTTTCCTTACTGACACTTAATGTTACACAGGGAATGCGTGGTTTACCCCTCGAACTGGTCTAGGGAGGATGATTATTTCCACTGACTGTATCACGGCGTATAGCACCCGTAGACCTATGTTGGTAAATCCCTCGCCTCCGCATGGTAGTTCATTCATGTCGAGCACAGCCGTCGCTATGTTGGTCTGCTTGGGTCCCTAGGCTGTAAACAGATATACCCGAGAGTAGCTATTCCTGCGACCTCTGTAATGACTACAGATAGCTAGTCAGTTTGTGAGATGTGCACATAACACGCGATGTGACATGCGGTGGTACCAGCAGAGGATTGTTCAGCGAGTTCTTCTCAGTACAGGACTCCAATAGCGATCGAGTCAAAATTATAAATAAGACATCCACCAAATGTGGACAACTAATCTAAATTATTATTCAAGTGGAGTCAGATAAACGACGGTGAAGGTATTGTGGAGATTCTTGGTCAGCCCGGACCAGTAAAGAGCGGAAGGCAGAGTGGTACTCCTGTCTTTGTATCATGGTTTATTTATTGGCTGATCTAGACTGTCCGCATAGGGGACACTAATTTTTAACCCTATTAGTATTCTTTCAGCAACACTAGAAGGACAAGCAGTATAGGATTCCTGTAACAATCAAGTCCAAATTTAGATAATGACAATATTATAAATTGGGGTTAATTATATGAAACAGAGTCAAAGTGTATAGGAACTGTAAGATGCACCATTCCCGGAGTTCTGGGTCAGTCCATATCAGTTAAAAACGGAAGGCAGAGTGATACTGCTGTCTTTGTCCCTTGGTATTTCTCTGACTGATCTAGTTTCTCTACGGAATGGGTTCAATTAGGTAATAACATCAACCTCTTCCCAAACAGCACCTGAAGGACACACGCAGATACCTTCGCCCTACACAGCTAACTTCGTCTTTGGGTTAGTGGGGGGCTTACATATGTGTCTGTCTGTGTCTTCTGTGTGTGTCTGTGTGTGTCCGTCTGTCTGTGTGTGTCTGTGTGTGTTTGTGTCTCTGTTCCTCCGTGTAGTTACTGTGGGGCAGGGGTGCACAACTCCGGTCCTCCAGGGCCAATCTGTGCACAGCGTTTTGTTCCAACCGATGGCCTTGATTTTAGTTTCCGGACATTTCTATAAGCTATGCTTGCAGTCTGTGTCTGTAGCCGGTGTATATACAAATGTCAGATTGTAAGGTGGAAATGATTAACATCTGGCATTATCACTCAGGGCTGGTCAGCTTGCTGGCTTCCTCTGTTATTGTGGCAAAATGTGGCTGTAAAGTAATTTAACCCAGGAGCATGCACCATTAACCCCCACTATCTCCGCACCCATACGGGCAGGAGCCTGTGGGGGAAGACTCAGGCCTCCAGCCGTAAAACTCGTTACGACAGGGGAAACATCCTTTATGGCACGGGAAGGTTTCAGAGGGCACGGCCTGTTGGGCCCATTATTCCCTTCGACCCCCCTTTCTTACTCCCTCCCTCTCAGATCTCCCTCTTCCTCAGTCACTAAATGATGTGTACAGCACTGGATGTTTCATGACAAAGTCAGTTTAGATAATATTCATGTTTGGTATTATTCTGATTGTTTCAGTGCGACTGGTGCAATGGTTTCATTTCTGCAACAGCAAACCCTGGACATCATAACCAACCAGGAACCAGGGAGAAACTGTGTGGAGCTCTGCCCCAGTGAAAGTCATGTGCCTCAACCCCCCTGCGTTTCCTGGGGAGGCGTGGCTCCAAATTACAGATGGGTGACCCATTTTTAGGGTTAACATCAAAGGCCAGATTTTGGATTTAAGGACAGTAAACTAAGCAATCTGGGAGGATGCAATCCGTCTCTTCCATGCACTGTTATGTACGGTGCAGGGAACCCAGACGCAGACCACAGGATAATCCAAAAGAGTAGTTTTAATGTCCAGTAGTCACAAGCCAAGAGATCCAAAACACAGCCAAAAACGAAAAGCAAAAGAATGGTCGAAAAAACAAGCGAGAGGTCAAAATCCAGAAAATCACAGGGCGAAGGTACAGTAGGGCAAAAGCGAAGTCGAAATCGAAGTCGAAGTCAAGGCAAAGGGGTGTCTTTCAAGAATCTCTATAACAAGGCTTACAAACAATCGGCACTTATCAAGATCAACGTTCTGACAACGAAGCATACTGAGACTGAGGTTTAAATACAAGAGGGAAGGTGACAATCTAGGCGGGGCAGAGGAAAAGGTGGGCTAAACAAATGGACAACAGGTGGGGAAACACAATAGGGTAATAACATAATAACAGGAGGGAGACGAAAACGCGGACTGGATGCACGAAACAAAACATGTAAAACATACGGCTCCGGATTAGGGAGTAGACATTTGCATAGTTAGAAGACGTAGTGATAGTTAGAGACAGGTGCGAACACTTCGCTGAAACTAAACGAGTAATAAGGGATAGCATAGGGAGGCGGAGTTATAGAACAATGCAGAAATACTAAGAGATAGCGTTAGTGAGTTAGTTACGTGAATATTTCTAAACTACCCAATAAAAGTGATTGTTAGTTAGTTAGTTAGTTAGACAGACAGTAAGTGTATTAATCGGATTAGTACTGTACAAAACCTAGATTAGTAGTAGTTAGTAAGAATCGTGCTTTACAACATTTAACTATCAAGAAAAAGCAGGAAGTAAGAATCGCGAAAACTACCGTAACCACCCGAATAGTGGGGCACGCAGACAGGGGAGTGACTAGACTGATAAACATTCAGACGTAGACATAACAGGGGAGGACAATAGAGAACTGTAATGGGAAAACATAAACCAGGTACTATGAGAACTGAATGATAAACAAGAATAAACATGAAAACATACAGAACAAGTACAGAAACATTACATGCACACCGTGCACGTAATTTCTACATACAGGGTGTCTGTAGCCAGACTCCCGTATGTAGCTTTTATTACCAGGTATGACTTTTAAGACTCCGTAATTTGGTTTCCGTTGTAATGTTTTTTGATTTGGAACTAGTGTGTAATTGCGTATGTAACCTGCCTGGTAAAATAAATTGTTAAAACTTGATCTGTGTGGTTTCGCTTACTGACACTCAATGTTATACAGGGAATGCGTGGTTTACCCCCTCAAACTGGTCTAGGGAGGATGATTATTTCCACTTACTGTATCACGGCATATAGCACCCGTAGACCTATGTTGGTAAATCCCTCGCCTCCGCATGGTAGTTCATTCATGTCGAGCACAGCCGTAGCTATGTTGGTCTGCTTGGGTCCCTAGGCTGTAAACAGATATACCCGAGAGTAGCTATTCCTGCGACCTCTGTAATGACTACAGATAGCTAGTCAGTTCGTGAGACGTGCACATAACGCGCGATGTGACATGCGGTGGTACCAGCAGAGAATTGTTCAGCGAGTTCTTCTCAGTACAGGATTCCTGTAGCGATCAAGTCAAAATTATAAATAAGGCATCCACCAAATGTGGACAACTAATGTAAATTATTATTCAAATGGAGTCAGATAAACGAAGGTGAAGGTATTGTGGAGATTCTTGGTCAGCCCGGACCAGTAAAGAGCGGAAGGCAGAGTGGTACTCCTGTCTTTGTATCATGGTTTCTTTATTGGCTGATCTAGACTGTCCACATAGGGGCCACTCATTTTTAACCCTATTAGTATTCTTTCAGCAACACCAGAAGGACAAGCACGCTGATACCTTCAGCCCTCGCTAAATTCCGTCGTTGGGTTAGCGTGGGGTTTTACAAGATCAAGACATGATTGGGCTACAATAGGTAAGATTCTTGTTAAAACATTGTTATAAGAGCATTGTACAAAAAGTATTGGAACAGCAAGGTCAATTCCTTTGTTTTTGCTATACACTGAAGACTATAGAGTTTGAGGTCAAACGATGTACACGAGAGATCCGAATTTCCGCTTTTAGCTTTTAGTTTTAGTATTTTTATCTAGATTTGTTAAATAACTTATCAGAACGTATCACCTTTTGTATCAGACCACCCAAGTTTTAGGTGTGCAAAAGTATTGGAACATGTGACTGACAGGTGTTTCTTGTTGCCCAGATGTGTCCTGTTACATTGACTAAATAGTTCTGTGTGTGAACTCTTGGTTTAAGCCTTGGGTTTTGCCTGTGAAAAATATAAATAAACCGCCGGCATACTGAGCAACAGATATGGAACAGGTCGACCACGGAAAACAACAGCAGTTGATGACACAGACATTGTCAGAGCTGTGAAGAAAAACCCCAAAACATCAGTCAGTGACAGGAAGTGTAATGGCTTAGGCTTGCATGGAGTGGGTTCACTAATCAGTATTGATGATGTAACTTATGATGATAGCACCAGTATGAATTCAGTCTCCAAAAGTCTACAAAAACATTCTGTCTGAAGATTTATCGAGAAATGCATCCAAACTAATCAGGAGGAACTTCATCATGCAGAAAAACAATGACCCAAAACACACTTACAACGCAACTTCCTTTGGGGCAGGAAGTAGAAGGTTTTAGACTGGCCAAGTCAATCACCAGACCTTAACTTAATTGAGCACGCATTTCACGTCCTGAAGAGGATATTGAAGGGGAAAAGCCCTCAAAAAAACAGCAACTGAAAGAGGCTGTGTTGTACCCCTGAATAATAATTGCGACTCAACACAGTGTTTCTCCACTGATGGCTTAATCACAAGTTCTCCCCCTACTGCACAAAGGCAGGCATGAGTAATCAATATCAGGTTAGCAAAATAAGATCGTTTTGCAGATCACTGATTTTTAACTTCATCACATTACAGACCATGAATTCAGTCTTTTTAAACTTTGCAAATTATTAGTGTATTACTGCTTTTCACTTGACACAGCTGCAGTAAAAGCATGGAAAGGCATCACAAAAAGATTAATACAACAGTTTGATGATGTCCATGGGTCACAGGCTTG
Organism: Conger conger; assembly: GCF_963514075.1. Taxonomy (NCBI): domain Eukaryota; kingdom Metazoa; phylum Chordata; class Actinopteri; order Anguilliformes; family Congridae; genus Conger; species Conger conger. Next base: position 60,209,683 of record NC_083767.1, on the reverse strand, counting down.
ATGTGGTTATTGCAAGCAAGGGATATGCTACAAAATATTAAGTATTATTTACTACACTCTCTGTACCAATACTTTTGCTCACCTAGAAACTGGGTGGTCTGATACCAAAGGTGCTATGTTTTAAGTACATCCAGGTGTAAATACGGGGAAATAAAAGATTAAATTATGAACTCTTGTTTATCTTTTTATCTCAACCCCAAATGTATTCAGTGTATTACAAAGGAATTGGCCTCGCTGTCCCAAATGATCTCATTTAATTTATTTTCATACAGGGCACATAAATGGATCCAGTGGTACATTACTGCATCCTGTGAATCCAATCCAGTTCAGGCACGTGACCATCTCCGTAAGAGAGAGAGGACAAACCCAGTCAAGAATCTCCCGCTGACTGAGAACTACAAACCTGATCTGCAGGTTTGTTTCTGTTTTGACGCACATAGGGTGTGTTCTGTCCCAGGTTCAGCAGCGGTGAAAGTATCAGACCAAGAGACGGAGAGACTGTAACATGGAGGCTAAAGCTTTGATTCCCGAGGATGATCTCTGTTGCTCTGTATGTTGTGACATTTTTAAAGAGCCTGTTGTTCTGAAATGCAGCCACAGCTTCTGTAGAGTGTGTCTGCAGCAGTGCTGGGAAGAGAAGAGCTCTCGAGAGTGTCCCATCTGTAGGAGAAAGGCCTCTATGGATGAACCTCCTCTAAACCTGGCCTTAAAAAACATTGTGGAATCTTACTTAAAGCAGAAGACTGAGAGAGAAACTGCAGACAAGACTGAGGCTCGCTGTAGTCTCCATGGAGAGAAACTTGTTTTATTCTGTGAACATGACAAAGAGCCTCTCTGTCTCATCTGTCAGACTTCAAAAAAACACAGAAACCACCCGGTCTGTCCAGTGGAAGAGGCCGCTCTGGAGCTGAAGGTATTCTTTTTTCAATCATAATTTGAAATTCAAGTCAGCATTGCATCTGAAAGTCTTGTTTTAAAGCCTCAAAACATCAAGTATTTTAGATTTCAATACAATGCACTAGGAGTAAAATGTGGGCATGGTTAAGTCCAGATTCACAGTTGTGATTATGAGCCTTTTATAGTGAATACAGCTCCAGAAATGTAACATTGAAATACAGTGTGATTTCATAAATATATAGCAATGATGTGTGAGATTAGATACTGACAGCACAAATATAACATAATACTTTTACTCTAACAAAATAAAGGTCTAGATCTGATAAAACTACTGCCATATAAACTGTAATCTGCTTGAGAAGAGAACTGTGCAACAACCAGGAAGTGCAGAAATCTACACCGAGTGAATAACCAGTGGAGACAGAGTTGTATATACTCTCTCAAAAATGGATGTGTTAATATCGAACACAATAAATGAAGCCGGTTCTATGAATGCTTCAACATTCCTTACAGTTGGCTGTAAATGATATGCATGTACAGCCCAGTATTATTATCCTATTTTGCTGAAATATTTTATTGGTTTAATTGTGCTGAAAATGCCCAATAACATATTGTGTTATGACGCTCTATAAGAATATTTCACTGCTCTTTCCTCGAGTGTAGTATTTTCCATACTACATTTCCCACAGGCTTACACTTACAAAATTACACTGACCGTCACTAGTGTAGCAGGGGTAATACTGTGCTATTTGTGAGAATAAGTCTTAACTGGTTCATATCACTCCAGGAAGAACTCAAGCCTGCACTTAATCTTGTTAAAGAAAAACTGAAGAAGTTTACTGAGGTTGAACAAGGATGTAAGAAGACAGCAGAACACATCAGGGTGAGTAACACAATTAATAAATCTGTAGTATTTTTGATGAAAGTTGTTTGTGAGCACTAAATAAATAGCATAAATAACAAAGCGTAGTTACACTATTCAGGTTTAAAATGGTGTTTGAATCGCAGGGTCAAGCCCAGCACACAGAGAGGCAGATAAAGGCAGAGTTTGAGAAGCTCCACCAGTTCCTGCATGAGGAAGAGGAGGCCAGACTAGCTGCACTGAAAGAGGAAGAGGAGCAGAAGAGTCGGATAATGGAGGAGAAGCTAGAACACATCAGCGGAGACATCTCCACCCTTACAGACAAAATCACAGCTATAGAGACGGCCATGGAGACCGAAGACAACTCCATTTTAAAGGTAGGAGCTTCATTTACTGACCGAGTTTATACCGATTAACCTCAGTAAAGTAATGCCACGTGTGTGACTGTTATCATCCTCTTCACTTTCATTAACATGGCTCCTGCTGTTTCTCACCTATTGTTTCTCATAATGGAATGGACTGAATACATTTATACACTCACAATGATGCTCTTATTGTGTGTTTTTTTCAGAGCTACAACAACATCAAGGAAAGGTATGTGGACTCTCAGCTCATTTCATCTTGTGTGTTTAAGTCTCTTCAGTTCCCGATGCTGACTGACTCCTGCCTGTCGTTACAGAGCCCAGTGCACACTGCAGGACCCAGAGCTGCTCTCAGGGGCGCTGATAGACGTGGCCAAACACCTGGGCAACCTGACGTTCAGAGTCTGGGAGAAGATGCTGGGGATGGTGCAGTACAGTGAGTATCTGGGCCAGATGCTGAAATCAGGTTTTTTTTTACAAACATTTAATGAACACATGAAAGAGGAGGAACAGGCTGCATGTTGACATGGTGCTGAAGATAAACAGCACAGAGTCATCCAGTCTCAGAGCAGGGAGATCCTGAGGGCTGCACTGCACTGCTCGCAGTTTAATATCAGAACTCACGCAGACACAGAATTAACACACAATGTAAAACCTCATCAATAATATGCTTTATTAGCTGCGAGAATTGATTCTATTGAATTTGCAATGATGTGTTCATTGATTCATGACTTTTCATAATGCAAATATGTTTTATATTTAAAATATGAATCACTATAACTACAGTATATTATTATCCATAACTAGTATATGTCATTTCCTGTGTATGGGACCTAATCTGAATAGAGTATGTGAAATGGTCCTGCCACACGCCATGGGCGGACACAAGAGATGGACACAGGGAGGTTGTTATGATCGGAACCATTCACAGACTCCAAGATGTAATAAATAACACGCTTCAATCAAAGTGCCACAGAAATAGTTCAGTGCACGGCAATAAGGGCAATACAGGCAAGGCAGTTTGAGTCCAAAGGGTCAGAGTCCAAACAACCAGAGCAGTGTGGAGAAGGCAGGGTGGGGTGTGGGGTGTGTGGACAGGTAACCAGAGCAGTGTGGAGAGGGCAGGGTGGGGGGTGTGGGGGGGAGTGGACAGGTAATCGAGAAAAAGGGAAAACATGGAATGGAACATTGACATAAAACACATAGAAAAGGATAATCATCAAACTACAACGGAGGCATGGAACGTGACAGGAAAACACGAAACTAAACATTTAACGACACAAATACAAGCTATGATACAAGCTATGATACAATAAAACGAGACGTGAGGCAGCACGGGCATTTTAATAAATAAAAAATAAAAAATTTGGAATAAAAAAATACATTTAAAAAATAAAAAATAATAATAAGCTTCATTTGTATTGCATACATAAAATGTAGCTCAAAGGGCTTTGCATTCAGCCAGTTACAAATAATTATAAAAACAACACATTGTAGATAAAATATAATAATAATAAATTCTGTGATTGTGGAAATACATTCACACAACAAACAAATAGCAAGACAAGACAAACACTAACACGACTGCCTTAAAGGAGCGACGGTCTTAAAAGAAAGCTCCCTCAGTCTCTTTTGGTGGTGTAGTTGGCCAGGGCCCTGGCCGGGATATTTCATGCTGCCAGTTGCACCTCCCCTGACAGCAGCGGTAGGAGGCGCAACGCCCACTCCTCCACCAGGTGTGTGTGTTCTCTCCTGCACCTCTTCTTCCCACCGTTTAAATATCTCTCTTCTTCATATTTCAGCTCCTATGATGATGGACCCCAACACTGCATGTGCCACTCTCTCTCTCTCTGATGATCTGACCACTGTGAGAGACACAGATACAGCGCAGAACTGTCCTGACAACCCAAAGAGATTTTACCCATGTTTAAATGTGCTGGGATCTGAGGGGTTCACCTCAGGGAAACACAGCTGGGAGGTGAAGGTTGGGAATAAACGTGAATGGGATGTAGGAGTGGTGAAAGAGTCCATCAACAGGAAGGGAAATGAACCAGCCAGCCCAGGGAAAGGATACTGGATTATATGGCTGAGGAATGGTGGTAATTACAGAGCAGTAGGAGTTACTGACCTCACACTGGAGAGGAAACCCCAGAGCATCAGGGTGCAGCTGGACTATGACAGGGGGGAGGTGTCCTTCTTCAACTCCAGTGACATGTCACTCATTTACACTTTTAAACACACATTTACTGAGAGGGTGTTCCCATTCTTCTCTCCCTGGCCGAGAGATGGTGGTAAGAACGATGAGCCCCTGACAATCTGCCCAGTGAAAGTCTCAGTAACAGTGACGTCATCCCAGTGAAGGTGTTTGTGTAAAAATGAAACTAGAAATGCTGTCAGGGATTTAGGATGTGTCTGATCTGCCTCAGCATGCCTGGCTGTTGACTTGAGCTTTGGGACACATGCTGGAGATGATCGGGGGGGGGTTGATGGTGTACCAGTACCCAATGGAAGATAAACAGACAGAGGTACACTCTCAGTATCTAGGGACACACATCTAGAACAAAGGGGGGTGTCTGTCACAAGGGAGTAATGACTATGTGGTTATTTGCTTTTACCTGGTCCGTTTTATGCTGTAACAGAGACTATTGTTTCCTGTTAATGTAATTTCTTATTCATCTGAACTTTGGAAACTGCAAAGGACCAAGTGCTTTCACACTTATAGGGTACTGTAGGTGAAATCCATTTCAATAATTTAAATTCATTCATTTTCTTTTCATCACCAATTATTTTGTTGAGTTACTCAACTGTACATGCATTTTTGGTCATGTGCATGCAGGCTGTATGTTTTAGGTTCTGTTTTGAAGCATTAGAACTGTATTTTATGAAGTGTTTATACACAAAACAGATGCGCTCTTGTGGGTAAATCAAATGCTTTTATACCTGATCGATGTCATTCCTGTTGAACTGGATTCATGAGAGCGTGTACAAGCTTTAATTAGAGTCTGGGCTCTTTTCAGATTGTACTTTGCAGATGCAGTGAAGAATAAATTCACCCTGTCAGTACCATGCTGTAGGATTTACATCTGAGCCTTCAGTAGCCTTACCCGCACACCTGCCATTGGTCTCAAACTCTTTTCATATATTCATGATATGTTTTTATTGAATGTAGGATGTAATGATGATGTATGGGAAACAAGTACCATATATATACTAGACATACAGTATAAGACTATAAAAACATAAGGCTTTATGTAATTTTTATTTTTGTTTTGTAATTTCTTTGTATTTTGTGCACACTGTATGTACATGCATAAACATAAATTGATTCTTTCTCAAATCCTATGGAATGCTACAAGTCTCTTCCTTCATTTAAGTCTTGTGTAACGTGTGTGTGTGCAGTAAATAGCTTTAGAGATAGTTTGGACCAACTGCTCAACTTTGGTCAGCTTACAAGCACTCTGCTAGGCTATGACTGTGCACTCTCTCCAGTGCTATTTCTCACAGCTGAGGCAGGAATGTGTAAAACTGGCAGTTGAAAGTTACATAGATAGTCGAGATTGCTCTCTCCCTCTTTACTCAGTCACTAAATGATGTGTACAGCACTGGATGTTTCATGACAAAGTCAGTTTAGATAATATTCATGTTTGGTATTATTCTGAATGTTTCAGTGCGACTGGTGCAATGGTTTTATTTCTGCAACATCAAACCCTGGACATCATAACCAACCAGGAGCCAGGGAAAAACTGTGTGGAGCTCTGCCCCAGTGAAAGCCATGTGCCTCAACCCCCCTGCGTTTCCTGGGGAGGCGTGGCTCCAAATTACAGATGGGTGACCCATTTTTAGGGTTAACATCATAGGCCAGATTTTGGATTTAAGGACAGTAAACTAAGCAATCTGGGAGAATGCAATCAGCCTCCCGTGCACACAGTGCACGTAATTTCTACGTATAGGGTGTCTGTAGCCAGACTCCCCTATGTAGCTTTTATTACCAGGTATGACTTTTAAGACTCTGTAATTTGGTTTCTGTTGTAATGTTTTTTGATTTGGAACTAGTATGTAATTACGTGTATGTAACCTGCCTGGTAAAATTAATTGTTAAAACTTGATATGTGTGGTTTCGCTTACTGACACTCAAAGTTATACAGAGAATGCTTGGTTTACCCCCTCGAACTGGTCTAGGGAGGATGAATATTTACGCTTAATGTATCACGGCGTATAGCACCCATAGACCTATGATGGTAAATCCCTCGCCTCCGCATGGTAGTTCATTCATGTCGAGCACAGCCGTAGCTAGGTTGGTCTGCTTGGGTCCCTAGGCTGTGAACAGATATACCCAAGAGTAGCTATTCCTGTGACCTCTGTGATGACTACAGATAGCTAGTCAGTTCGTGAGACGTGCACATAACGCGCGATGTGACATGCGGCGGTACCAGTAGAGGATTGTTCAGCGAGTTCTTCTCAGTACAGGATTCCTGTAGCGATCAAGTCAAAATTATGAATGCGACATCCACCAAATGTGGACAACTAATCTAAATTATTATTCAAATGGAGTCAGATAAACGAAGGGGAATATATTGGCCCTATTGTGGAGATTCTTGGTCAGCCCGGACCAGTAAAGAGCAGAAGGCAGAGTGGTACTCCTGTCTTTGTATCATGGTTCATTTATTGGCTGATCTAGACTCTCCGCATAGGGGCCACTAATTTTTAACCCTATTAGTATTCTTTCAGCAACACCAGAAGGACGAGCACGCTGATACCTTCAGCCCTCGCTAAATTCCGTCGTTGGGTTAGCGTAGGGTTTTACAGTTTCATTTGGTTTGGCAACATTCACTACTCCTGACAATGGAATTCAAAGATTCAGATGTGTAAGCTAAACACCTCCAACGAATAGACACAAGTCATATCTTTGTGTATGATGATTACGCTACAACAATGGCACTTGGGCAGTCCCATGATGCAGTGCAGAACTCCCGATGGCCGTGGGGTGTCTCACCTGTTCTGCCATCTGTGTTCCGCTTAAAGATGAGTGTGTTTTGATCAATCTCCATGAGTATGAAGCTCAAATGCAGGCCTGCTTTGCACCTATCCGATTACGCACCTGACACGAGACGTTTCAAAGACCCTGTCCGTTCTGCTCATTCTGCGCGCCTTAATCTGCAGACCTGTCAGGCTACCGCATCGGAGCATGTTTAGATAGCCTACGTATGGAAAGGTGCTGGGATGGACTGTGCTGGAAAACTGCAGCAGTTAGTTTCCCAGGCCTGTATGCTATCATCTGGAGCGATGTGGTCATTTTAGCGCATGTATGATTACTGCTGATCCAGGGTGATGATCGGCCAACATGAGAGCTGAACGTCACTGTTATCTTCATAAACAACCCAGAATCCTCAGCGCAATGCCTGACGTAACATCGTACAGTAATAATATTAATAATAATAATAATAATAATAACAATAAGAATAAAAATAATGATAATAATAATAACTAGAAAAAATTCCAGGGAAATTTTAAATGTGCTGCTGCTGGTGCCCATCCCTCACACAAACATAGATGTAACCCACAATTTGGTCCTCACAAAAATGGAGAACCTCATCTATACACTTGTGTGTGTGTGTGTGTGTGTGTGTGTGTGTGTGTGTGTGTGTGTGTGTGTGTGTGTGTATTTGCCCTTATGATAAGTTCATAGGCCACACACACACACACACACACACACAGATCTAAAACAAAATTTGGTCCTCACAAAAATAGACATCCTCATCTATACACATGTTCTGGGCAGTTGCTAGGGTGTTCTGGGCGGTTGCTAAGGTGTTCTGGGCGGTTGCTAGGGTGTTCTGGGTGGTTGCTAGGGTGGTCTGGGCAGTATAAGGGTACAATTCCCAAGGTGGCGTTGTCTGGCTAAGTATGGGTTGCTCAACCACACCCACCCTCCTGTTACAGTTAGCACAACCATTAAGACATGGACATAGAAATAAAACAGTTAAAAACCTTGCTATTTTCATATAATGTGGACAGGATGGAGTCAGTCAGTTAGCTAGTTATTTAGTTAATTATTCTTATTAATGACTTAGTTAGACATGTTAGGCAGAGGCAGAACATACATACAGTTCAACAGCATCACAAACTACAGATAACAAACAACCAAATCAACACCTCTCTAAAATAATAAAAACTTTATAGAATATTACACTGCATTAGTTTTGGTAAATATAAATTACAGTGACAGTTCACTAATCAGCTGAGCTTAGTTAGCCAGTCAGCTGACTAGTTAGCCAGTCAGCTAGCTAGCTAGTTAGTTAGTTAGTCAGTCAGCTAACTAGTTAGCTAGTTAGTTAGTTAGTCAGTCAGCTAGCTAGTTAGTCTGTCAGTAAGTCAGCTAACTAGCTAGTTAGTCAGTCAGCTAGTTAGTTAGTTAGCCAGTCAGCTAACTAGTTAGCCAGTCAGCTAGCTAGTTAGTTAGTCAGTTAGTAACAGTCACTTAGTTAATCAGTTAGTCAGACCGTCAGTTAGTTAGTTAAGCTAGCTAGCGCCGAAGCTAATGTTAACTAGCGCGACGAAGCTAACGCAAGCTAGCGCCGAAGCTAACGCAAGCTAGCGCAACGAAGCTAGCAGTTGACGCTTCAGATAACATTGGAGTCAATGAGAGCTGGATTCGGCACTCTCTGCACTTTTGGGCGATTTATTAAAAAACCGTGAGTCCTATCTCAATGGAAGTAACATTGAATGAGAGAGGACAAGTTTCTCTACATTAAATTGTTGTTGTAGAATAGAAGCTGTGGGAGTAAGATGAGAATGTCTTGAATATTTTTGATAAAATTTAGAAGGGCTGAATGCTAGAGTGGGTGATGTCACCGCACTCTAAAGCCACGCAATACACACCCATTATAAAATCTGAAAATCTCAAAAATTTCATGAAACATAAACTGTGATTTTGTAAAAATTAGAAGATATCAAAAAGTGTCTTTAGAACAACACAGTTCAAAGTCTTGTGACCCGTTTAAACCTTTAATCACGTTTCTGCGACAAAGTATGACGAAGTGGTGTGGCTCCAAAGAGGGGTGGGTTTGATCAATTTGTGAGATTTTTTTTTACGAATTCTCATTCATTCCTATGGGCAAATATCGGTCGGTTTTTCGCATTTTCTAAGAAAACGAGATGTCTTTCCCATCGATTCCCATCTATTCCGGTCGTTTTGATATATATCTTGCCTGGGATTTCTCAAAGCTGTGGGAGGAGTAGCATGCCGAACTTTTGAAGGAAGAAAATTAAATAAATAAAATTATGAAGTATGGCTGAGAATATTAAGGTGTGTGCTTTTGCACTACAAAGCTCTGCTTTGTATTGCAATGCGCAGCACACAATAATCAGTATATTGGTTGGAATTAGCCGCTATTATTGTTATTATTATTATTATTATTATTATTATTGTTGTTATTATTATGAGGTATATTATTAATTAGCCTATCATCATCATCGAGTACTGACTTATCGATGCTGCATGGAACTGCAAAGATGAACACAGATGTGCAGGTATAGGGCTGATCATGCATAGAAACGGGAGAAAACTACTTTCAATGTCTCTTTTATGCAAATAAAAGAACAGCAAAACATTTTTTATGTTATCTCCATGCAATAATAAAGTTTTCAGCAGTTGGATTCAAGATGAGATTGTTTTACTTCAGTCATGATTAACATGTTGTGGCAAACAAATTGAACATCCTACAGAAGGTTGTGCTGCACCTGAGACAGACAGACTAAACATATTAGAATTGATTTCCTTCTGTTATCTGTGCAAAATAAGTCATTTTGAGTCAAGAAGAAGGTGGAGAGAACTTGTTCACAACATTATCCAAAATATGCCATTTGGATAGATTTTGGATAAGTAAAAGGACACTTGTGCCTCATCTTGGAAAAACACTTGCAGGATGTCACTGCTTTCAGATAGCAGGGGGCCTGTAGCATAGTGGTTAAGGTAAATGACTGGGACAGGAAAGGTCAGTGGTTCAAATCCTGGTGTAGCCACAATAAGATCTGCATTGCCGTTGGGCATTGCTCCAGGGGACGATTGTCTCCTGCTTAGTCTAATAAACTGTGCATCACTCTGGATAAGAGCATCTGCCAAATGCCAATAATGTAATGTAATGTAGCCACACAAACTTTTTTCGAGTGGTGGACAACACATTGTGGATGAACTGTATACAATAATTGTTGTCCCTAGCAGATTTAGATTTGGTGCAATGAATATTAGAGCATGTAAATGTATGATCTTTTTGCTTTTTGTGTTTACCAGACATACATTTTCAAGTATTTCTTAGGCTCTCATGCTTTGATCTTGATGGTACACATGTGCCCGACAAATTCAGCCAACCATGCAATGTGTTGCCACACAGTGGAACAGCTTTATTAAATAGTACTGAAAACAGGTCTGGGAAAAAGAGTCAGCTGAGATCCTTTTAACTTTTAACACGTTGCACGTGTCAATAACAGTTCATTGTAAAGAGCAGTGTGGTCTCTGGTTCCCCACTTGTGTTTGGTTCTCCACAATCTTCCTGCACTTGTTTGTTTCTTCCTCATCTTTGTTTTTCTTTTCTCCCCCTTTTCTCCCACTCTATTCCTTCCTTTCTCTCCAGCCTGCCTCTGTGCACTTCTCTCTCTCAGCTCGTCCTTCTACCTCCTCGTCCTCCTCCTCTTCCCCCTCTTCCTCCTCTTCCTCCTCTTCACCGCAGCTGTAGAACCTGCCCCGGTTTGACGTCACCATCTCCTCCACCTTCTCCAGCAGCTGGGAGACGTGACGGGCATTCCTCCGGCTGTGTAGGGCATGATACCTGTTCCCGCACCTGTGCACCAGCCTGCGGAGGCCCTGGCTCCTCAGAATGTGCTGCTCGACACTCCCCCCCAAAGCCTCCGCCCAGGTGAAGAGCACCAGCGTGTGCCTCCACACCCGCGTGCCGAAGGCGGCCATGTTGAGCCTGACCGCCCGGCCGTAGCCGGCTGTGAAAGAGAGATACGCGGGGACGACCAGGAGGAAGGCGTGGGGCCCTGGGGGGCACAGAGCTGCCCTCTGCAGGGCGTGACCTGCGGCTCCGTCCCCAAGGTACCACTTGGGCCCTGTCACTTCCACCAGAGCGACCCGCCGCCCGGCTGCCTGCCCTCGCCTCACTGTGCCTCTCTCTGTCTGGGCCTCCTGTCCACCCAAGATGCTGTTTCCAGCCGAGCTGTTGGAGGCCCAGCTCTCTCCCAGCAGGACGAGCCTGAGCTCAGATGGACCGGCACACTCTGGGAATGGTGGGAATGCGGTACGGATTTGACTGGGAGACTGAGGAGACAGCAGGAATGTTGGGGAAACCGTACTGGGAGGCTGTGCAGGGCTCCCTTCAGCGATCACTGAAACAACAAGAAAAGGCAAACTGTGAGGTTGTGTACTTGATATAATGAGCAGCTGTCATTATTGTTGTTCCTCCTCATGGAGGGGCTTTAACTGTAACAGATGGGGCAAAATATAAACCAGAGGCTTACACAACTCAGCAACCTCAAACTCATTAATTTCATTATAGAGTTGCGCAATATCTAAACATTATACAAGCCCTGTCTGGGTTCTTTTTTACGTATTATTCTTGTTTTCACAGGTGGGTTTCTAACTGTTGAACGGAGTGCACAGGGAGCAGACTATGCCCTGTGCCCGTGCCATTGGCACAAGCGGTTCAGAGAGGGACGAGTCTTGTGGTCCTCGTCAAGCAACTTGGGCACCTCCTTTGCGAACGCCTTTCCCCATGGCCAGATTTCCCCCAAGGTGGTCCTCACAGACTCTTTAATCTTAATCCCGGTTCCTCGGCGATCGCTCCGATTGTCAGCGTGTGAAGCGTCCGCGCCAGGTCCTTGGCCCTCTGGAGGTCGGCGTCAGATCTGAGCGTCGTGCGGGTTTTCGGATCATCCTACGCTTCATCCCGCCCCTCTCTGCACCGCCCGTTCCCCTCAGACAGGTGCATGGTGCTCCCCAGACCTTTCTTTCAGCGTGAGAAGGGTCTCCGTTGGATTTTTCCCCAGATGAGCTTCGCAACCAGATTCATAGCGCTACAGAGTACACTTCACAAGAGTTAGAAACCCACCTGTACAAACAAGAATGATGAAGTAAAAAGAACCAAGGCTGAGCTTATATAGGGTTCAAATGTTGTGCAACTGTACAACGTAATTCATTAGTTTGAGGCTGCTGAGACGTGTAATCAATCTCATTATAGCCACACCTCGTATTAACAATAGTTATTCACATCTGAAGCTAAAAAGTACCATACGAGCAGTGTATGAGAGAGACTAACCTGCAGCTGGTTTATGGGAGTCCAGTCTTTGACATGGTTTAGGCACATTCAGTTCCCCTCTCCCGCTCATCTCCTTCACCCGGTTCTGGAAGCGTCTGTCCATAAACTCAGGCAAAAGGTCATTGAGGCTCTCACTGTTGCTGCAAAGTTTGAGATTCTTTCTTTCTGACCATTCCCTCGCTCCGTGTCTCTCTTTCTTCTGTTTGGGCTTGTGGAGCTCTTCCTCCTGCCCTCCATTCGCCTCTTTCAGGGCATAACCTCGTCCTTCGCTCACAATGGGATCAGGATCATCTTCCCTCATCCCCTGCTTCTCTTTTTGCAGCCCTGCTGCCCCTTCCACGTGTGTTTCTTTCCTGTCTTTTTCTCTCTCTCTGTTGTCCACCCCGTTTTCCGGATCCACTGTACAGAATTCCACTGGTCCCTTTTTTGCCTTTTTGTACATTTTTTCCATGTCTAACAGTTTCCTTTCTTTTTCTGTGTACCTCAGTTGTAGCTCTTTGAGCTGATCCTCGGTCCCTTTGAGCTTGTGGTAAAATTCAGACTCTTTCCTGTTTAACTCCATTTCATGGGTTTTTACCAGCTCCTTAATCTCCTGCTCTTTCTTTTCAAAAGTCCTTTTAAATTCCTGAATCACAGCCTCCCTCTCTGAAACAGTCACCATCAGCTTTTGCTTTCTGTTTCTTGTTTCTCCTTTAGAAAGTAGTTCCTTCTCTCTGGATTCTTTTTCCTTTGGCTGGGGAATGAGTTTACTCTCCATTTGCCTCTCTCTTGTTCCTTCCTCTAGAACTTGTCTATCTCTCCCTGCCCCGTTATCGTCTTCACCCTCTGTCCATGGTATTATCCCTTCCTTGTTCTTTAACTCCTCTGGACAATTCAGATTTTTCCCGTCAACTTCCCTCTCTTTTTCAGAAATGGCCTCTTGCAGCTCTTCTAGTTCCTTCTTGTATTCCTTACAGCTCTTTCTGATCTCCTCTAACTCAGCCTCTCTTTGAGAGATCAGTCCCTTCAGTTCCTCTACTTGCTCCTGACTGTCTTCATACTTCTCTGTGATGGAAACCAATCGTTTCTCACTGCAATCGTGCTTCTTTTTCAGTTCATTAATGCATCTCTCTTTTACCTCCATCTCTGTCTCTATCGCCTTCAATTTCTCCTCATGAATCTGTTTCTTGTCCTTCGTCTCTCTCTCCATTTTTTCATATTTTTCTTTCCACGTGTCTTCGCTCAGTTTTTGTATCTCTTCATCTCTTTCCTCGATTGTCCCTCTAATTTCATCCCCCTCTCTCTTCCGTTCCCTCTTGATCTGTTCCATTGCTTTGTCTTTTTCTCTGAGCGCCCCTTCCAGCTCTCTAATCCCTGCTTCTCGCTCACTCTGTTTCCTCTCATATTCTGTCTGCATATTTCTCCTGATCTCCTCATAATGAATCCTCAGTTCTGCAATCTTTGTCTCATTCATCTCGGCCCTTGTTCTCAGTTCTTCATTTTCTTTCCTGTAGTCCTCACACTTTTCTTTTATCTCCTCAATCGCTCCATATCTCTCCATGCTCAGTGACTCATACCTCTCTCTGAGGCAAACCAAGTTTCTCTCCAGCTCATCATACCTTTGTTTTAATTCAGAAATCACCTTTTCTTTCACCTCCAGGACTGACTCTACCTCTGCCTCTCTCATCTGCCTTTTCTCCTCATCCATCTGTTTTGTACCCTCCATCTCCTTCTGCATCTTCTCATATTTATCTCTCCATTCCTCTTCCCTCTGCTTTAGCTCTTCCTCATATTTCTGCAGAGAAGCTGATATTTTCTCCTCCCTTTCTTCAGCGTTGTGTCTCAGTTCATCCACTTCTCTCTCTTTCTCATATTGTTTCTTCTGTAATTCATTCAGTTCCATCTTCATGTCTTTTATCTCCTTGTCTTTTTCTCGGACCACTCCCTCCATCTCTTCCTCTCTCTGTAGTTCTTTCTCTCCACGTTGCTGTATAATCTCATCCCTCTCCTTCACAATAATGTGAATTCTCTCCACCAGTTCTGCGGTATCAGTCCTTAGCTGCTTAATCATGACCTCTAGTTTTGCTGTTTGCCTTTCACTGTGTTCATACCTCTCTCTTATCTCTTCTACCTCCTTCTCCTTCTCCCTGATTTTCTCTTCTGCCTCCTCCACTCTCTTCCTCTGTTCATCCTTCAGTCTCTTTTCTGTTGCCCCTGCATTTTCTTGTGCTTGATGCATCAGCTCTGAAATCCTTCTGTCCTTCAGCTCAAGTTGTGCTTCTCTTTCGGACAAAGCCTGTGTGTTTCTCTCTGCCTCCCTCTCTCTCTCTGCATCCTTTAGTTTCATCTCCATCTGTATCCTCCTCAGTTCCTCTTCATATTGCTCTTTCTTATATTCCATCTCTTTGTCTTTCTTCTCATTTATTTCATCTATTTCTTCAGCACCTCTCTTCTGCATGTTGTTTCTCTGCTCCATTTCTCTGATCTCCATCTCTCTTGTCTCAGCCCTCTTTCTGTGCTCTTCATTTTCTTTCCTGTAGTCCTCACACTTTTCTTTTATCTCATCTCTCTCCAGGCTCAGTGTCTCATAACTCTCTCTGAGGCAAACCAAGTTTCTCTCCAGCTCATCATACCTTTGTTTTAATTCAGAAATCACTTTTTCTTTCACCTCCAGGACTGACTCTACCTCTGCCTCTCTCGTCTGCCTTTTCTCCTCATCCATCTGTTTTATACCCTCCATCTCCTTCTGCATCGTCTTGTGTTTATCTCTCCATTCCTCTTCCCTCTGCTTTAGCTCTTCCTCATATTTCTGCAGAGAAGCTGTTATTTCTTCCTCTTTTTCCTTGATGATGCATCTCAGTTCTTTCTCTTTCTTATCATTTTTCTTCTGTAATTCATTCAGTTCCATCTTCATGTCTTTTATCTCCTTGTCTTTTTCTCTGACCACTCCCTCCATCTCTTCCTCTCTCTGTAGTTCTTTCTCTCCACGTTGCTGTTTAATCTCGTCCCTCTCTTCCACAGCAATGTGAAATTTCTCCATCAGTTCTGCGGTATCAGTCCTTAGCTGCTTAATCATGACCTCTAGTTTTGCTCTTTGCCTTTCACTGTGTTCATACCTCTCTCTCATCTCTTCTACCTCCTTCTCCTTCTCCCTGATTTTCTTCTCCAGCTCCTCCTCTTTTTTCCTCTGTTCATCCTTCAGTCTCTTTTCTGTTGCCCCTGCATTTTCTTGTGCTTGATGCATCAGCTCTGGAATCCTTCTGTCCTTCAGCTTAAGTTGTGCTTCTCTTTCTGCCAAAGCCTGTGTGTTTCTCTCTGCCTCCCTCTCTCTCTCTGCATCCTTTAGTTTCATCTCCATCTGTATCCTCCTCAGTTCCTCTTCATATTGCTGTTTTACGTTTTCCATCTCTCTATCTTTTTCCCTGACTGCTAACTCCATCTTTCTGATGTCTTTTTCTTGCTCTCTTAGTTTCCCCTCATTTTCTGTGTGAACGCTTTTTAATTTCTCATAGTATTCCCTCTGCTCTCCAATCTCTTTCTCTTGTCCATTTGTATTCTGCTCTATCTCTTTTATCTCCTCTATCTGCTTTTTCATCTTCTCAGTTTCCACTCTCCACACCTCTTCTCTCTGTCGCTGTTTCTTCTCAAAATCCTGCTTCAGAACTTCAGTGGTTTGCTCTGCCACCTGAATTGTGTGCTGTAGTTCTTCCACCTCCCTCTCTTTGTCCTCATACATTTGATGCAAGTCACACAATTCTGTCTTTTTTTCCAGATTCCTGCGTTTTAATTCCCCTATTTCCAGGTCACACTTCTGCATGTTTGCTTTGATCTCAGCTTCTCTTTTCATCCTCTGCTCTTCATAAAACTCTTTCATTTTATCCAACATTAAGTCTCTCTCTTTCTTCTTCTCCTCCAGGTTCTCCATCTCCTCTCCACGTTTGTGGAATTCCATCGCCAGGTCGTTGAGCTCTGTCTTTTTCTTTTCATTCAGTCGATTCAGCTCCTCCATTTCTGTAGTTTTATTTTGAATGATCTTTCTCAATTCTTCCTCTGTTTTAACAAGACTCTGGCATAACCTTCTCGACTCGTCTGCTTCTTTTTCCATCGCCGCTGTTCTTTCCATCAGCTCACTGTTCTTCTTCTTTTCTTCCTCAGCACTTTTCTCCAGCTCCTCCCTTTCTTTTGCGCTCTGTTGGTGCATCTTTTCCCACATCCTCCTGTCAAGGTGCATCTCTCTCTCTGCGGTCAGTATTCTAATTTCTCTTTCTTCATTCTTCTCCATCAGGGCTTTGATCTCCCGCTCTTTCTCTTGCATCTTTAGCTTCATATCCCCCTCTCTAAGCCTGTACTCCTGGTCAAGAATTGCTGTGATTCTGTCGTTTTTCTCTTTCATTTCCTTTACTCTTTTGTCTAGGAGCTTCCTCATCTCTGTCTGCCTTCTGTCCTCCTGTTCCTGCCTCCCCGCCTCCGGCTTCCCCTCCATTCTTTCCCTTTCCTTGGGTTTCCTCTCAAAACTCATCCTGCTTCTCTCCTTCTTTGCTTTCGTTTCCGTCTCACTCTTCCGTCTCTCCTCCTTCTGTCCCATCAGCTCTCTTATTTCCTGCGTCAGCGGCGTGAACGGCTGCCCGCCGTTTCCCGCCACGAGGTCCTCCACCTTCTCCAGCAGCTCTGTGACCTGCGTGTTCACCGGCTCCGCGCCGCTGATGACGTGGTACCTGCCCTCGCACCTCTCCACGAGCTGGTGGGCTTTGGCCGAACTGTGGACGTGCTGCTGGATGGTGGCGCCACGCCTCAGCTTGTCTCCGCCCGTAAACAGGATGAGGGCGTACCTCCAGGCCTCCTCACCCAGCACCCCCATGTGCTCCGCCGCGGCCTGCACAGTGACGTCCGAGTCCACGCCCACCACCAGCAGCAGGGCGTGGGGCCCTGGCGGGCACAGTGTCACGCTCCTCCGAATCTCGTGCCGGACCCTCTCGGGGGTCCGCTTGCTCTCCCAGCCGGGCGTGTCCACCACGGTGACCCGTCTGCCCGCCACCTCCCCCTGCGAGCTGGTGCACTCCTCCGTAACCCTGCCGGCCAGGAACGGAGCCCCTCCCAAGATGGCGTTTCCCGCCAAGCTTTTCCCGGTCTCCCGCTCCCCCAGCAGCACCAGCCGTAGGTCCGGGAGGTCTCGCCTGTGAGAAAGAGACATAACCAGCGTGAATTCAGTCTATTTGGACCCATGCAAATGTGTCCCTCCAGCTCCCCAAAAGTATTATACAAATCATACGGCAGAACACACATGGATGCTGCTGAGAGTGCCCAAAGATGAGCCGCTACATTTGTATTTTTACATTTCACTTGTTATGAGGAAGGTCAACATCTATTCATGTTATGTACGGCTCTGAAAACCCAAACGCAGACCACAGGATTATCCAAAATCGTTGTTTAATAGTCCGAAATCGTAGCCAGGAGATCCAATACAAAGGCAAAAACGAAAGGCAAAAGAATAGTCGAAAAAACAGGCGAGGGGGTCAAAAATCCAGAAAATCAAAAGGCTAAAGTACAAAAGGATGAAGGCAAGAATCAAAACCAGAAAACAAAGCAGAATGTCGAAAACCAGAAAAGCAGAAAAGCAAACAAAACAAAAGGGCAAGGCAGGCTCGGAAATCAAAAGGCAAAGGGGTGTCTATCAAGAATCTCAAGAGTTAGGCTTACAGGGTATTCGGCACTAAAACTGATCAACGTTCTGACAAAGAACAATGCAGAGACTGAGGTTTAAATACATGAGGGAAGGTGACAATCTAGGCGGGGCTGGGAAAAAGGTGGACTAAACAAATAGACAACAGGTGGGGAAACATAATAGGGTAATAACATAATAACGGGAGGGAGACGAAAACGCGGACTGGATGCACAAAACATCCATCCATCCATCCATTATCTGAACCCGCTTATCCTGAACAGGGTCGCTGGGGAGCTGGAGCCTATCCCAGCATACATTGGGCGAAAGGCAGGAATACACCCTGGACAGGTCGCCAGTCTATCTCAGGGCACACACACCATTCACTCACACACTCATGCCTACGGGCAATTTAGACTCTCCAATCAGCCTAACGTGCATGTCTTTGGACTGTGGGAGGAAACCGGAGTACCCGGAGGAAACCCACGCAAACACGGGGAGAACATGCAAACTCCGCACAGAGAGGCCCCGGCCGACGGGGATTCGAACCCAGGACCTCCTTGCTGTGAGGCGGCAGTGCTACCCACTGCACCATCCATGCCGCCATGCAGGAAACAAAACATGTAAAACATACGGCTCCGGATTAGGGAGTAGACATTTGCATAGTTAGAAGACGTAGTGATAGTTAGACAGGTGCGAACACGTCACTGAAACTAAACAAGTAATCAGGGATAGCATAGGGAGGCGGAGTTACAGAACAGTGCAGAAATACAAAGAGATTGCGTTAGTGAGTTAGTTACGTGAATATTTCCAAACTACCCAATAAAAGTGATTGTTAGTTAGTTAGTTAGACAGACAGTAAGTGTATTAATCGGATTAGTACTGTACAAAACCTAGATTAGTAGTAGTTAGTAAGAATTGTGCTTTACAACATTTACCTACAAAGAAAAAGCAGGAAGTAAGAATCACGAGTTTTAGAAGAAATGTTGAAAACCCGAAAACTACCGTAACCGCCCGAATAGTGGGACACGCAGACAGGGGAGTGACTAGACTGGTAAAAATTCAGATGCAGACATAACAGAGGATGACAAATGAGAACTGTAATGGAAAACACTATTCCCCTGCCCCTCCTTTCTGATATCCCTATCCTTGTCTAACCCCCCCCCCCCAAAAAAAAAAAAAAATATATATATATATATATTCTGATGACAACTATGTTTAGAACAGCATTTCCTGTGTATTTTGCTAGTTTCTGGATGTGATGCTCTGACTTATGGTAGAACCTATGCACTTGTAAGTCGCTTTGGATTAAAAGCGTCTGCCAAATGACTAAAATGTAAATGTAAATGTAACCAATTTCAAAAATGAATAAATAACAAGAATAAACATAAATACACACAGGACAAATACAGGAACATTACAATTCAGGCTTGACAAAAGATGACTGAAGGGGACTTTATTGAGATTAATTTTATTAGATCTTCCAGTTATTTTTGTAAACAGGAATTAAAAAATTCAACAAGTTTTCTCTTTACGGTCTCATGGAAAAGTATTAACGCAGTCAGATTTGCCGAGTAAATGGGCTAATTCATCCTGAAAAGCTGAATAAAAACCAAACACAGTGACTACCAGACTCAGACTGAGTGAACTCACCGGTGAATATCTCTCGCAGGGACTCTCTCAGCTTCCTCTCCTCTTGTAGTCTCTGGCTCCTCCTCTCCTCTCCAGGCCTCCGGCTGCCGCCCTGCTGCTCCAGGCGCAAACGGACCGGCTCCATCTCCAGGGGGGCGCCTCCGTTGGCAGCCACCATTTCCTCCACCTTGCGCAGCAGCTGGGCGTCCTGGGCGGCGTGGCGCCCCCTGGCTGTGCTACGGAGCACGTGCCACCGGTTCCCACAGCGCTCCACCAGGAGCCGGAGGTCCGCGCCACCCTCACCGATCCTGTCCGCCACGACCTCCGGATCGGCGCCCTGCGTGAAGAGCACCAGCGTGAAGAGCACCAGCGTGTGCTTCCAGACCGCCTCGCCCAGGAGCTCCATGTGCTCCTGGATCTCCTTCCGGTAGGTTCCGTCCACCGAGGCGTAGGCCCGGACCACCAGCAGCAGGGCGTGGG
Source organism: Conger conger (assembly GCF_963514075.1). Classification (NCBI taxonomy): domain Eukaryota; kingdom Metazoa; phylum Chordata; class Actinopteri; order Anguilliformes; family Congridae; genus Conger; species Conger conger. The sequence goes on along the minus strand of NC_083767.1, from coordinate 60,189,499 downwards.
GTCTGGGCGGGCACAGGGTCACACTCCGCACTGTCTCCCAATTCACCCACTCGGGCGTGCCGTTGAGAGGGTAGTACCACTCCCACCCGGGGGTGTCCACCTCCGTCGGACTGCCGTCGGTCAACCCCCCCTCACTGATGCCCAGGATGGCATTTCCCGCAGAGCTTTTCCCCGCCCCCTTCCCCCCAGCAGCACCAATCGGAGCTCTGAGGGACACGGGGCTCCAGGAAGAGGGGTCTGCCCCTCCTCTGCCCCTGATGCTGGTCTCACGCCAACTGCAGGAGAGAGGGGGACAGCTGGTTCCCATTCTGTGATGGAGCTTCAGCGCCAGTCTGAGCGCCAAGTCATTTACCCACATGGAACACTTAAAAATAAATTAAAAAGCGTATATTTCTATTACAGTGCATCCGGAAAATCTTCACAGCGCATCACTTTTCCCACATTTTGTTATGTTACAGCCTTATTCCAAAATGGAATAAATTCATTTTTTTCCTCAAACTTCTACACACAACACCCCATAATGACAACATGAAAGAAGCAATTATAGCCTCAAGTCTTTTTGAATATGATGCCACAAGCTTGGCATGCCTATCTTTGGGCAGTTTCACCCATTCCTCTTTGCAGCACCTCTCAAGCTCCATCAGGTTGGATGGGGAGCGTCGGTGCACAGCCATTTTCAGATCTCTCCAGAGATGTTCAATCGGATGTGGCCAGCTCTAGGAAGAGTCCTGGTGGTTCCGAACTTCATCCATTTACGGATGATGGAGGCCACTGTGCTCATTGGGACCTTCAAAGCAGCAGGAATTTTTCTGTACCCTTCCCCAGATTTGTGCCTCAAGACAATCCTGTCTCGGAGGTCTACAGACAATTCCTTTGACTTCATGCTTGGTTTGTGCTCCGACATGCACTGTCAACTGTGGGACCTTATATGGACAGGTGTGTGCCTTTCCAAATCATGTCCAATCAACTGAATTTACCACAGGTGGACTCCCATTAAGCTGTAGAAACATCTCAAGGTTGATCAGTGGAAACAGGATGCACCTGAGCTCAATTTTGAGCTTCATGGCAAAGGCTGTGAATACTTATGTACATGTGATTTCTTGGTTTTTTATTTTTAATGAATTAGCAAAAATCTCAAAAAAACTTTTTTCACATTGTCATTACGGGGTATTGTGTGTAATCAATTTTGGAATAAGGCTGTAACAACAAAATGTGGAAAAAGTGAAGCACTGTGAATACTTTCCGGATGCACTGTATATCTCTATTGTATTTAAACATGAACATGTGTGCATGTACGTATGGACCCTTATGTTCTGTGTTCATTTTTTAACTCTGCTTTCGATGCCATATATAGCAGGTTGAATAGATATCAGTTGTACGATAACAGTTTATGTACAACTATTCACAAGAAAATGTCCAGAATATGCACCCAAATATGGAGTCTCACCAGGAGATGGCGCTGGTGTTGGCACACTCGTTTTCTTCCCTCGCTCCGTCTCTTTTTCCTGCTCTCTCTCTCTCGAGTCTTTTTCCTGCTGAACATCGCTGCTGTTGTATTATTCAGCTTGCATTTCCTCGTTATGAATATGGATATCATGAGATTATGATTATTAATATTGATATACAGATTGTGGAAGAGGAACTGCACTCATTCTGCCCACGCAGTGCAATATCTTTTATTGAAGTCAATTTTTACTGTTGCTGTTATTGGCTTGTTTTTGACAAACAGTTTTTAGTCACAACTCTGGGGTTGATGAAGTGGCAAAAACACAGGAAGGGGTCACATCGTACACTTTCGTTTTCATCAGAGAAGAGCCTTTTTCTGCTGCCACCAGCACCATGAAATGCTCACGCCCATGTTTCATTCAAAGTGAACAAGTCTATATTCCAGTATTAACACAGTCAACATGAATACCCATAATCCTCTTGGTTTATCCTACTTATGACATTTCACAAATAACGTGTGGGGGGGAGTGGACAGGTAACCAGAGCAGTGTGGAGCAATTACAATATTGGCATTTGGCAGACGCTCTTATCCAGAGCAACGTACAGTTGATTAGACTAAGCAGGAGACAATCCTCCCCTGGAGCAATGCAGGTTTAAGGGCCCAACGGCTGTGCGGATCTTATTGTGGCTACACCGGGATTAGAACCACCGACGTTGCCTGTCCCAGTCATTTACCTTAACCACTACGCAACAAGTCCACTATATATACTAGATATTCAGTGTAAAACTAATAAATTACTAATACGAATCATTTATTGGCGGCACGGATGGTGCAGTGGGTAGCACTGCCGCCTCACAGCAAGGAGGTCCTGGGTTTGAATCCCCTTCGGCCGGGGCCTCTCTGTGTGGAGTTTGCATGTTCTCCCCGTGTCTGCGTGGGTTTCCTCCGGGTACTCTGGTTTCCTCCCACAGTCCAAAGACATGCAGGTTAGGCTGATTGGAGAGTCTAAATTGCCCGTAGGTATGAGTGTGTGAGTGAATGTTGTGTGTGCCCGGCGATGGACTGGCGACCTGTCCAGGGTTTATTCCTGCCTTTCGCCCAATGTATGCTGGGATAGGCTCCAGCCCCCCTGCTACCCTGTTCAGGATAAGCAGGTTAAGATAATGGATGGATGGATGGATGGAATCATTTATTTATATTTTGATTCACATTTTGTGTACACTGTACATGCTCTGACATAAATTGATTCTGTCTCAAATGGTTTGGAATGGTACAAGCCTCTTCTTTCATTTAAGTCTTCAAACATGTGTGTGCAGTAAATAGTTTGAGATATTGACACTTTTATAGGACTAGAACAAAATAAGCTGAAATTGCTACAGAGAAGTACATTGTGCAAGCTAGCAACCACAGAACTTCCCAAGTCCTTTGAACTGGCCTGATTGGCCAAAAGGGATCAGTTTGTTGTCTATAATGGTGTCCAGATACTTAAACTCCTCGACTCTTTCTGTTGTTGTGGCTCTGCAGTTGGTGTCCAGAGAGTAAGCATGGTGTTAATGAACACATACTGCACACCCAAAGTGTTATACCTATTACCCATTCAAAACTTATTTCATGCTCCTCCTGAATACTTTTAAGAGCATATTCATATCCATTTGAAGTGGTATACATACAGTATGGAGGGCTGGATACAGTAGAGATTGAGAAATATAAAAATGCTGGATGCTGGATATCACAATATTGTATTTCACTATACAGTGGGGGTATATTTTTAGTGCTTCAATATTAGTGTGAGTGCTACCATAAAGGTATAGGGGAAAGCTGGAGAACATTCACCCTACTACACCACTTTGTCCCAGGCCAAGCAGCCACTGAATGCTACAGTATGAAACGCTCCAAAGGGAATACATCAGAGGACTTTTATTCTGAAGCATACCTATCATCCTGCACATATATTGATAGATTACATTTCTTACATTGTTGGATATTACGAGGATGTTCCCATGTGTAAATCCAGGTGCAGTCAATGTCAGCCGTGCTTCAGACATGTGACCATCTGCAGAATCTGTTCCAGTGGGGGTGCAGAGATGTCTCAGTCTCAGTGTTTTCACAGATTGAAAGTTGAGGTAACTTCGCCCGCACATCCAGCAGAGGGTGCTGTTGTGACGTGTTGAACAGGAAATGGGCACCTTTAGCGTATTCATTCAGGAGCATGTCCATACCAGAATGCCACTCTGAATAGCGTGCCTGGCTCAAATGGCAGAAACACGGTTATTCCAAAGTCCTCCCAGGGTATCAGCCCAACCACGGTGCCTCCGGCTTTCTGCATCTCGTACAGTATTTCTGCAGCGCTTGACACCAGAGCACCAGAAATTTCACATCGTACAGAGACTGTCTGTCTGAAGAGTGTAATAATCCTATGATATACATCTTCCACAAATCTGGTGTAGATTATAACAATTTTAACAATTTCCGTCCGATTTCCAACCTCTAATTTGTGTCAAAAGTACTTGAACGTGTCGTGGCAGCCCAACTTCAAACTCACTTGGATTCAAATAACCTCCTTGAACCCTTCCAATCTGGCTTCCAACCAAAACATAGTGTTTCTGTGTGTGTCTGTGTGTGTCTGTGTGTGTCTGTATCTGTATGTGTCTGTCTGTGTCTGTCTGTCCGTGTGTCTGTGTTTCTGTGTGTGCCTGTGTGTGTCTGTGTGTGTCAGCGTCTGTGTGTGTTTGTGTTTCTGCGCCTGTCAGTGTGTGTCTGTGTTTGTATGTGTCTGTCTGTGTCTTTCTGTGTGTGTCTGTGTGTGTATGTGTCTGTCTGTGTTCCTGTGTTTCTGTGTGTGTCTGTGTGTGTCTGTGAGTGCCTGCGTCTGTGTGTCTGTGTGTGTATGTGTCTTTGTGTCTGTGTGTGTCTGTGTGTGTCTGTGTCTCTGTTCCTCCGTGTAGTTACTGTGGGGCAGGGGTGCACAACTCTGGTCCTGCACGGCCAATCAGTGCACAGCATTTCGTTCCAACCGATGGCCTTGATTTTAGTTTTCAGACATTTCTATAAACTATGCTTGCAGTCTGTGTCTGTTGCTGGTGCATATACAAATGTCAGATCAACACATGATTGGGCTACAATCGATAAGATTCTTGTTAAAACATTGTTACAAGAGCATTGTACAAAATGTTTTGGAACATGTGACTGACAGGTGTTTCTTGTTGCCCAGATGTGTCCGGTTACATTGACTAAATAGTTCTTTATGTGTACTCTTGGTTTAAGCCTAGGGTTTTGCCTGTGAAGAAATATAAATAAACGCGTACTGAGCAACAGATATGAAACAGGTCGCCCACGGAAAACAACAGCAGTTGACGACAGAGACATTGTCAGAGCTATGAAGAAAAGCCCCAAAACATCAGTCAGTGACAGGAAGTGTCATGGCTTAGGCTTGCATTCGGTTCACAAATATTTATTGATGATGTAACTTATGATGATAGCACCAGTATGAATTCAGTCTCCAAAAGTCTACAAAAACATTCTGTCTGAAAAGTTATCGAGAAATGTGTCCAAACTAATTAGGAGGAACTTCATCATGCAGCAAGACAATGACCCAAAACACACTTACAACACAACTTCATTCGGGGCAGGAAGTGGAAGGTTTTAGACTTCCCAAGTCAATCACCAGACCTTAACTTAATTGAGCACGCATTTCACGTCCTGAAGAGGAGATTGAAGGGAAAAAACCCTCAAACAAACAGCAACTGAAAGAGGCTGTGTTGTACCCCTGAATAGGGGGACGAAATAATAATTGTGACTCAACACAGTGTTTCTCCACTGATGGCTTCATCACAAGTTCTCCTCCTACTGCACAAAGGCAGGCATGAGTAATCCATATCAGGTTAGCAGAATAAGATCGTTTTGCACATCACTGATTTTTAACTTCATCACATTACAGACCGTGAATTCAATCTTTTTAAACGTCACAAATTATGAGTGTATTACTGCTTTTCACTTGTCACAGCTGCAGTAAAAGCCTGGAAAGGCATCACAAAAAGATTAATACAACAGTTTGATGATGTCAATGGGTCACAGGCTTGATGCAGTTATTGCAAGCAAGGGATGTGCTACAAAATATTAAGTATTATTTACTTAAATACTCTCTGTGCCAATACTTTTGCTCACCTAGAAATTGGGTGGTCTGATACCAAAGGTGCTATGTTTTAAGTAGTTTAGCGCATCTAGGCGTAAATACGAGGAAATAAAAGATGAAATTATGTACTCTTGTCTCGAGTTCATCTTTTTACCTCAAGCCCAAATGTAATCAGTGTATCACAAAGGAATTGGCCTCACTGTTCCAAATAATCTCATTTAATTTATTTTCATACATGGTGTAGAGTTAAATGTATTCCTCCGTACGATTGTCAGTAGAAAAATAAATGCGTCTTTGTTTCAAATAGATAGTTTAATATAGTAGAGGAACTAGTGGTTCTGTTCCCCGAGTACAGATCAACAAGAGCTAAAAGATGAGGCAGGATGTCAACACTTATACCATGTCCCTCAATAGAGACAGTGGAACATATGGCCATTGTCATACATTAAAACACATCACAGGAGTGGGGAGGGGGGTGATTAGATCTGGTGAGGGGGTCAAGTGATTAGGTCAGGTGGGGAGGTAAAACAATGTGTGGGGAAAGGGGTTGAGGGAGGGGGTAGAGGATATAACAGAGAGGTACTGATCAAAGAGGTACATTTCACAAGATTGGGGGCTAGATAGGGTTGTAGATTGACCAAACAAAGCGAGGTGCTTCAGGGGTTGGCTGTAGTGGACTTGCCTCCCATGTTTTCCAACACATCATACATAAATGGATCCAGTGGTACATTACTGCATCCCGTGAATCCAATCCAGTTCAGGCACGTGACCATCTCCGTAAGAGAGAGAGGACAAACCCAGTCAAGAATCTCCTGGTGACTGAGAACTACAAGCCTGATCTGCAGTTCCTGTTCTTGCTTATTCCTGTTTTGAATCACATAGGGTGTGTTCTGTCCAAGATTCAGCAGCGGTGAAAGTATCAGACGAAGAAACTGAAAGACTGTAACATGGAGGCTAAAGCTTTGATTCCTGAGGATGATCTCTGTTGCTCTGTATGTTGTGACATTTTTAAAGAGCCTGTTGTTCTGAAATGCAGCCACAGCTTCTGTAGAGTGTGTCTGCAGCAGTGCTGGGAAAAGAAGAGCTCTCGAGAGTGTCCCATCTGCAGGAGAAAGGCCTCTATGGATGGTCCTACTCCAAACCTGGCCTTAAGAAGCATTGTGGAGTCTTACTTAAAGCAGAAGACTGAGAGAGAAACGACAGACAAGACTGAGGCTCGCTGTAGTCTTCATGGAGAGAAACTTGTTTTATTCTGTGAACATGACAAAGAGCCTCTCTGTTTCATCTGTCAGACTTCAAGAAAACACAGAAACCACCCGGTCTGTCCAGTGGAAGAGGCCGCTCTGGAGCTGAAGGTATTCTTTTTTAAATCATAATTAAAAATTCAACTCAGCATTGTGTCTGAAAGTCTTGTTTTAAAGCCTCAAAACATCTAGTATTTTAGATTTCAGTACAATGTACTTGGAGTAAAATGTGGGCATGGTTAAGTCCTGATTCACAGTTGTGATTATGGGCCTTTTATCATGAATACAGCTCCAGAAATGTAACATTGAAATGCAATGTGATTTCATAAATATATAGCAATGAAGTGTGAGATTAGATACTGACAGCACAAATATAGCACAAGACTTTTACTCTAACAAAATGAAGGTCTAGATCTGATAAAACTACTGTCATATAAATTGTTATCTGCTTGAGGAGAGAACTGTGCAACAACCAGGAAGTGCAGAAATCTACACTGAGTGAATAACCAGTGCAGACAGAGCTGTATATACTCTCTCAAAATGGATGTGTTAATATCGAAGACAATAAATCAAGCCGGTTCTGTGAATGGCGGCACGGATGGTGCAGTGGGTAGCACTGCCGCCTCACAGCAAGGAGGTCCTGGGTTCGAATCCCCATCGGCCGGGGCCTCTCTGTGCGGAGTTTGCATGTTCTCCCCGTGTTTGCGTGGGTTTCCTCCGGGTACTCCGGTTTCCTCCCACAGTCCACAGACAGGCATGTTAGACCTGTCCAGGGTGTATTCCTGCCTTTCACCGAATGGGCTGCAGCCCCCCTGAGACCCTGTTCAGGATAAGCAGGTTAAGATAATGGATGGCTGGACGGTTCTGTGAATGCTTCAACATTCCTTACAGTTGGCTGTAAATTGTATGCATGTACAGCCCAGTGGTGGTGGTTTTCTAATCCGAATATGCTGAAGTATTTGACTGGTTTAATTGTACTGAAAATGCATAATGCATAATGCTATGATGCCATAGAAGCATATTTCACTCATCTTTTCTCGAGTGGTTGCAGGTATAGTATATTCCATACTAAATTTCCCATGTTCTTACACTTACAAAATTACACTGACCGTCACTAGTGCAGCAGGGGTAATACTGTGCTATTTGTGAGAATAAGTCTGAACTGGTTCATATCACCCCAGGAGGAACTCAAGCCTGCACTTAATCTTGTTAAAGAAAAACTGAAGAAGTTTACTAAGGTTGAACAAGGATGTAAGAAGACAGCAAAACACATCAGGGTGAGTAACACAATTAGTAAATATGTTGTATTTTTGATGAATGTTGTGTGTGACATGGATAACAAACACACTAACTGCCATACATAAATAACAAAGCGTAGTTACACTAGGTTTAAAATGGTGTTTGAATCGCAGAGTCAAGCCCAGCACACAGAGAGGCAGATAAAGGCAGAGTTTGAGAAGCTCCACCAGTTCCTGCGTGAGGAACAGGAGGCCAGACTAGCTGCACTGAAAGAGGAAGAAGAGCAGAAGAGTCGGATAATGGAGGAGAAGCTAGAACACATCAGTGGAGACATCTCCACCCTTACAGACAAAATCACAGCAATAGAGATGGCCATGGAGACCGAAGACACCTCCTTTTTAAAGGTAGGAGCTTCATTTACTGACCGAGTTTATACCGATGAACCTCAGTAAAGTAACGTCACGTGTGCTGACTGTTATCATCCTCTTCACTTTCATTAACATGGCTCCTGCTGTTTCTCACCTATTGTTTCTCATAATGGAATGGACTGAATACATTTATACACTCACAATGATGCTCTTATTGTGTGTGTTTTTTTCAGAGCTACAACAACATCAAGGAAAGGTATGTGGACTCTCAGCTCATTTCATCTTGTGTGTTTAAGTCTCTTCAGTTCCCGATGCTGACTGACTCCTGCCTGTCGTTACAGAGCCCAGTGCACACTGCAGGACCCAGAGCTGCTCTCAGGGGCGCTGATAGACGTGGCCAAACACCTGGGCAACCTGACGTTCAGAGTCTGGGAGAAGATGCTGGGGATGGTGCAGTACAGTGAGTATCTGGGCCAGATGCTGAAATCAGGTTTTTTTTACAAACATTTAATGAACACATGAAAGAGGAGGAACAGGCTACATGTTGACATGGTGCTGAAGATAAACAGCACAGAGTCATCCAGTCTCAGAGCAGGAAGATCCTGAGGGCTGCACTGCACTGCTCGCAGTTTAATATCAGAACTCACGCAGACACAGAATTAACACACAATGTAAAACCTCATCAATAATATGCTTTATTAGCTGTGAGAATTGATTCTATTGAATTTGCAATGATGTGTTCATTGATTCATGAATTTACATAATGCAAATATGTTTTATATTTAAAATATGAATCACTATAACAACAGTATATTGTTATCCATAACTAGTATATGTCATTTCCTGTGTATGGGACCTAATCTGAATAGAGTATGTGAAATGGTCCTGCCACACGCCATGGGCGGACACAAGAGATGGACACAGGGAGGTCGTTATGATTGGAACCATTCGCAGACTCCAAGATGTAATAAATAACAAGCTTCAATCAAAGTGCCACAGAAATAGTTCAGTGCACGGCAATCAGGGCAATACAGGCAAGGCAGTTTGAGTCCAAAGGGTCAGAGTCCAAACAACCAGAGCAGTGTGGAGAGGGCAGGGTTGGGGTGTGGGGTGTGGGGTGTGGACAGGTAACCAGAGCAGTGTGGAGAAGGCAGGGTGGGGTGTGGGGTGTGGGGTGTGGACAGGTAACCAGAGCAGTGTGGAGAAGGCAGGGTGGGGTGTGGGGTGTGGACAGGTAACCAGAGCAGTGTGGAGAAGGCAGGGTGGGGTGTGGGGTGTGGGGTGTGGGGTGTGGACAGGTAACCAGAGCAGTGTGGAGAAGGCAGGGTGGGGTGTGGGGGGGAGTGGACAGGTAACCAGAGCAGTGTGGAGAGGGCAGGGTTGGGTGGGGGGGGTGTGGGGTGTGGACAGGTAACCAGAGCAGTGTGGAGAAGGCAGGGTGGGGTGTGGGGTGTGGGGTGTGGACAGGTAACCAGAGCAGTGTGGAGAAGGCAGGGTGGGGGGTGTGGGGTGTGGACAGGTAACCAGAGCAGTGTGGAGAAGGCAGGGTGGGGTGTGGGGTGTGGGGGGGTGTGGACAGGTAACCAGAGCAGTGTGGAGAGGGCAGGGTGGGGTGTGGGGTGTGGACAGGTAACCAGAGCAGTGTGGAGAAGGCAGGGTGGGGTGTGGGGGGAGTGGACAGGTAACCAGAGCAGTGTGGAGAAGGCAGGGTGGGGAGGGGGGTGGGGGGAGTGGACAGGTAATCGGGAGAAAGGGAAAACATGGAATGGAACATTGACATAAAACACATAGAAAAGGATAATCAGGGAAATGAACTACAACGGAGGCATGGAACGTGACAGGAAAACATGAAACTAAACATTTAACGACACAAATACAAGCTATGATACAAGCTATGATACAATAACACGAGACGTGATGCAGCACTGGCATTTTAATGAATAAAAAATAAAAAATTTGGAATAAAAAAATACATTTAAAAAATAAAAAATAATAATAAGCTTAATTTGTACTGCATACATAAAATGTAGCTCAAAGGGCTTTGCATTCAGCCAGTTACAAATAATTATAAAAACAACACATTGTAGATAAAATATTCAAATAATAAATACTGATTGATTGTGGAAATACATTCACACAACAAACAAATAACAAGACAAGACAAACACTAACATGACTGCCTTAAAGGAGCGACGGTCTTAAAAGAAAGCTCCCTCAGTCTCTTTTGGTGGTGTAGTTGGCCAGGGCCCCGGCCGGGATATTTCATGCTGCCAGTTGCACCTCCCCTGACAGCAGCGGTAGGAGGCGCAACGCCCACTCCTCCACCAGGTGTGTGTGTTCTCTCCTGTACCTCTTCTTCCCACCGTTTAAATATCTCTCTTCTTCATATTTCAGCTCCTGTGATGATGGACCCCAACACTGCACGTGCCGATCTCTCTCTCTCTGATGATCTGACCACTGTGAGACTCACAGGTACAGCGCAGAACTGTCCTGACAACCCAGAGAGATTTAACGACTGTGTAAATGTGCTGGGATCTGAGGGGTTCACCTCAGGGAAACACAGCTGGGAGGTGAAGGTTGGGAATAAACGTGAGTGGGATGTAGGAGTGGTGAAAGAGTCCACCAACAGGAAGGGAGAGCTAACATACAGCCCAGGGAAAGGATACTGGGTCATAGCGCTGAGGAATGGTGATGAGTACAGAGCAGCAGGAGTTACTGACCTCACACTGGAGAGGAAACCCCAGAGCATCAGGGTGCAGCTGGACTATGACGGGGGGGAGGTGTCCTTCTTCAACTCCAGTGACATGTCACTCATTTACACTTTTAAACACACATTTACTGAGAGGGTGTTCCCACTCTTCTCTCCCTGTTTGAGAGATGGTGGTAGGAACGATGAGCCCCTGACAATCTGCCCAGTGAAAGTCTCAGTAACAGTGACGTCATCCCAGTGAAGGTGTTTGTGTAAAAATGAAACTAGAAATGCTGTCAGAGATTTACGGTGTGTCTGATCTGCCTCAGCATGCCTGACTGTTGACTTGAGCTTTGGGACACATGCTGGAGATGATCGGGGGGTAATTTCGGGGGGAAGATCGGGGGTGTTAATGTAATTTCTTATTTATCTGAACTTTGGAAACTGCAAAGGACCAAGTGCTTTCACACTTATAGGGTACTATAGATGAAATCCATTGAAATAATTTCAATTAATTCATTTCTTTTCATCACCAATTATTTTGTTGAGTTACTCAACTGTACATGCATTTTTGGTCATGTGCATGCAGGCTGTATCTTTTGGGTTCTGTTTTGAAGCATTTGAACTTTATTTTATGAAGTGTTTATACATAAAACAGATGCGCTCTTGTGGGTAAATCAAATGCTTTCATACCTGATCGATGTCATTCCTGTTGAACTGGATTCATGAGAGCGTGTACAAGCTTTAATTAGAGTCTGGGCTCTTTTCAGATTGTACTTTGCAGATGCAGTGAAGAATAAATTCACCCTGTCAGTACCATGCTGTAGGATTTACATCTGAGCCTTCAGTAGCCTTACCTGCACACCTGCCATTGGTCTATAACTCTTTTCATATATGCATGATAAGTTTTTATTGAATGTAGGATGTAATGAAGATGTATGGGAAACAAGTCCACTATAGACACTAGATATTCAGTGTAAAACTATAAAAACATAAGGCTTTATGTAATTTCTTTATATTTTCATGTATATTTTGTGTACACTGTATGTACATGCTCTGACATCAATTGATTCTGTCTCAAATGGTTTGGAATGGTACAAGCCTCTTCTTTCATTTAAGTCTTCAGCCATGTGTGCAGTAAATAGTTTTCGAGATGTTGACACTTTTATAGGACTAGTACAAAATATGTTGAAACTGCTACAGAGAAGTGCATTGTGCAAGCTAGCAACCACAGAACTTCCCAAGTCCTTTGAACAGGCCTGATTGGCCAAAAGGGACAGTTTGTTGTCTATAATGGTGTCCAGATACTTAAACTCCTCGACTCTTTCTGTTGTTGTGGCTCTGCAGTTGGTGTCCAGAGAGTAAGCATGGTGTTAATGAACACATACTGCACACCCAAAGTTTCATACCTATTATCCATTCCAAACTTATTTCATGCTCCACCTGAATACTTTTAAGAGCATATTCATATCCATTTTTAGTGCTATACATACAGTATGGAGGGATGGATACAGTAGAGATTAAGATATATAAAAATGCTGGATGCTGGATATCACAATATTGTATTTCACTATACAGTGGGGGTATATTTTTAGTTCTTCTACATTACTGTGAGTGCTACCATAAAGGTATAGGGGAAAGCTGGAGAACATTCATCCTACTACACCACTTTGTCCCAGGCCCAGCAGCCACTGAATGCTACAGTATGAAACGCTCCAAAGGGAATACATCAGAGGACTTTTATTCTGAAGCATAACCATCACCCTGCACATATATTGATAGATTACATTTCTTACATTGTTGGATATGACGAGGATGTTCCCATGTGTAAATCCAGGTGCAGTCAATGTCAGCCGTGCTTCAGACATGTGACCATCTGCAGAATCTGTTCCAGTGGGGGTGCAGAGATGTCTCAGTCTCAGTGTTTTCACAGATTGAAAGTTGAGGTAACTTCGCCCGCACATCCAGCAGAAGGTACTGTTGTGACATGTTGAACAGGAAATGGGCACCTTTAGCGTATTCATTAAGGAGCGTGTCCATACCAGAATGCCACTCTGAATAGCGTGCCTGGCTCAAATGACAGAAACACGGTTATTCCAATGTCCTCCCACGGTATCAGCCCAACCACGGTGCCTCCGGCTTTCTGCATCTCGTACAGTATTTCTGCAGTGCTTGACACCAGAGCACCAGACATTTCACATCGTACAGAGAGTGTCCGTCTGAAGAGTGTAATAATCCTATGATATACATCTTCCACAAATCTGGTGTAGATTATAACAATTTAAACAATTTCCGTCTAATTTCCAACCTCCCATTTGTCTCAAAAGTACTTGAACGTGTGGTGGCAGCCCAACTTCAAACTCACCTGGATTCAAATAACCTCCTTGAACCCTTCCAATCTGGCTTCTGACCAAAACATAGTGTTTCTGTGTGTGCCTGCCCGTGTGTCTGTGTGTGTGTCTGTATCTGTATCTGTATGTGTCTGTCTGTGTCTGTTCGTGTGTCTGTATTTTCTGTGTGTGTCTCTGAGTGACTGCCTTCTGTGTCCATTTGTGTTTCTGCGTCTGTCTGTGTGTGTCTGTGTTTGTCCGTCTGTCTGTGTGTGTCTGTGTGTGTCTGTGTCTCTGTTCCTCCGTGTAGTTACTGTGGGGCAGGGGTGCACAACAGTTTCCGGACATTTCTATAAACTATGCTTGCAGTTTGTGTCTGTTGCTGGTGCATATACAGATCAAGACATGATTGGGCTACAATAGGTATGATTCTTGTTAAAACATTGTTACAAGAGCATTGTACAAAATGTATTGGAACATGTGACTGACAGGTGTTTCTTGTTGCCCAGATGTGTCCGGTTACATTGACTAAATAGTTCTGTATGTGTACTCTTGGTTTAAGCCTAGGGTTTTGCCTGTGAAGAAATATAAATAAACGCGTACTGAGCAACAGATATGAAACATCAGTCACTGACAGGAAGTGTCATGGCTTAGGCTTGCATTCAGTGGGTTCACTAATCTTTATTGATGATGTAACTTATGATGATAGCACCAGTATGAATTCAGTCTCCAAAAGTCTACAAAAACATTCTGTCTGAAAAGTTATCGAGAAATGCGTCCAAACTAATTAGGAGGAACTTCATCATGCAGCAAGACAATGACCCAAAACACACCTACAACACAACTTCATTCGGGGCAGGAAGTGGAAGGTTTTAGACTGGCCAAGTCAATCACCAGACCTTAACTTAATTGAGCACGCATTTCACATCCTGAAGAGGAGATGGAAGTGAAAAAACCCTCAAACAAACAGCAACTGAAAGAGGCTGTGTTGTACTCCTGAATAGGGGGATGAAATAATAATTCATCACAAGTTCTCCCCCTACTGCACAAAGGCAGACATGAGTAATCAATATCAGGTTAGCAGAATAAGACGGTTTTGCACATCATTGATTTTTCACAAAACAGACCATGAATTCAGTCTTTTTAAACTTTGCAAATTATGAGTGTATTACTGCTTTTCACTTGTCACAGCTGCAGTAAAAGCCTGGAAAGGCATCACAAAAAGATTAATACAACAGTTTGATGATGTCAATGGATCACAGGCTTGATGCAGTTATTGCAAGCAAGGGATATGCTACAACATATGAAGTATTATTTACTTTAATACTCTCTGTGCCAATACTTTTGCTCACCTAGAAATTGGGTGGTCTGATCCCAAAGGTGCTATGTTTTAAGTAGTTTAGCACATCAAGGCGTAAATATGAGGAAATAAAAGATGAAATTATGAGCTCTTGTCTCGTGTTCATCTTTTTATCTCAACCCCAAATGTATTCAGTGTATTGCAATAACAAAGGAATTGGCCTTGCTGTTACAAATTATCTCATTTAATTTATTTTCATACATGGTACATAAATGGATCCAGTGGTTCATTACTGCATCCTGTGAATCCAATCCAGTTCAGGCACGTGACCATCTCTGTAAGAGAGAGAGGACAAACCCAGTCAAGAATGACTGAGAACTACAAGCCTGATCTGCAGTTCCTGTTCCTGCTTATTCCTGTTTTGAAGCATATCGGGTGTGTTCTGTCCCAAGTTCAGCTGAAGTGAAAGTGAAAGTATCAGACCGAGAGACGGAGAGACTGTAACATGGAGGCTAAAGCTTTGATTCCTGAGGACGATCTCTGTTGCTCTGTATGTTGTGACATTTTTAAAGAGCCTGTTCTTCTGAAATGCAGCCACAGCTTCTGTAGAGTGTGTCTGCAGCAGTGCTGGGAAGAGAAAAGCTCTCGAGAGTGTCCCATCTGTAGGAGAAAGGCCTCTATGGATGTACCTCCTCTAAACCTGGCCTTAAGAAACATTGTGGAGTCTTACTTAAAGCAGAAGATTGAGAGAGAAACTGCAGACAAGACTGAGGCTCGCTGTAGTCTTCATGGAGAGAAACTTGTTTTATTCTGTGAACAGGACAAAGAGCCTCTCTGTCTCATCTGTCAGACTTCAAAAAAACACAGAAACCATCCGGTCTGTCCAGTGGAAGAGGCCGCTCTGGAGCTGAAGGTATTCTTTTTTCAATTATAATTTGAAATTCAAGTCAGCATTGCATCTGAAAGTCTTGTTTTAAAGCATCGAAACAGCCAGTATTTTAGAGACTACTGTCATGTAAACTGTTATCCGCCTGAGGGGAGAACTGTGCAACAACCAGGAAGTGCAGAAATCTACACTGAGTGAATCACCAGTGGAGACAGAGCTGTATATACTCTCTCAAAATGGATGTGTTAATATCGAACACAATAAGTCAAACTGGTTCTGTGAATGCTTCAACATTCCTTACAGTTGGCTGTAAATTATAGGTATGTACAGCCCAGAATTATTATCCTATTTTGCTGAAAAATTTTATTGGTTTAATTGTGCTGAAAATGCACAATAAAATATTGTGTTATGATGCCCTATAAGAATATTTCACTCATCTTTACTCAAGTGTAGTATTTTCCCTACTACATTTCCCAGGTGCTTACACTTACAAAATTACTATCAATTAAAATCACTCGTGTAGGGCGGCACGGATGGTGCAGTGGGTGGCACTGTCACCTCACAGCAAGGAGGTCCTGGGTTTGAATCCCCGTCGGCCGGGGCCTCTCTGTGCGGAGTTTGCATGTTCTCCCCGTGTCTGTGTGCGTTTCCTCCGGGTACTCCGGTTTCCTCCCACACTCCAAAGACATGCAAGTTAGGCTGAATATTTATGACGCCCTATAAGAATATTTCACTGATCTTCACTCGAATGTAGTATTTTCCCTACTACATTTCCCATGTGCTTACAGTTACAAAATTACACAGACTGTCACTAGTGTAGCAGGGGTAATACTGTGCTATTTGTGAGAATAAGTCTTAACTGGTTCATATCACTCCAGGAGGAACTCAAGCCTGCACTTAATCTTGTCAAAGAAAAACTGAAGAAGTTTACTGAGGTTGAACAAGGATGTAAGGAAACAGCAGAACACATCAGGGTGAGTAACACAATTAGTAAATTAGTAGTATTTTTGATGAATGTTGTGTGTGACATGGATAACAATCACACTAATTGCCATACATGAATAACAAAGCGTAGTTACACTATTCAGGTTTAAAATGGTGTTTGAATTGCAGAGTCAAGCCCAGCACACAGAGAGGCAGATAAAGGCAGAGTTTGAGAAGCTCCAGCAGTTCTTGCGTGAGGAAGAGGAGGCCAGACTAGCTGCACTGAAAGAGGAAGAGGAGCAGAAGAGTCGGATAATGGAGGAGAAGCTAGAACACATCAGTGGAGACATCTCCACCCTTACAGACAAAATCACAGCTCTAGAGACGGCCATGGAGACCGAAGACACCTCCTTTTTAAAGGTAGGAGCTTCATTTACTGACCGAGTTTATACCAATTAACCTCAGTAAAGTAACGTCATGTGTGCTGACTGTTATCATCCTCTTCACTTTCATTAACATGGCTCCTGCTGTTTCTCACCTATTGTTTCTCATAATGGAATGGACTGAATACATTTATACACTCACAATGATGCTCTTATTGTGTGTTTTTTTCAGAGCTACAACAACATCAAGGAAAGGTATGTGGACTCTCAGCTCATTTCATCTTGTGTGTTTAAGTCTCTTCAGTTCCCGATGCTGACTGACTCCTGCCTGTCGTTACAGAGCCCAGTGCACACTGCAGGACCCAGAGCTGCTCTCAGGGGCGCTGATAGACGTGGCCAAACACCTGGGCAACCTGACGTTCAGAGTCTGGGAGAAGATGCTGGGGATGGTGCAGTACAGTGAGTATCTGGGCCAGATGCTGAAATCAGGTTTTTTTTTACAAACATTTAATGAACACATGAAAGAGGAGGAACAGGCTGCATGTTGACATGGTGCTGAAGATAAACAGCACAGAGTCATCCAGTCTCAGAGCAGGGAGATCCTGAGGGCTGCACTGCACTGCTCGCAGTTTAATATCAGAACACACGCAGACACAGAATTAACACACAATGTAAAACCTCATCAATAATATGCTTTATTAGCTGTGAGAATTATTTGCATTGAATTTGCAATGATGTGTTCATTGATTCATGAATTTAAATAATGCAAATATGTTTTATATTTAAAATATTAATCACTATAACTACA
Source organism: Conger conger (assembly GCF_963514075.1). Taxonomy (NCBI): domain Eukaryota; kingdom Metazoa; phylum Chordata; class Actinopteri; order Anguilliformes; family Congridae; genus Conger; species Conger conger. Next base: position 60,171,749 of record NC_083767.1, on the reverse strand, counting down.
GTATATTATTATCCATAACTAGTATATGTCATTTCCTGTGTATGGGACCTAATCTGAATAGAGTATGTGAAATGGTCCTGCCACACGCCATGGGCGGACACAAGAGATGGACACAGGGAGGTTATTATGATCGGAACCATTCGCAGACTCCAAGAAGTAATAAATAACACGCTTCAATCAAAGTGCCACAGAAATAGTTCAGTGCACGGCAATCAGGGCAATACAGGCAAGGCAGTTTGAGTCCAAAGGGTCAGAGTCCAAACAACCAGAGCAGTGTGGAGAAGGCAGGGTGGGGGTGTGGGGGGTGTGTGGGGGGGTGTGGACAGGTAACCAGAGCAGTGTGGAGAAGGCAGGGTTGGGTGTGGGGGGTGTGGACAGGTAACCAGAGCAGTTTGGAGAGGGCAGGGTGGGGGTGTGGGGTGTGGGGGGGTGTGGACAGGTAACCAGAGCAGTGTGGAGAAGGCAGAGTGGGGGGTGTGGGGGGGGGTGTGGACAGGTAACCAGAGCAGTGTGGAGAAGGCAGGGTGGGGGGTGTGTGGGGGGGTGTGGACAGGTAACCAGAGGAGTGTGGAGAAGGCAGGGTGGGGTGTGGGGGGGGTGTGGACAGGTAACCAGAGCAGTGTGGAGAAGGCAGGGTGGGGGGTGTGGGGGGGGTGTGGACAGGTAACCAGAGCAGTGTGGAGAAGGCAGGGTGGGGTGTGGGGTGTGGGGAGTGGACAGGTAACCAGAGCAGTGTGGAGAAGGCAGGGTGGGGTGTGGGGGGGGTGTGGACAGGTAACCAGAGCAGTGTGGAGAAGGCAGGGTGGGGTGTGGGGGGGTGTGGACAGGTAACCAGAGCAGTGTGGAGAAGGCAGGGTGGGGGATGTGGGGGTGTGGACAGGTAACCAGAGCAGTGTGGAGAAGGCAGGGTGGGGAGGGGGGTGGGGGGAGTGGACAGGTAATCGGGAGAAAGGGAAAACATGGAATGGAACATTGACATAAAACACATAGAAAAGGATAATCAGGGAAATGAACTACAACGGAGGCATGGAACGTGACAGGAAAACATGAAACTAAACATTTAACGACACAATTACAAGCTATGATACAAGCTATGATACAATAACACGAGACGTGATGCAGCACTGGCATTTTAATGAATAAAAAATAAAAAATTTGGAATAAAAAAATACATTTAAATAATAAAAAATAATAATAAGCTTCATTTGTATTGCATACATAAAATGTAGCTCAAAGGGCTTTGCATTCAGCCAGTTACAAATAATTATAAAAACAACACATTGTAGATAAAATATTCAAATAATAAATACTGTGATTGTGGAAATACATTCACACAACAAACAAATAACAAGACAAGACAAACACTAACACGACTGCCTTAAAGGAGCGACTGTCTTAAAAGAAAGCTCCCTCAGTCTCTTTTGGTGGTGTAGTTGGCCAGGGCCCCGGCCGGGATATTTCATGCTGCCAGTTACACCTCCCCTGACAGCAGCGGTAGGAGGCGCAATGCCCACTCCTCCACCAGGTGTGTGTGTTCTCTCCTGTACCTCTTCTTCCCACCATTTAAATATCTCTCTTCTTCATATTTCAGCTCCTGTGATGATGGACCCCAACAGTGCACGTGCCAATCTCTCTCTCTCTGATGATCTGACCACTGTGAGAGACACAGGTACAGCGCAGAACTGTCCTGACAACCCAGAGAGATTTAACCGCTGTGTGTTGGTGCTGGGATCTGAGGGGTTTACATCAGGGAAACACAGCTGGGAGGTGAAGGTTGGGAATAAACGTCAGTGGGATGTAGGAGTGGTGAAAGAGTCCATCAACAGGAAGGGAAGCATAACATACAGCCCAGAGGATGGATTCTGGGTCATAGCGCTGAGGAATGGTGATGAGTACAGAGCACCAGGAGGTACTGACCTCACACTGGAGAGGAAACCCCAGAGCATCAGGGTGCAGCTGGACTATGACAGGGGGGAGGTGTCCTTCTTCAACTCCAGTGACATGTCACTCATTTACACTTTTAAACACACATTTACTGAGAGGGTGTTCCCATTCTTCTCTCCCTGTTCGAGAGATGGTGGTAGGAACGATGAGCCCCTGACAATCTGCCCAGTGAAAGTCTCAGTAACAGTGACGTCATCCCAGTGAAGGTGTTTGTGTAAAAATGAAACTAGAAATGCTGTCAGAGATTTACGGTGTGTCTGATCTGCCTCAGCATGCCTGACTGTTGACTTGAGCTTTGGGACACATGCTGGAGGTGATCGGGGCGGGGGGGGATGTGTGGAAGATAAACAGACAGAGGTACACTCTCAGTGCCTAGACAGGAACACACATCTAGCACAAAGGGGGGTGTCTGTCACAAGGGACTAATGACTATGTGGTTATTTGCTTTTACCTGGTCCATTTTATGCTGTAAAGGAGACTATTGTTTCCTGTTAATGTAATTTCTTATTCATCTGAACTTTGGAAACTGCAAAGGACCAAGTGCTTTCACACTTATAGGGTACTGTAGGTGAAATCCATTTCAATAATTTAAATTCATTCATTTTCTTTTCATCACCAATTATTTTGTTGAGTTACTCAACTGTACATGCATTTTTGGTCATGTGCATGCAGGCTGTATGTTTTGGGTTCTGTTTTAAGGCATTTGAACTTCATTTTATGAAGTGTTTATGCATAAAACAGATGTGCACTTGTGGGTAAATCAAATGCTTTCATACCTGATGGATGTCATTCCTGTTGAACTGGATTCATGAGAGCGTGTACAAGCTTTAATTAGAGTCTGGGCTCTTTTCAGATTGTACTTTGCAGATGCAGTGAAGAATAAATTCACCCTGTCAGTACCATGCTGTAGGATTTACATCTGAGCCTTCAGTAGCCTTACCTGCACACCTGCCATTGGTCACAAACTCTTTTCATATATGCATGATATGTTTTTATTGAATGTAGGATGTAATGAAGATGTATGGGAAACAAGTCCACTATAGACACTACATATTCAGTGTAAAACTATAAAAACATAAGGCTTCATGTAATTTCTGTGTAATTTGTGTACACTGTATGTACATGCTCTGACATGAATTGATTGTGTCTCAAATGGTTTGGAATGGTACAAGCCTCTTCTTTCATTTAAGTTTTCCGCCATATGTGCAGTAAATACTTTTCGAGATATTGACACTTTTATAGGACTAGTACAAAATACATTGAAACTGCTACAGAGAAGTACATTGTGCAAGCTAGCAACCACAGAACTTCCCAAGTCCTTTGAACAGGCCTGATTGGCCAAAAGGGACAGTTTGTTGTCTATAATGGTGTCCAGATACTTAAACTCCTTGACTCTTTCTGTTGTTGTGGCTCTGCAGTTGGTGACCAGAGAGTAAGCATGGTGTTAATGAACACATACTGCACACCCAAAGTTTCATACCTATTATCCATTCATAACTTATTTCATGCTCCACCTGAATACTTTTAAGAGCATATTCATATCCAGCTATACATACAGCATGGAGGGATGGATACAGTAGAGATTAAGATATATAAAAATGCTGGATGCTGGATATCACAATATTGTATTTGACTATACAGTGTGGGTATATTTTTAGTTCTTCTACATTACTGTGAGTGCTACCATAAAGGTATAGGGGAAAGCTGGAGAACATTCACCCTACTACACCACTTTGTCCCAGGCCAAGCAGCCACTAAATGCTACAGTATGAAACGCTCCAAAGGGAATACATCAGAGGACTTTTATTCTGAAGCATAACCATCACCCTGCACATATATTGATAGATAACATTTCTTACATTGTTGGATATTACGAGGATGTTCCCATGTGTAAATCCAGGTGCAGTCAATGTCAGGCATGCTTCAGACATGTGACCATCTGCAGAATCTGTTCCAGTGGGGGTGCAGAGATGTCTCAGTCTCAGTGTTTTCACAGATTGAAAGTTGAGGTAACTTCGCCCGCACATCCAGCAGAGGGTGCTGTTGTGACGTGTTGAACAGGAAATGGGCACCTTTAGCGTATTCATTAAGGAGCGTGTCCATACCAGAATGCCACTCTGAATAGCGTGCCTGGCTCAAATGGACAGAAGCACGGTTATTACAAAGTCCTCCCAGGGTATCAGCCCAACCACGGTGCCTCCGGCTTTCTGCATCTCGTACAGTATTTCTGCAGCGCTTGACACCAGAGCACCAGACATTTCACATCGTACAGAGAGTGTCCGTCTGAAGAGTGTAATAATCCTATGATATACATCATCCACACAATGAAATGACAACAGTATAACAGCAGCTACAGGTAATGCCTTTTTGTGTAACTGAGAAATAAAATATTACTGCAGCGTGAAATGACACATTGCTCGTAGAAAGTAACCCTGATTCTTATTTGTTGTAATTCTTCTTATTTGGGGGGGCAAGGCTCAGGCAGTAAGAGCAGTTGTCTGGCAGTCGGAGGGTTGCCGGTTTGATCCCCCACCCAGGCTGTGTTGAAGTGTCCCTGAGCAAGACACCTAACCCCTAAATGCTCCTGATGAGCTGGTCGGTTGTCAACTGTAAAACACTTTGGATAAAGGCGCTATATAAATGCCAAACATTTAAATGCTTTCCCTGGGTTTTCAATTAATTTTTTTTACAGAAAACATTCCAGGCTCAAATTAGTTGCAAGTGTTGTGTTGTATCTGAATCGTAAAGAACTGCTGTTTCTTCAGAGTCAGGCTGGCTGCCCTTTACACATTAGGACTGTTTGTGTCAAAAATCAAAATGGCTACTGAACACCTCCAAAACACTGACAACTATGCACACCATCCAGCCCCAGCAATGTAATGTAATGTCATATAGAGTCACTAGTACATATCAATGAAATTAATTGTTTGTGAAGCCATTCATTTGGAGGCCAGGACCTCCATGCAAGGAATCCTCTCAAACACACATTAGGTGCGTGACAGACTGATGACCTTTGATTATGACGCCCCCCGGGACTCAGGAACAGGTCATCTGGACGCTGTATGTCCGTGGCCGCTGTCGACAGAACAGGTGACACCCTTCCCCACGCGACAGGTGAGAACATACCTGTCACCTTTCACCTTGGGGTTAGTGATGGAGCAGCCAGTCTGGAACAGCATGAGTGTCAGCGAGCCGTGTCAAGCCTTATCAACACTAAGTCATGCCCATTTCCATAACGCGGAGCTGCAAACACTCATGGAGAAGTGTGCCAAAGGAAACTGAGGCTTTTATAGTTAAAGGGTATCACTGCTGACAATTATACTTCCAATTTCATGCTTCTAACCATACCTTTCATTAAATATTCTTTTCTGAGAATATTGTTTCACAGCAAAGAAAATCAATGGTCTTCAACAATGTTATTGCATGACTGAGGTGTCCTCCTACCTAACATCTCTTTGTTGGTTGATGCCAGGCCCCCCAGAATGTGGGAGATTCAAATGGCTTCTATTCTAACATTCTGTATCTTATTTTGGGCCACAGTTTTGTACGTTTCTATGCCCTGCTCCCCTTACTTATGAATGCAAGCCCCACCTTAATGAAACATGCGCCATGGTATTGATCAAATGGAATCCGGACGTGCTTTATAAACTTCATAATAAAAGTCTCATATTCACAATCACAAAGCCAGGAGAGATAAATGAGTGAGGTGTGCTTACTGGGGGGTCAAACGGTGGTGTTTAGAGTTTACTGTACTGCATGTGTCAGCTTCATTCAATTCAGTACACATACTGCAAAGCCCCTTTGATGGTTGATTAGTAATGCGTTTAGCCCACAAGTCTGAAGCAGGATCACAAAGTAGGAACACTCAGTTAGCTGGATAGCTGTGCCTGGATCAGCTCATTTGACTTCAGTCCATGATCCAGATTTGAGAGGGGTTCCAGGCTGTACTGAGTGCAGCCATCCAGCTGACTGAGTAACTCATCCTGCTTGGTGAAACAGGCCCCAGGGGTCACTTGTGGAAACATCTGAGAAGGTCAGCGCGCACCACGTTTGTCTTACGGTCCCCTGCTGATGAAAAGACTCCCAGTCTCCCAGTCCTCTTCCCTATCCCTGCAAGGTGAGTGGAGAACGGGTGATACCTACAGGAATACCCATCATACCTTTGGGAAAACCAAACGGAATCAGGAGATAGAGAGGTCCTTCTTCAGCCACGGAAAAAGGGCCGCGGAATCAGAGACGACTTTAGACTTTAGAAGGAGAAACGTTGGTGTGTTCTGGTCTATTACTATATGGGAAATGTACAGTAGCCTGTAAGTTGTAAATAACATGCATTAAAACCCAGCATAAACATATGGAAAATCTTTTCTCCCTAATGAAAACTGACTGTTCATATTCATTCATTCATCAAGTTTATCCAAGTCCCTGTGATTTTAGAAAAATAACACTAAAATATCTTTCAGAAAGATATTTCCACTATCTGGGAAAACGTTGTTTCAATACAGAGATGTTTCAAAAGGTGCAACATATATTATTTTGTTCATTTCATGAAATTAAATCTACACCATAACTTAATTCCGATGTGAGCCTTCTTGTACACTTTGCATAGTGGAAACTGAATTGATGAATGTCGACTCTCCCTCGTGCAGTGGGTAGCACTGCCGCCTCACAGCAAGGAGGTCCTGGGTTCGAATCCCCGTCGGCCGGGGCCTCTCTGTGTGGAGTTTGCATGTTCTCCCCGTGTCTGCGTGGGTTTCCTCCGGGTACTCCGGTTTCCTCCCAAAGTCCAAAGACATGCACGTTAGGCTGATTGGAGAGTCTAAATTGCCCGTAGGTATGAGTGTGTGAGTGAATGGTGTGTGTGCCCTGTGATAGACTGGTGACCTGTCCTGGGTGTATTCCTGCCTTTCGCCCAATGTATGCTGGGATAGGCTCCAGCCCCCCTGCGACCCTGATCAGGATAAGCGGGTTCAGATAATGGCTTAGGCTTGCATGGAGTGGGTTCACTAATCAGTATTGATGATGTAACTTATGATGATAGCACCAGTATGAATTCAGTCTACAAAAGTCTACAAAAACATTCTGTCTGAAAAGTTATCGAGAAATGCGTCCTAACTAATTAGGAGGAACTTCATCCTGCAGCAAGACACAACTTCATTCGGGGCAGGAAGTGGATGATTTGAGACTGGCCAAGTCAATCACCAGACCTTAATTGAGCACGCATTTCACATCCTGAAGAGGAGATTGAAAGGAAAAAACCCTCAAACAAACAGCAACTGAAAGAGGCTGTGTTGTACCCCTGAATAGGGGGATGAAATAATAATTGTGACTCAACACAGGGTTTCTCCACTGATGGCTTCAACACAAGTTCTCCCCCTACTGCACAAAGGCAGGCATGAGTAATCAATATCAGGTTAGCAGAATAAGATCATTTTGCAGATCACTGATTTGTAACTTTATCACATTACAGACCGTTAATTCAATCTTTTTAAACGTCGCAAATTATGAGTGTATTACTGCTTTTCACTGGTCACAGATGCAGTAAAAGCCTGGAAAGGCATCACAAAAAGATTAATACAACAGTTTGATGATGTCCATGGGTCACAGGCTTGATGCAGATATTGCAAGCAAGGGATGTGCTACAAAATATTAAGTATTATTTACTTAAATACTCTCTGTACCAATACTTTTGCTCACCTAGAAATTGGGTGGTCTGATACCAAAGGTGCTATGTTTTAAGTAGTTTAGCGCATCTAGGCGTAAAAACGAGGAAATAAAAGATGAAATTATGAGCTCTTGTCTCGTGTTCATCTTTTTATCTCAACCCCAAATGTATTCAGTGTAATAGAAAGGAATTGGCCTCGCTGTTCCAAATTATCTCATTTAATTAATTTTCATACATGGTACATGAATGGATCCAGTGGTAAATTACTGCATCCTGTAAATCCAATCCAGTTCAGGCACGGGACCATCTCCGTAAGAGAGAGAGGACAAACCCAGTCAAGAATCTCCCGCTGACTGAGAACTACAAGCCTGATCTGCAGTTGCTGTTCCTGCTTTTTCCTGTTTTGAAGCTTGTTGGGTCTATCCCAGGCTCAGCAGAAGTGAAAGTGAAAGTATCAGACCGAGAGATGGAGAGATGTAACATGGAGGCTAAAGCTATGATTCCTGAGAGCGATCTCTGTTGCTCTGTATGTTGTGACATTTTTAAAGAGCCTGTTGTTCTGAAATGCAGCCACAGCTTCTGTAGAGTGTGTCTGCAGCAGTGCTGGGAAGAGAAGAGCTCTCGAGAGTGTCCCATCTGTAGGAGAAAGGCCTCTATGGATCAACCTCCACTAAACCTGGCCTTAAGAAGCATTGTGGAGTCTTACTTAAAGCAGAAGACTGAGAGAGAAACTACAGACAAGACTGAGGCTCGCTGTAGTCTTCATGGAGAGAAACTTGTTTTATTCTGTGAACATGACAAAGAGCTTCTCTGTTTCATCTGTCAGACTTCAAGAAAACACAGAAACCACCTGGTCTGTCCAGTGGAAGAGGCCGCTCTGGAGCTGAAGGTATTCTTTTTTCAATCAAAATTAAAAATTCAAGTCAGCATTGAATCTGAAAGTCTTGTTTTAAAGCATCAAAACAGCAAGTATTTTAGAGACTACTGTCATATAAACTGTTATCTGCCTGAGGGGAGAACTGTGCAAAAACCAGGAAGTGCAGAAATCTACACTGAGTGAATAACCAGTGGAGACAGAGCTGTATATACTCTCTGAAAATGGATGTGTTAATATCGAACACAATAAATCAAGCTGGTTCTATGAATGCTTCAACATTCCTTCGAGTTGGCTGTAAATTATATGTATGTACAGCCCAGTATTATTATCCTATTTTGCTGAAATATTTTATTGGTTTAATTGTGCTGAAAATGCACAGTAACATATTGTGTTATGACGCTCTTTAAGAATATTTCACTGATCTTTACTCGAGTGTAGTATTTTCCATACTACATTTCCCATGTGCTTACAGTTACAAAATTATACGGACCATCACTAGTGTAGCAGGGGTAATACTGTGCTATTTGTGAGAATAAGTCTTAATTGGTTCATATCACTCCAGGAGGAACTCAAGCCTGCACTTAATCTTGTAAAAGAAAAACTGAAGAAGTTTACTGAGGTTGAACAAGGATGTAAGAAGACAGCAGAACACATCAGGGTGAGTAACACAACTAGTAAATATGTCATATTTTGGATGAATGTTGTGTGTGACATGGATAACAATCACACCAACAGCCATTCATGAATAACAAAGCGTAATTACACTATTCAGGTTTAAAATGGTGTTTGAATCACAGAGTCAAGCCCAGCACACAGAGAGGCAGATAAAGGCAGAGTTTGAGAAGCTCCACCAGTTCCTGCGTGAGGAAGAGGAGGCCAGACTAGCTGCACTGAAAGAGGAAGAGGAGCAGAAGAGTCGGATAATGGAGGAGAAGCTAGAACACATCAGTGGAGACATCTCCACCCTTACAGACAAAATCAAGGCAATAGAGACGGCCATGGAGACCGAAGACACCTCCTTTTTAAAGGTAGGAGCTTCATTTACTGACCGAGTTTATACCGATGAACCTCAGTAAAGTAACATCATGTGTGCTGACTGTTATCACCCTCTTCACTTTCATTAACATGGCTCCTGCTGTTTCTCACCTATTGTTTCTCATAATGGAATGGACTGAATACATTTATACACTCACAATGATGCTCTTATTGTGTGTTTTTTTCAGAGCTACAACAACATCAAGGAAAGGTATGTGGACTCTCAGCTCATTTCATCTTGTGTGTTTAAGTCTCTTCAGTTCCCGATGCTGACTGACTCCTGCCTGTCGTTACAGAGCCCAGTGCACACTGCAGGACCCAGAGCTGCTCTCAGGGGCGCTGATAGACGTGGCCAAACACCTGGGCAACCTGACGTTCAGAGTCTGGGAGAAGATGCTGGGGATGGTGCAGTACAGTGAGTATCTGGGCCAGATGCTGAAATCAGGTTTTTTTTACAAACATTTAATGAACACATGAAAGAGGAGGAACAGGCTGCATGTTGACAAGGTGCTGAAGATGAACAGCACAGAGTCATCCAGTCTCAGAGCAGGGAGATCCTGAGGGCTGCACTGCACTGCTCGCAGTTTAATATCAGAACTCACGCAGACACAGAATTAACACACAATGTAAAACCTCATCAATAATATGCTTTATTAGCTGTGAGAATTGATTGTATTGAATTTGCAGTGATGTGTTCATTGGTTCATGAATTTTTATAATGCAAATACCTTTTATATTTCAAATGTGAATCATTATAACTACAGTATAACTAGTATATGTAATTTCCTGTGTATGGGACCTAATCTGAATAGAGTATGTGAAATGGTCCTGCCACATGCCATGGGCGGACACAAGAGATGGACACAGGGAGGTCGTTATGATCGGAACCATTCGCAGACTCCAAGATGTAATAAATAACACGCTTCAATCAAAGTGCCACAGAAATAGTTCAGTGCAGGGCAATAAGGGCAATACAGGCAAGGCAGTTTGAGTCCTAAGGGTCAGAGTCCAAACAACCAGAGCAGTGTGGAGAAGGCAGGGTGGGGTGTGGGGTGTGGACAGGTAACCAGAGCAGTGTGGAGAAGGCAGGGTGGGGTGTGGGGTGTGGGGGGTGTGGACAGGTAACCAGAGCAGTGTGGAGAAGGCAGGGTGGGGTGTGGGGTGTGGGGTGTGGACAGGTAACCAGAGCAGTGTGGAGAAGGCAGGGTGGGGAGGGGGGTGGGGGGAGTGGACAGGTAATCGGGAGAAAGGGAAAACATGGAATGGAACATTGACATAAAACACATAGAAAAGGATAGTCAGGGAAATGAACTACAACGGAGGCATGGAACGTGACAGGAAAACATGAAACTAAATATTTAACAACACAAATACAAGCTATGATACAAGCTATGATACAATAACACGAGACGTGAGGCAGCACTGGCATTTTAATAAATAAAAAATAAAAAATTTGGAATAAAAAAATACATTTAAAAAATAATAATAAGCTTCATTTGTATTGCATACATAAAATGCAGCTCAAAGTACTTTGCATTCAGCCAGTTACAAATAATTATAAAAACAACACATTGTAAATAAAATATTATAATAATAAATACTGTGATTGTTGAAATACATTCACTCAACAAACAAATAACAAGACAAGACAAACACTAACACGACTGCCTTAAAGGAGCGACGGTCTTAAAAGAAAGCTCCCTCAGTCTCTTTTGGTGGTGTAGTTGTCCAGGGCCCCGGCCGGGATATTTCATGCTGCCAGTTGCACCTCCCCTGACAGCAGCAGTAGGAGGTGCAACGCCCACTCCTCCACCAGGTGTGTGTGTTCTCTCCTGTACCTCTTCTTCCCACCGTTTAAATATCTCTCTTCTTCATATTTCAGCTCCTGTGATGATGGACCCCAACACTGCACATGCCTATCTCTCTCTCTCTGATGATCTGACCACTGTGAGAGACACCGATACAGTGCAGAACTGTCCTGACAACCCTGAGAGATTCAACTGCAGTGTAATTGTGCTGGGATCTGAGGGGTTCACCTCAGGGAAACACAGCTGGGAGGTGAAGGTTGGGAATAAACCTAAGTGGGATGTAGGAGTGGTGAAAGAGTCCATAAACAGGAAGGGAAGCATAACATACAGCCCAGGGAAAGGATTCTGGGTCATAAGGCTGAGGAATGGTGATAAGTACAGAGCAGCCGGAGGTACTGACCTCACACTGAAGATGAAACCCCAGAGCATCAGGGTGCAGCTGGACTATGACGGGGGGGAGGTGTCCTTCTTCAACTCCAGTGACATGTCACTCATTTACACTTTTAAACACACATTTACTGAAAGGGTGTTCCCATATTTCTGTCCCTGTGGGAGAGCTGATGGGAACGATGAGCCCCTGACAATCTGCCCAGTGAAAGTCTCAGTAACAGTGACGTCATCCCAGTGAAGGTGTTTGTGTAAAAATGAAACTAGAAATGCTGTCAGAGATTTAGGATGTGTCTGATCTGCCTCAGCATGCCTGGCTGTTGACTTGAGCTTTGGGACACATGCTGGAGATGATCGGGGGGGGGGGGGGGTTGATGGTGTACCAGTACCCAATGGAAGATAAACAGACAGAGGTACACTGTCTCAGTGTCTAGACAGGGACACACATCTAACACAAAGGGGGGTGTCTGTTACAAGGGAGTAATGACTATGTGGTTATTTGCTTTTACCTGGCCCATTTTATGCTGTAAAGGAGACTATTGTTTCCTGTTAATGTAATTTCTTATTCATCTGAACTTTGGAAACTGCAAAGGACCAAGTGCTTTCACACTTATAGGGTACTGTAGGTGAAATCCATTTCAATAATTTAAATTCATTCATTTTCTTTTCATCACCAATTATTTTGTTGAGTTACTCAACTGTACATGCATTTTTGGTCATGTGCATGCAGGCTGTATCTTTTGGGTTCTGTTTTGAAGCATTTGAACTTTATTTTATGAAGTGTTTATACATAAAACAGATGTGCTCTTGTGGGTAAATCAAATGATTTTATACCTGATCGATGTCATTCCTGTTGAACTGGATTCATGAGAGCGTGTACAAGCTTTAATTACAGTCTGGGCTCTTTTCAGATTGTACTTTGCAGATGCAGTGAAGAATGAATTCACCCTGTCAGTACCATGCTGTAGGATTTACATCTGAGCCTTCAGTAGCCTTACCTGCACACCTGCCATTGGTCTCAAACTCTTTACATCACATTAATGGCATTTGGCAGACGCTCTTATCCAGAGCGACGTACAGTTGATTAGACTAAGCAGGAGACAATCCTTCGCTGGAGCAATGCAGGGTTAAGGGCCTTGCTCAAGGGCCTAACGGCTGTGCGGATCTTATTGTGGCTAAACAGGGGATTAGAACCGCCGACCTTGTGGGTCCCCGTCATGTACCCTAACCACTACGATACAGGCCACCCCAACTCTTTTCATATATGCATGATAGACACTAGATATTCAGTGTAAAACTATAAAAACATAAGACTTTATGTAATTTCTTTATATTTTCATGTATTTTTTCTGTCCTCTGTATGTACATGCTCTGACATGAATTGATTCTGTCTCAAATGGTTTGGAATGGTACAAGCCTCTTCTTTCATTTAAGTCTTCAGCCATGTGTATGCAGTAAATAGTTTGAGATATTGACACTTTTATAGGACTAGTACAAAATAAGCTGAAATTGCTTCAGAGAAGTACATTGTGCAAGCTAGCAACCACAGAACTTCTCAAGTCCTTTGAACAGACCTGATTGGCCAAAAGGGACAGTTTGTTGTCTATAATGGTGTCCAGATACTTAAACTCCTCGATTCTTTCTGTTGTTGTGGCTCTGCAGTTGGTATCCAGAGAGTAAGCATGGTGTTAATGAACACGTACTGCACACCCAAAGTGTTATACCTATTACCCATTCAAAACCTATTTCATGCTCCACCTGAATACTTTTAAGAGGATATTCATATACATTTTAAATGGTATACATACAGTATGGAGGGCTGGATACAGTAAAGATTAAGAAATATAAAAATGCCGGATGCTGGATATCACAATATTGTATTTCACTATACAGTGGGGGTATATTGTTAGTTCTTCTACATTACTGTGAGTGCTACCATAAAGGTATAGGGGAAAGCTGGAGAACATTCACCCTACTACACCACTTTGTACCAGGCCCAGCAGCCACTGAATGCTACAGTATGAAATGCTCCAAAGGGAATACATCAGAGGACTTTTATTCTGAAGCATAACCATCACCCTGCACATATATTGATAGATTGCATTTCTTACATTGTTGGATATGACGAGGATGTTCCCATGTGTAAATCCAGGTGCAGTCAATGTCAGCCGTGCTTCAGACATGTGACCATCTGCAGAATCTGTTCCAGTGGGGGTGCAGAGATGTCTCAGTCTCAGTTTTTTCACAGATTGAAAGTTGAGGTAACTTCACCCGCACATCCAGCAGAGGGTGCTGTTGTGACGTGTTGAACAGGAAATGGGCACCTTTAGCGTATTCATTAAGGAGCGTGTCCATACCAGAATGCCACTCTGAATAGCGTGCCTGGCTCAAATGGACAGAAGCACGGTTATTACAAAGTCCTCCCAGGGTATCAGCCCAACCACGGTGCCTCTGGCTTTCTGCATCTCGTACAGTATTTCTGCAGCGCTTGACACCAGAGCACCAGACATTTCACATCGTACAGAGAGTGTCCGTCTGAAGAGTGTAATAATCCTATGATATACATCATCCACACAATAAAATAACAACAGTATAAGAGCAGCTACAGGTAATGCCTTTCTGTGTAACTGAGAAATAAACTATTACTGCAGCATTAAATGACGCATTGCTCATAGAGAGTCACCCTGATTCTTATTTGTTATAATTCTTCTTATTTGGGGTGGCAAGGCTCAGGCGGTAAGAGCAGTTGTCTGGCAGTCGGAGGGTAGCCGGTTCGATCCCCCACCCGGGCTGAGTCAAAATGTCCCTAAGCAAGACACCTAACCCTCAAATGCTCCTGACGAGCTGGTCGGTTGTCAATTGTACAACGCTTTGGATAAAGGCGCTATATAAATGCCAACCATTTAAATGCTTTCCCTGGGTTTTCAAATTTTTTTTTCACAAAAAACATTCCAGGCTCAAATTAGTTGCAAGTGTTGAATTGTATCTGAATCGTAAAGAACTGCTCTTTTTAGAATCAGGCTGGCTGCCCTTTAAACATTAGAACTGTTTGTGGCCCTGTCAAAAATCAAAAAGGCTACTGAACACCTTCAAAACACTGACAACTATGCACACCATCCAACCACAGCAGGCCTGGCCCTTCTCTGAGTGTACCAGGGATAGCAGCAACACGCTAACACGGCTGCAGAGATTCGATTCCCAGTGTAGCCAAAGTAAGATCCGCACTGCCGTTGGGCCCTTGAGCAAAGCCCTTAACCCTGCATTGCTCCAGCGGAGGATTGTCTCCTGCTTAGTCTAATCAACTGTACGTCGCTCTAGATAAGAGCGTCTGCCAAATGCCAATAATATAATGTGATGTAATATAGAGTCACTAGTACATATAAATGAAATTAATTGTTTGTGAAGCCATTCATTTGGAGGCCAGGACCTCCATGCAAGGAATCCCCTCAAACACACATTAGGTGCGTGACAGACTGATGACCTTTGATTATGACGCCCCCCGGGACTCAGGAACAGGTCATCCGGACGCTGTATGTCCGTGGCCGCTGTCGACAGAACAGGTGACACCCTTCCCCACGCGACAGGTGAGAACATACCTGTCACCTTTCACCTTGGGGTTAGTGATGGAGCAGCCAGTCTGGAAAAGCATGAGTTTCAGCGAGCCATGTCAAGCCTTATCAACACTAAGTCATGCCCATTTCCATAACGCGGAGCTGCAAACACTCATGGAGAAGTGTGCCAAAGAAAACTGAGGCTTTTATAGTTAAAGGGTATCATTGCTGAAAATTATACTTCCAATTTCATGCTTCTAACCATACCTTTCGTTAAATATTCTTTTCTGAGAATATTGTTTCACAGCAAAGAAAATCAATGGTCTTCAACAATATTATTGCATGACTGAGGTGTCCTCCTACCTAACATCTCTTTGTTGGTTGATGCCAGCCCTCCCAGAATGTGGGAGATTCAAATGGGTTCTATTCTAACATCCTGTATCTTATTTTGGGCCACAGTTTTGTACGTTTCTGTGCCCTGCTCCCCTTACTCATGAATGCAAGCCCCACCTTAATGAAACATGCGCCATGGTATTGATCAAATGGAATCCTGACCTGCTTTGTAGACATCAAAATAAAAGCCTCATATTCAGAATCACAAAGCCAGGAGAGATAAATGATTGTACATACTGGGGGGTCAAACGCTGGTGTTTAGAGTTTACTGTACTGCATGTGTCAGCTTCATTCAATTCAGTACACATACTGCAATGCCCCTTTGATGGTTGATTAGTAATGCCTTTAGCCCACAAGTCTAAAGCAGGATCGCAAAGTAGGAACACTCAGTTAGCTGGATAGCTGTGCCTAGATCAGCTCTTTTCACTTCAGTCCATGTTCCACATTTGAGAGGGGATCCAGGCTGTACTGAGTGCAGCCATCCAGCTGACTGAGTAACTCATCCTGCTTGGTGAAACAGGCCCCAGGGGTCACTTGTGGAAACATCTGAGAAGGTCAGCGCGCATCACGTTTGTCTTACGGTCCCCTGCTGATGAAAAGACTCCCAGTCTCCCAGTCCTCTTCCCTATGCCTGCAAGGTGAGTGGGGAATGGGTGATACCTACAGGAATACCCATCATACCTTTGGGAAAACCAAAAGGAAACAGGAGGTAGAGAGGTCCTTCTTCAGCTTCGGAAAAAGGGCCGTGGAATCAGCGATGACTTTAGACTTCAGAAGGAGAAACGTTGGTGTGTTCTGGTCTATTACTATATGGGAAATGTACAGTAGCCTGTAAGTTGTAAATCACATGCATTAAAACCCAGCATAAACATATGGAAAATCTTTTCTCCCCAATGGAAACTGACTGTTCATATTCATTCATTCACTCATCAAGCCCCTGTGATTTTAGAAAAATAACACTAAAATATCTTTCAGAAAGATCTTTCCACGATCTGGGAAAATGTTGTTTCAATACAGAGGTGTTTCAAAAGGTGCAACATATATTATTTTGTTAATTTCATGAAATTAAATCTACACAATAACTTAATTCCACTTTGCATAGTGGAAACAGAATTGATGAATGTGCACTCTCCCTCGTAAAGAAAATAAAATAAAAACTGCTTTTGCTCGCAAATGCATATCCTTTGGGAAATATTTAGCCCACCTACTTAATTAATGTGATTACTACCCAGCCAATTATATAGAAGCAGTGCTATGCATACAGTTATGCACATACGGGTCAGGAGCTTCAGTTAATCTTCATGCAAACCATCAGAAAAAATGTGGTCTAAGCGACTGTGGAATGTTTGTTGGTGGCAGAGAGGGTGGGTTCGAGTATCTCAGAAACTGCTGATCTCCTGCGATTTCCACGCACACATGTCTCTAGAGTTTGCAGTGAATGGTGCAAAAAAACTCAAAACAAATCCAGTGAGCAGGAGTTCTGCAGACAGAAACTCTGAGTTTCTGAGAGAGTGGTTGGACTGGTTTGACTGGTTGAAGGTGACAGGAAGGTGACAGTAATGCAAATAACTACACATTACAACAGTGGTATACAGAAGAACATCTCTGAACACACAACGCATCATAAGTCACAGGAGTACTTGAGGTTCTGCGAAATGAAGATGTGATTGTACTCTATGTGTGAAGGTAACTCTAATTGAGGAAGTCACTCCAGATACAAGGTTCTGCTAAATGCTTAGTACTGTAAGTGTGAAGGTTTCTATTAATCATGCTGGTTCTCTCCTGTACCTCAGCTCAGTAAACTCTTCAGGAGCTATACCCCTATCCACTCTGTGTTCTCATACAGAGTGAGCTGTTGCTGAGGTAATCTAACAGAATAAACAGCCATTTGCCTTCTACTGTCCTGGAGTCCTGACTGGCATTGTCTGTCTGTATGTGTCTGCATCTGTCTGTGTGTCTATGTGTCTGTATGTGTCTGCTTGTGTCTGTCTTTCTGTGTGTGCCTGTGTGTGTCTGCGTCTGTCAGTGTGTGTCTGTGTGTATGTGTCCATCTGTGTCTTTCTGTCTGTGTCTGTGTGTTAAAACATTGTTATGCGGAGGGTGTCTCGGTGGCGCAGCCTGTATGCTCATTGTAAGCCACGACGTCAGCGGTTCGAATCTGACCGTCAGACTTTTGTTGCATGTCTTTCTCTCTCTCTCGCATTCTTCCTGTCTCTCTATACCAGGGGTCTCCAACCCTGGTCCTGGAGAGCTACTGTCTGCTGGTTTTCCTTGTTACCCAGCAATGAACTGTAATCAACTGCTCTAATTGATTAATTAACTCACCTCACCTGGTTACTTGGGTCTCAACAGGTGCTGATTTTAAAGTGAAAACAAAAACCAGCAGACCCAGTAGTTCTCCAGGACCAGGGTTGGAGACCCCTGCTCTATACTATATACTGTCCAATAAAGCTGAAAAAGGCCTAAAACAAATATCTTAAAAAAAAAAAAAACATTTTTACAAGAGCATTGGTCAAAAAGTATTGGAACAGCAAGGTCAATTCCTTTGTTTTTGCTATGCACTGAAGACAATAGATTTTGAGGTCAAAAGATGTACATGAGAGATCCGGATTTCAGCTTTTATTTCCTGGTATTTTTATCTAGATTTGTTCAATAACTTATCAGAACGTATCACCTTTTGTATCAGACCACCCAAGTTTTAGGTGAGCAAAAGTATTGGAACATGTGACTGACAGGTGTTTCTTGTTGCCCAGGTGTGTCCTTTTACATTGACTAAATTGATGAAGAAATATAAATAAACCGCTGGTGTACTGAGCAACAGATATGAAACAGGTCGACCACGGAAAACAACAGCAGTTGATGACAGAGACAGTGTCAGAGCTATGAAGAAAAGCCCCAAAACATCAGTCAGTGAGAGGAAGTGTCATGGCTTAGGCTTGTACGGAGTGGGTTCACTAATCAGTATTGATGATGTAACTTATGATGATAGCACCAGTATAAATTCAGTCTACAAAAGTCTACAAAAACATTCTGTCTGAAAAGTTAGATAAATGTGTCCAAACTAATTAGGAGGAACTTCATCATGCAGCAAGACAATGACCCAAAACACATTTACAACACAACTTCCTTCAGGGCAGGAAGTGGAAGGTTTTAGACTGGCCAAGTCAATCACCAGACCTTAACTTAATTGAGCACGCATTTCACGTCCTGAAAAGGAGATTGTTTGAGGGTTTTTTCCCTTCAAACAACAACTGAAAGAGGCTGTGTTGTACCCCTGAATGGGAGGACTGTTATGTACGGTGCAGAGAACCCAGACGCAGACCACAGGATAATCCAAAAATCGTAGTTTAATGTTCAGTGGTCAAAAGCCAAGAGATCCAGTACAAAGCCAAGAACGAAAAGCAAAAGAATAGTCGAAAAAACAAGCGAGAGGTCAAAATCCAGGAAATCACAGGGCGAAGGTACAAAAGGGCAAAAACAAACTCGTAGTCAAAAATACAAAACAACACATCGAAAAAAAACAGAAGATCAGATGAGCAAACAAAACAAGAGGGCAAGGCAGGTACAGAAGTCAAGGCAAAGGGGTGTCTATCATGAATCTCAATAATAAGGCTTACACAAAATCGGCACTTACTACGATCAACGTTCCGACAAAGAAGCATACTGAGAATGAGGTTTAAATACAAGAGGGAAGGTGACAATCTAGGAGGGGCAGAGAAAAAGGTGGGCTAAACAAATAGACAACAGGTGGGGAAACATAATAGTGTAATAACATAATAACGGGAGGGAGACGAAAACGCGGACTGGATGCACAAAACAAAACATGTAAAACATACGGCTCCGGATTAGGGAGTAGACATTTGCATAGTTTGAAGACGTAGTGATAGTTAGAGACAGGTGCGAACACTTCGCTGAAAGTGTAATCAGGGATAGCATAGGGAGGCGGAGTTACACAACAGTGCAGAAATACTAAGAGATTGCATTAGTGAGTTAGTTACGTGAATATTTCTAAACTATTAGAAAGGTTTAGGTTTTGCACATCACTGATTATTCACATTACAGACCATGAATTCAGTCTTTTTAAACGTCGCAAATTATGAGTGTATTACTGCTTTTCACTTGTCACAGCTGCAGTAAAAGCCTGGAAAGGCATCACAAAAAGATTAATACAACAGTTTGATGATGTCAATGGGTCACAGGCATGATGCAGTTATTGCAAGCAAGGGATGTGCTACAAAATATTAAGTATTATTTACTCCCTGTACCCATAATTTTGCTCATTGAGAAATTGGGTGGTCTGATACCAAAGGTGCTATGTTTTAAGTAGTTTAGCACATCTAGGCGTAAATACGAGGAAATAAAAGATGAAATTATGAGCTCTTGTCTCGTGTTCATCTTTTTACCTCAAGCCCAAATGTAATCAGTGTATCACAAAGGAACTGGCCTCGCTGTTCCAAATAATCTCATTTAATTTATTTTCATACATGGTGTAGAGGTAAATGTATTCCTCCGTACGATTGTCAGTAGAAAAATAAATGCAGGCACGTCTTTGTTTCAAATAGGTAGTTTAAAATGGTCGAGGAACTAGTGGTTCTGTTCCCCCAGTACAGATCAACAAGAATTAAAAAATGAGGGAGGATGTCAACACTTATACCATGTCCCTCAATAGAGACAGTGGAACATATGGCCATTGTCATACATTAAAACACATCACAGGAGTGGGGAGGGGGGTGATTAGATCTGGTGAGGGGGTCAAGTGATTAGGTCTGGTGGGGAGGTAAAACAATGTGTGGGGAAAGGGGTTGAGGGAGGGGGTAGAGGATATAACAGAGAGGTACTGATCAAAGAGGTACATTTCACAAGATTGGGGGCTAGATAGGGTTGTAGATTGACCAAACAAAGCGAGGTGCTTCAGGGGTTGGCTGTAGTGGACTTGCCTCCCATGTTTTCCAACACATCATACATAAATGGATCCAGTGGTACATTACTGCATCCCGTGAATCCAATCCAGTTCAGGCACGTGACCATCTCCGTAAGAGAGAGAGGACAAACCCAGTCAAGAATCTCCTGGTGACTGAGAACTACAAGCCTGATCTGCAGTTCCTGTTCTTGCTTATTCCTGTTTTGAATCACATAGGGTGTGTTCTGTCCAAGATTCAGCAGCGGTGAAAGTATCAGACGAAGAAACTGAAAGACTGTAACATGGAGGCTAAAGCTTTGATTCCTGAGGATGATCTCTGTTGCTCTGTATGTTGTGACATTTTTAAAGAGCCTGTTGTTCTGAAATGCAGCCACAGCTTCTGTAGAGTGTGTCTGCAGCAGTGCTGGGAAAAGAAGAGCTCTCGAGAGTGTCCCATCTGCAGGAGAAAGGCCTCTATGGATGATCCTCCTCTAAACCTGGCCTTAAGAAGCATTGTGGAGTCTTACTTAAAGCAGAAGACTGAGAGAGAAACGACAGACAAGACTGAGGCTCGCTGTAGTCTTCACGGAGAGAAACTTGTTTTATTCTGTGAACATGACAAAGAGCCTCTCTGTTTCATCTGTCAGACTTCAAGAAAACACAGAAACCACCCGGTCTGTCCAGTGGAAGAGGCCGCTCTGGAGCTGAAGGTATTCTTTTTTAAATCATAATTAAAAATTCAACTCAGCATTGTGTCTGAAAGTCTTGTTTTAAAGCCTCAAAACATCTAGTATTTTAGATTTCAGTACAATGTACTTGGAGTAAAATGTGGGCATGGTTAAGTCCTGATTCACAGTTGTGATTATGGGCCTTTTATCATGAATACAGCTCCAGAAATGTAACATTGAAATGCAATGTGATTTCATAAATATATAGCAATGAAGTGTGAGATTAGATACTGACAGCACAAATATAGCACAAGACTTTTACTCTAACAAAATGAAGGTCTAGATCTGATAAAACTACTGTCATATAAATTGTTATCTGCTTGAGGAGAGAACTGTGCAACAACCAGGAAGTGCAGAAATCTACACTGAGTGAATAACCAGTGCAGACAGAGCTGTATATACTCTCTCAAAATGGATGTGTTAATATCGAACACAATAAATCAAGCCGGTTCTGTGAATGGCGGCACGGATGGTGCAGTGGGTAGCACTGCCGCCTCACAGCAAGGAGGTCCTGGGTTCAAATCCCCATCGGCCGGGGCCTCTCTGTGCGGAGTTTGCATGTTCTCCCCGTGTCTGCGTGGGTTTCCTCCGGGTACTCCGGTTTCCTCCCACAGTCCACAGACAGGCATATTAGGCTGATTGGAGAGTGTAAATTTCCCATAGGTATGAGTGTGTGAGTGAATGGTGTGTGTGCCCTGGGATGGACTGGTGACCTGTCCAGGGTGTATTCCTGCCTTTCACCCAATGGGCTGCAGCCCCCCTGAGACCCTGTTCAGGATAAGCGGGTTAAGATAATGGATGGCTGGACGGTTCTGTGAATGCTTCAACATTCCTAACAGGTGGCTGTAAATTACATTATGTACAGCCCAGTGGTGGCGGTTTTCTAATCCTAATATGCTGAAGTATTTGACTGGTTTAATTGTACTGAAAATGCATAATGCATAATGCTATGACGCCATAGAAGCATATTTCACTCATCTTTTCTCGAGTGGTTGCAGGTATACTATATTCCATACTAAATTTCCCATGTTCTTACACTTACAAAATTACACTGACCGTCACTAGTGCAGCAGGGTAATACTGTGCTATTTGTGAGAATAAGTCTTAACTGGTTCATATCACTCCAGGAGGAACTCAAGCCTGCACTTAATCTTGTCAAAGAAAAACTGAAGAAGTTTACTGAGGTTGAACAAGGATGTAAGAAGACAGCAAAACACATCAGGGTGAGTAACACAATTATTAAATATGTAGTATTTTTGATGAATGTTGTGTGTGACATGGATAACAAACACACTAATTGCCATACATGAATAACAAAGCGTAGTTACACTATTCAGGTTTAAAATGGTGTTTGAATCGCAGAGTCAAGCCCAGCACACAGAGAGGCAGATAAAGGCAGAGTTTGAGAAGCTCCAGCAGTTCTTGCGTGAGGAAGAGGAGGCCCGACTAGCTGCACTGAAAGAGGAAGAGGAGCAGAAGAGTCGGATAATGGAGGAGAAGCTAGAACACATCAGTGGAGACATCTCCACCCTTACAGACAAAATCACAGCAATAGAGACGGCCATGGAGACCGAAGACACCTCCTTTTTAAAGGTAGGAGCTTCATTTACTGACCGAGTTTATACCGATTAACCTCAGTAAAGTAATGCCACGTGTGTGACTGTTATCATCCTCTTGACTTTCATTAACATGGCTCCTGCTGTTTCTCACCTATTGTTTCTCATAATGGAATGGACTGAATACATTTATACACTCACAATGATGCTCTTATTGTGTGTTTTTTTCAGAGCTACAACAACATCAAGGAAAGGTATGTGGACTCTCAGCTCATTTCATCTTGTGTGTTTAAGTCTCTTCAGTTCCCGATGCTGACTGACTCCTGCCTGTCGTTACAGAGCCCAGTGCACACTGCAGGACCCAGAGCTGCTCTCAGGGGCGCTGATAGACGTGGCCAAACACCTGGGCAACCTGACGTTCAGAGTCTGGGAGAAGATGCTGGGGATGGTGCAGTACAGTGAGTATCTGGGCCAGATGCTGAAATCAGGTTTTTTTTACAAACATTTAATGAACACATGAAAGAGGAGGAACAGGCTGCATGTTGACATGGTGCTGAAGATAAACAGCACAGAGTCATCCAGTCTCAGAGCAGGGAGATCTTGAGGGCTGCACTGCACTGCTCGCAGTTTAATATCAGAACACACGCAGACACACACACACACACACACACACACACACACACACACACAATTAACACACAATGTAAAATTTCATGAAAAATATGTTTTATTAGCTGTGAGAATTGTTTGCATTGAATTTGCAATGATGTGTTCATTGATTCATGACTTCATAATGCAAATAGGTTTTATATTTTAAATATGAATCACTATCACTACAGTATATTATTATCCATAACTAGTATATGTCATTTCCTGTGTATGGGACCTAATCTGAATAGAGTATTTGAAATGGTCCTGCCAAACGCCATGGGCGGACACAAGAGATGGACACAGGGAGGTTGTTATGATCGGAACCATTCGCCGACTCCAAGATGTAATAAATAACAAGCTTCAATCAAAGTGCCACAGAAATAGTTCAGTGCACGGCAAGGGGCAGGTAATCGGGAGAAAGGGAAAACATGGAATGAAACATTGACATAAACCACATAGAACAGGATAAACTGGGAAATGATCTCCGCCAGAGGCACGGAACGTGACAGGAAAACATGAAACTAAACATTTAACAACACAAATATGAAGAATGGGGTGAGTACAGAGAATCAAACTGACACAGGAACACGAGATGTGAGGCAGCACTGGCATTTTCATTAAAAAAATATATATACATAACAAAAAAAAATTATAATAATGAAAAAAATAAATAATAATCATAATAATAATAATAATTATTATTATAAGCTTTATTTGTAAAGCATACATAAAATGTAGCTCAAAGGGCTTTGCATTCAGCCAGTTACAAATAATTATAAAAACAACACATTGTAAATAAAATATTATAATAATAAATACTGTGATTGTGGAAATACATTCACACAACAAACAAATAACAAGACAAGACAAACACTAACACGACTGCCTTAAAGGAGCGACGGTCTTAAAAGAAAGCTCCCTCAGTCTCTTTTGGTGGTGTAGTTGGCCAGGGCCCCGGCCGGTATATTTCATGCTGCCAGTTGCACCTCCCCTGACAGCAGCGGTAGGAGGCGCAACGCCCACTCCTCCACCAGGTGTGTGTGTTCTCTCCTGCACCTCTTCTTCCCACCGTTTAAATATCTCTCTTCTTCATATTTCAGCTCCTGTGATGATGGACCCCAACACTGCACGTGCCACTCTCTCTCTCTCTGATGATCTGACCACTGTGAGACACACAGATACAGCGCAGAAATGTCCTGACAACCCAGAGAGATTTAATCGCTGTGTAAATGTGCTGGGATCTGAGGGGTTTACCTCAGGGAAACACAGCTGGGAGGTGAAGGTTGGGAATAAACGTCAGTGGGATGTAGGAGTGGTGAAAGAGTCCATCAACAGGAAGGGAGATATAGCAGCCAGCCCAGGGAAAGGATACTGGGTCATAAGGCTGAGGAATGGTGATGAGTACAGAGCAGCAGGAGTTACTGACCTCACACTGAAGAGGAAACCCCAGAGCACCAGGGTGCAGCTGGACTATGACAGGGGGGAGGTGTCCTTCTTCAACTCCAGTGACATGTCACTCATTTACACTTTTAAACACACATTTACTGAGAGGGTGTTCCCATACTTCTCTCCCTGTTTGAGAGATGGTGGTAGGAACGATGAGCCCCTGACAATCTGCCCAGTGAAAGTCTCAGTAACAGTGACGTCATCCCAGTGAAGGTGTTTGTGTAAAAATGAAACTAGAAATGCTGTCAGAGATTTAGGATGTGTCTGATCTGCCTCAGCATGCCTGGCTGTTGACTTGAGCTTTGGGACACATGCTGGAGATGATCGGGGTGGGGGGGTTGATGGTGTACCAGTACCCAATGGAAGATAAACAGACAGAGGTACACTCTCAGTGTCTAGGGACACACATCTAGCACAAAGGGGGGTGTCTGTCACAAGGGAGTAATGACTATGTGGTTATTTGCTTTTACCTGGTCCATTTTATGCTGTAAAGGAGACTATTGTTTCTTGTTAATGTAATTTCTTATTCATCTGAACTTTGGAAACTGCAAAGGACCAAGTGCTTTCACACTTATAGGGTACTATAGATGAAATCCATTGAAATAATTTCAATTGATTCATTTTCTTTTCATCACCAATTATTTTGTTGAGTTACTCAACTGTACATGCATTTTTGGTCATGTGCATGCAGGCTGTATCTTTTGGGTTCTGTTTTGAAGCATTAGAACTGTATTTTATGAAGTGTTTATACACAAAACAGATGCGCTCTTGTGGGTAAATCAAATGCTTTCATACCTGATCGATGTCATTCCTGTTGAACTGGATTCATGAGAGCGTGTACAAGCTTTAATTAGAGTCTGGGCTCTTTTCAGATTGTACTTTGCAGATGCAGTGAAGAATAAATTCACCCTGTCAGTACCATGCTGTAGGATTTACATCTGAGCCTTCAGTAGCCTTACCTGCACACCTGCCATTGGTCTCAAACTCTTTTCATATGTGCATGATATGTTTTTATTGAATGTAGGATGTAATGAAGATGTATGGGAAACAAGTCCACTATAGACACTAGATATTCAGTGTAAAACATAAGGCTTTATGTAATTTCTTTATATTTTCATGTATATTTTGTGTACACTGTATGTACATGCTCTGACATCAATTGATTCTGTCTCAAATGGTTTGGAATGGTACAAGCCTCTTCTTTCATTTAAGTTTTCAGCCATGTGTGCAGTAAATAGTTTTCGAGATGTTGACACTTTTATAGGACTAGTACAAAATATGTTGAAACTGCTACAGAGAAGTGCATTGTGCAAGCTAGCAACCACAGAACTTCCCAAGTCCTTTGAACAGGCCTGATTGGCCAAAAGGGACAGTTTGTTGTCTATAATGGTGTCCAGATACTTAAACTCCTCAACTCTTTCTGTTGTTGTGGCTCTGCAGTTGGTGTCCAGAGAGTAAGCATGGTGTTAATGAACACATACTGCACACCCAAAGTTTCATACATATTATCCATTCCAAACTTGCTCCACTTGAATACTTTTAAGAGCATATTCATATCCATTTTTAGTGCTGTACATACAGTATGGAGGGATGGATACAGTAGAGATTAAGATATATAAAAATGCTGGATGCTGGATATCACAATATTTTATTTGACTATACAGTGGGGGTATATTTTTAGTGCTTCTACATTAGTGTGAGTGCTACCATAAAGGTATAGGGGAAAGCTGGAGAACATTCACCCTACTACACCACTTTGTCCCAGGCCAAGCAGCCACTGAATGCTACAGTATGAAACGCTCCAAAGGGAATACATCAGAGGACTTTTATTCTGAAGCATACCTATCATCCTGCACATATATTGATAGATTACATTTCTTACATTGTTGGATATTACGAGGATGTTCCCATGTGTAAATCCAGGTGCAGTCAATGTCAGGCGTGCTTCAGACATGTGACCATCTGCAGAATCTGTTCCAGTGGGGGTGCAGAGATGTCTCAGTCTCAGTTTTTTCACAGATTGAAAGTTGAGGTAACTTCGCCCGCACATCCAGCAGAGGGTGCTGTTGTGACGTGTTGAACAGGAAATGGGCACCTTTAGCGTATTCATTGAGGAGCGTGTCCATACCAGAATGCCACTCTGAATAGCGTGCCTGGCTCAAATGACAGAAACACGGTTATTCCAAAGTCCTCCCACGGTATCAGCCCAACTACGGTGCCTCCGGCTTTCTGCATCTCGTACAGTATTTCTGCAGCGCTTGACACCAGAGCACCAGACATTTCACATCGTACTGAGAGTGTCCCTCTGAAGAGTGGAATAATCCTTTGATATACATCCTCCAGACAATAAAATGACAACAGTATAACAGCAGCTACAGGTAATGCCTTTCTGTGTAACTGAGAAATAAACTATTACTGCAGCCTTAAATGATGCATTGCTCGTAGAGGGTAACCCTGATTCTTATTTGTTGTAATTCTTCTTATTTGGGGTGGCAAGGCTCAGGCGGTAAGAGCAGTTGTCGGGCAGTCGGAGGGTTGCCGGTTTGATCCCCTGCCCGGGCTGTGTCAAAGTGTCCCTAAGCAAGACACCTAACCCCCAAATGCTCCTGACGAGCTGGTCGGTTGTCAATTGTACAACGCTTTGGATAAAGGCGCTATATAAATGCCAACCATTTAAATGCTTTCCCTGGGTTTTCAAATTTTTTTTTTTACAGAAGACATTCCAGGCTAGAATTAGTTGCAAGTGTTGAATTGTATCTGAATCGTAAAGAACTGCTCTTTTTTAGAATCAGGCTGGCTGCCCTTTAAACATTAGAACTGTTTGTGGCCCTGTCAAAAATCAAAAAGGCTACTGAACACCTTCAAAACACTGACAACTATGCACACCATCCAGCCCCAGCAGGCCTGGCCCTTCTCCGAGCATACCAGGGATAGCAGCAACACGCTAACACGGCTGCAGAGATTGTTTGTGGGCCCTCTATGATTTGTGGCAGCCGCTACTGTATATAGGGACATGCAAGGTCGCTGGTTCGATCCCCGGTGCGGCCACAATTTGATCTGCAAAGCCTTTGGGCCCTTGAGCAAGGCCCTTAACCCTGCATTGCTCCAGGGGAGGATTGTCTCCTGCTTAGTCTAATCAACTGCACGTTGCTCTGAATAAGAGCTTCTCCCAAATGCCAATAATGTAATGTAATGTAATATAGAGTCCCTAGTACATATAAATTAAATTAATTGTTTGTGACGCCATTCATTTGGAGGCCAGGACCTCCATGCAAGGAATCCCCTCAAACACACATTAGGTGCGTGACAGACTGATGACCTTTGATTATGACGCCCCCCGGGACTCAGGAACAGGTCATCCGGACGCTGTATGTCCGTGGCCGCTGTCGACAGAACAGGTGACACCCTTCCCCACGCGACAGGTGAGAACATACCTGTCACCTTTCACCTTGGGGTTAGTGATGGAGCAGCCAGTCTGGAACAGCATGAGTGTCAGCGAGCCGTGTCAAGCCTTATCAACGCTAAGTCATGCCCATTTCCATAACGCGGAGCTGCAAACACTCATGGAGAAGTGTGCCAAAGAAAACTGAGGCTTTTATAGTTAAAGGGTATCACTGCTGAAAATTAGACTTCCAATTTCGTGCTTCTTACCATACCTTTCATTAAATATTATTTTCTGAGAATATTGTTTCACAGCAAAGAAAATCAATGGTCTTCAACAATGTTATTGCATGACTGAGGTGTCCTCCTACCTAACATCTCTTTGTTGGTTGATGCCAGCCCCCCCAGAATGTGGGAGATTCAAATGGGTTCTATTCTAACATTCTGTATCTTATTTTGGGCCCCAGTTTTGAAAGTTTCTATGCCCTGCTCCCCTTACTTATGAATGCAAGCCATGGTATTGATCAAATGGAATCCGGACCTGCTTTGTAAACTTCAAAATAAAAGTCTCATATTCAGAATCACAAAGCCAGGAGAGATAAATGATTGTACATACTGGGGGGTCAAACGGTGGTGTTTAGAGTTTACTATATTGCATGTGTCAGCTTCATTCAATTCAGTACACATACTGCAAAGCCCCTTTGATGGTTGATTAGTAATGCCTTTAGCCCACAAGTCTAAAGCAGGATCGCAAAGTAGGAACACTCAGTTAGCTGGATAGCTGTGCCTGGATCAGCTCATTTGACTTCAGTCCATGATCCAGATTTGAGAGGGGATCCAGGCTGTACTGAGTGCAGCCATCCAGCTGACTGAGTAACTCATCCTGCTTGGTGAAACAGGCCCCAGGGGTCACTTGTGGAAACATCTGACAAGGTCAGCGCGCACCACGTTTGTCTTATGGTCCCCTGCTGATGAAAAGACTCCCAGTCTCCCAATCCTCTTCCCTATCCCTGCAAGGTGAGTGGGGAACGGGTGATACCTGCAGGAATACCCATCATACCTTTGGAGGAGGTAGGTAGACGGAGGAGGTAGAGAGGTCCTTCTTCAGCCGCGGAATCAGAGACGACTTTAGACTTTAGAAGGAGAAACGTTGGTGTGTTCTGGTCTATTACTATATGGGAAATGTACAGTAGCCTGTACATTGTAAATCACATGCATTAAAACCCAGCATAAACATAGGGAAAATCTTTTCTCCCCAATGGAAACTGACTGTTCATATTCATTCATTCATCAAGTTTATCCAAGTCCCTGTGATTTTAGAAAAATGACACAAATATCTTTCAGAAAGATCTTTCCACTATCTGGGAAAATGTTGTTTCAATACAGAGGTGTTTCAAATGGTGCAACATATATTATTTTGTTAATTTCATGAAATTAAATCGACACAATAAATTAATTCCTATGTGAGCCTTCTTGTACACTTTGCATAGTGGAAACTGAATTGATGAATGTGCACTCTCCCTCGTAAAGAAAATAAAAGAAACTGCTTAATCTCATGAATGCATATCTTTTGGGAAATATTTAGCCCACCTACTTATTCATGCGATTATCTAACCAGCCAAGTCCTGACAGGCCTGGTCTGTTTGTATGTGTCTGTGTGTGTCTGCATCTGTCTGTGTGTCTGTATTTGTCTGTGTGCGTCTGTGAGTGTTTGTGTTTCTGCATCTGTCAGTGTGTGTCTGTCAGTGTCTATGTGTCTGTCTGTGTCTTTCTGTGTGTGTCTGTGTGTGTCCGTCTGTCTGTGTGTGTGTCTGTGTCTCTGTTCCTCCGTGTAGTTACTGTGGGGCAGGGGTGCACAACTCCGGTCCTCCAGGGCCAATCTGTGCACAGCGTTTTGTTCCAACCGATGGCCTTGATTTTAGTTTCCGGACATTTCTATAAGCTATGCTTGCAGTCTGTGTCTGTAGCCGGTGTATATACAAATGTCAGATTGTAAGGTGGAAATGATTAACATCTGGCATTATCACTCAGGGCTGGTCAGCTTGCTGGCTTCCTCTGTTATTGTGGCAAAATGTGGCTGTAAAGTAATTTAACCCAGGAGCATGCACCATTAACCCCCACTATCTCCGCTCCCATACAGGCAGGAGCCTGTGGGGGAAGACTCAGGCCTCCAGCCGTAAAACTCATTACGACAGGGGAAACATCCTTTACGGCACGGGAAGGTTTCAGAGGGCACGGCCTGTTGGGCCCATTATTCCCTTCGACCCCCCTTTCTTACTCCCTCCCTCTCAGATCTCCCTCTTCCTCAGTCACTAAATGATGTGTACAGCACTGGATGTTTCATGACAAAGTCAGTTTAGATAATATTCATGTTTGGTATTATTCTGATTGTTTCAGTGCGACTGGTGCAATGGTTTCATTTCTGCAACAGCAAACCCTGGACATCATAACCAACCAGGAACCAGGGAGAAACTGTATGGAGCTCTGCCCCAGTGAAAGTCATGTGCCTCAACCCCCCTGCGTTTCCTGGGGAGGCGTGGCTCCAAATTACAGATCGGTGACCCATTTTTAGGGTTAACATCAAAGGCCAGATTTTGGATTTAAGGACAGTAAACTAAGCAATCTGGGAGGATGCAATCCGTCTCTCCTGTGCACACCGTGCACGTAATTTCTACATACAGGGTGTCTGTAGCCAGACTCCCGTATGTAGCTTTTATTACCAGGTATGACTTTTAAGACTCCGTAATTTGGTTTCCGTTGTAATGTTGTTTTATTGGAACTAGTGTGTAATTGCGTATGTAACCTGCCTGGTAAAATAAATTGTTAAAACTTGATCTGTGTGGTTTCGCTGACTGACACTCAATGTTATACAGGGAATGCGTGGTTTACCCCCTCGAACTGGTCTAGGGAGGATGATTATTTCCACTTACTGTATCACGGCGTATAGCACCCGTAGACCTATGTTGGTAAATCCCTCGCCTCCGCATGGTAGTTCATTCATGTCGAGCACAGCCGTAGCTATGTTGGTCTGCTTGGGTCCCTAGGCTGTAAACAGATATACCCAAGAGTAGCTATTCCTGCGACCTCTGTAATGACTACAGATAGCTAGTCAGTTCGTGAGACGTGCACATAACGCGCGATGTGACATGCGGTGGTACCAGCAGAAGATTGTTCAGCGAGTTCTTCTCAGTACAGGACTCCTATAGCGATCAAGTCAAAATTATAAATAAGGCATCCACCAAATGTAGACAACTAATCTAAATTATTATTCTAAAATGGAGTCAGATAAACAAAGGTGAAGGTATTGTGGAGATTCTTGGTCAGCCCGGACCAGTAAAGAGCAGAAGGCAGAGTGGTACTCCTATCTTTGTATCATGGTTTATTTATTGGCTGATCTAGACTGTCCGCATAGGGGCCACTAATTTTTAACCCTATTAGTATTCTTTCTTGTGTGTTTCTTGTTGCCCAAATGTGTCCTGTTACATTGACTAAATAGTTCTGTGTGTGAACTCTTGGTTTAAGCCTTGGGTTTTGCCTGTGAAGAAATATAAATAAACCGCCGGCATACTGAGCAACAGATATGAAACAGGTCGACCACGGAAAACAACAGCAGTTGATGACAGAGACATTGTCAGAGCTATGAAGAAAAACTCCAAAACATCAGTCAGTGAGAGGAAGTGTCATGGCTTAGGCTTGTATGGAGTGGGTTCACTAATCAGTATTGATGATGTAACTTATGATGATAGCACCAGTATGAATTCAGTCTCCAAAAGTCTACAAAAACAGTCTGTCTGAAAAGTTATCGAGAAATGCGTCCAAACTAATTAGGAGGAACTTCATCATGCAGCAAGACAATGACCCAAAACACACTTACAACGCAACTTCCTTTGGGGCAGGAAGTAGAAGGTTTTAGACTGGCCAAGTCAATCACCAGACCTTAACTTAATTGAGCACGCATTTCACGTACTGAAGAGGAAATTGAAGGGAAAAAACCCTCAAAACAAACAACAACTGAAAGAGGCTGTGTTGTACCCCTGAATAATAATTGCGACTCAACACAGTGTTTCTCCACTGATGGCTTCATCACAAGTTCTCCCCCTACTGCACAAAGGCAGGCATGAGTAATCAATATCAGGTTAGCAGAATAAGATGGTTTTGCACATCACTGATTTTTCACATTACAGACCATGAATTCAGACTTTTTAAACGTCGCAAATTATGAGTGTATTACTGCTTTTCACTTGTCACAGCTTCATTAAAAGCCTGGAAAGGCATCACAAAAAGATTAACACAACAGTTTGATGATGTCCATGGGTCACAGGCTTGATGCAGTTATTGCAAGCAAGGGATATGCTACAAAATATTACAAATTATTTACTTTAATACTCTCTCTACCAATACTTTTGCTCACCTAGAAATTGGGTGGTTTGATAGCAAAGGTGCTATGTTGTAAGTAGTTTAGCACATCTAGGCTTAAATACGAGGAAATAAAAGATGAAATTATGAATGAATTCAGTGTTTTGCAATAACAAAGGAATTGGCCTCGCTGTTCCAAATTATCTAATTTAATTAATTTTCATACATGGCACATAAATGGATCCAGTGGTACATTACTGCATCCTGTGAATCCAATCCAGTTCAGGCACATGACCATCTCCGTAAGAGAGAGAGGACAAACCCAGTCAAGAATCTCCCGCTGACTGAGAACTACAAACCTGATCAGTAGGTTTGTTCCTGTTTTGAAGCACATCGGGTGTGTTCTGTCCAAGGTTCAGCAGCGGTGAAAGTATCAGACCGAGAGACGGAGAGACTGTAACATGGAGGCTAAAGCTTTGATTCCAGAGGACGATCTCTGTTGCTCTGTATGTTGTGACATTTTTAAAGAACCTGTTGTTCTGAAATGCAGCCACAGCTTCTGTAGAGTGTGTCTGCAGCAGTGCTGGGAAGAGAAGGGCTCTCGAGAGTGTCCCATCTGCAGGAGAAAGGCCTCTGTGGATGATCCTCCTCTAAACCTGGCCTTAAGAAGCATTGTGGAGTCTTACTTAAAGCAGAAGACTGAGAGAGAAACGACAGACAAGACTGAGTCTCGCTGTAGTCTTCATGGAGAGAAACTTGTTTTATTCTGTGAACATGACAAAGAGCCTCTCTGTCTCATCTGTCAGACTGCAAGAAAACACAGAAACCACCCGGTCTGTCCAGTGGAAGAGGCCGCACAGGAGTTGAAGGTATTCTTCTTTAAATCACAATTTAAAATTCAAGTCAGTATTGTATCTGAAAGTCTTGTTTTAAAGCCTCAAAACATCCAGTATTGTGTGTGGGCATGGTTAAGTCCTGATTCACAGTTGTGATTATGGGCCTTTTATAGTGAATACAGTTCCATAAATGTAACATTGAAATGCTGTGTGATCTCATGAATATATAACAATAATGTGTGAGATTAGATACTGACAGTACAAATAGATCAAATAGATCTGATAAAACTACTGCCATATAAACTGTAATCTGCTTGAGGAGAGAACTGTGCAACAACCAGGAAGTGCAGAAATCTACACTGAGTGAATAAGCAGTGCAGACAGAGCTGTAAATACTCTCTCAAAATGGATGTGTTAATATCGAACACAAGAAATCAAGCCGGTTCTGTGAATAGCAGCACGGATGGTGCAGTGGGTAGCACTGCCGCCTCACAGCATGGAGGTCCTGGGTTCGAATCCCCATCGGCCGGGGCCTCTCTGTGCGGAGTTTGCATGTTCTCCCCGTGTCTGCGTGGGTTTCCTCCGGCTACTCCGGTTTCCTCCCACAGTCCACAGACATGCAGGTTAGGCTGATTGGAGAGTGTAAATTTCCCATAGGTCTGAGTAAGTGGTGTGTGTGCCCTGGGATGGACTGGCGACCTGTCCAGGTTGTATTCCTGCCTTTCACCAATGGGCTCCAGTCCCCCCGTGACCCTGTTCAGGATAGGCTGGTTAAGATAATGGATGGATGGACGGTTCTGTGAATGCTTCAACATTCCTTACAGTTGGCTGTAAATTATATGCATGCACAGCCCAGTGGTGGTGGTTTTCTAATCCTAATATGCTGAAATATTTGACTGGTTTAATTGTGCTGAAAATGCATAATGCATAATGCTATGACGCCATAGAAGCATATTTCACTCATCTTTTCTCGAGTGGTTGCAGGTATAGTACATTCCATACAAAATTTCCCATGTTCTTACACGTACAAAATTACACTGACCGTCACTAGTGTAGCAGGGGTAATACTGTGCTATTTGTGAGAATAAGTCTTAACTGGTTCATATCACTCCAGGAGGAACTCAAGCCTGCACTTAATCTTGTTAAAGAAAAACTGAAGAAGTTTACTGAGGTTGAACAAGGATGTAAGAAGACAGCAAAACACATCAGGGTGAGTAACACAATTATTAAATATGTAGTATTTTTGATGAATGTTGTGTGTGACATGGATAACAAACACACCAACTGCCATACATAAATAACAAAGCGTAGTTACACTATTCAGGTTTAAAATGGTGTTTGAATCGCAGAGTCAAGCCCAGCACACAGAGAGGCAGATAAAGGCAGAGTTTGAGAAGCTCCACCAGTTCCTGCGTGAGGAAGAGGAGGCCAGACTAGCTGCACTGAAAGAGGAAGAGGAGCAGAAGAGTCGGATAATGGAGGAGAAGCTAGAACACATCAGTGGAGACATCTCCATCCTTACAGACAAAATCACAGCTCTAGAGACGGCCATGGAGACCGAAGACACCTCCATTTTAAAGGTAGGAGCTTCATTTACTGACCGAGTTTATACCGATTAACCTCAGTAAAGTAACGTCATGTGTGCTGACTGTTATCATCCTCTTCACTTTCATTAACATGGCTCCTGCTGTTTCTCACCTATTGTTTCTCATAATGGAATGGACTGAATACATTTATACACTCACAATGATGCTCTTATTGTGTGTGTTTTTCAGAGCTACAACAACATCAAGGAAAGGTATGTGGACTCTCAGCTCATTTCATCTTGTGTGTTTAAGTCTCTTCAGTTCCCGATGCTGACTGACTCCAGCCTGTCGTTACAGAGCCCAGTGCACACTGCAGGACCCAGAGCTGCTCTCAGGGGCGCTGATAGACGTGGCCAAACACCTGGGCAACCTGACGTTCAGAGTCTGGGAGAAGATGCTGGGGATGGTGCAGTACAGTGAGTATCTGGGCCAGATGCTGAAATCAGGTTTTTTTTTCAAACATTTAATGAACACATGAAAGAGGAGGAACAGGCTGCATGTTGACATGGTGCTGAAGATAAACAGCACAGAGTCATCCAGTCTCAGAGCAGGGAGATCCTGAGGGCTGCACTGCACTGCTCGCAGTTTAACATCAGAACTCATGCAGACACAGAATTAACACACAATGTAAAACCTCATGAAAAATATGTTTTATTAGCTGTGAGAATTGTTTGCATTGAATTTGCAATGATGTGTTCATTGATTCATGAATTTTCATAATCCAAATAGGTTCTATATTTAAAATATGAATCACAAAACTACAGTATATTGTTATCCATAACTAGTATATGTCATTTCCTGTGTATGGGACCTAATCTGAATAGAGTATGTGAAATGGTCCTGCCACACGCCATGGGCGGACACAAGAAATGGACACAGGGAGATCGTTATGATCGGAGCCATTAGCAGACTCCAAGATGTAATAAATAACAAGCTTCAATCAAAGTGCCACAGAAATAGTTCAGTGCACGGCAATAAGGGCAATACAGGCAAGGCAGTTTGAGTCCAAAGGGTCAGAGTCCAAACAACCAGAGCAGTGTGGAGAAGGCAGGGTGGGGTGTGGGGGGGAGTGGACAGGTAACCAGAGCAGTGTGGAGAAGGCAGGGTGGGGTGGGGGGTGTGGACAGGTAACCAGAGCAGTGTGGAGAAGGCAGGGTGGGGGTGTGGGGTGGGGGGAGTGGACAGGTAATCGGGAGAAAGGGAAAACATGGAATGGAACATTGACATAAAACACATAGAAAAGGATAATCAGGGAAATTAACTACAACGGAGGCACAGAACGTGACAGGAAAACATGAAACTAAACATTTAACAACACAAATACGAAGAACAAGCTATGGTACAATAACACGAGACGTGAGGCAGCATTTTAATAAATAAAAAATAAAAAATTAGGAATAAAAATGTGAAAAAAAAATTGGAATTCAGCCAGTTACAAATAATAATAAAAACAACACATGTAGACAAAATATAACAATAATAAATACTGTGATTGTGGAAATACATTCACACAACAAACAAATAACAAGACAAGACAAACACTTACACGACTGCCTTAAAGGAGCGACGGTCTTAAAAGAAAGCTCCCTCAGTCTCTTTTGGTGGTGTAGTTGGCCAGGGCCCCGGCTGGTATATTTCATGCTGCCAGTTGCACCTCCCCTGACAGCAGCGGTAGGAGGCGCAACGCCCACTCCTCCACCAGGTGTGTGTGTTCTCTCCTGTACCTCTTCTTCCCACCGTTTAAATATCTCTCTTCTTCATATTTCAGCTCCTGTGATGATGGACCCTAACACTGCACATGCCTATCTCTCTCTCTCTGATGATCTGACCACTGTGAGACACACAGGTACAGCGCAGAACTGTCCTGACAACCCAGAGAGATTTTACTACTATGTGTTTGTGTTGGGATCTGAGGGGTTTACCTCAGGGAAACACAGCTGGGAGGTGAAGGTTGGGAATAAACGTCAGTGGGATGTAGGAGTGGTGAAAGAGTCCACCAACAGGAAGGGAGATATCACATACAGCCCAGAGGATGGACCCTGGCTCATAAGGCTGAGGAATGGTGATACGTACAGTGCAGTAGGAGGTACTGACCTCACACTGAAGAGGAAACCCCAGAGCATCAGGGTGCAGCTGGAATATGACAGGGGGGAGGTGTCCTTCTTCAACTCCAGTGACATGTCACTCATTTACACTTTTAAACACACATTTACTGAGAGGGTGTTCCCATTCTTCTCTCCCTGTTTGAGAGATGATGGTAAGAACGATGAGCCCCTGACAATCTGCCCAGTGAAAGTCTCAGTAACAGTGACGTCATCCCAGTGAAGGTGTTTGTGTAAAAATGAAACTAGAAATGCTGTCAGGGATTTAGGATGTGTCTGATCTGCCTCCTCAGCATGCCTGGCTGTTGACTTGAGCTTTGGGACACATGCTGGAGATGATCGGGGGGGGGGGGGGGGGCGGGGGGGGTTGATGGTGTACCAGTACCCAATGGAAGATAAACAGACAGAGGTACACTCTCAGTATCTAGGGACACACATCTAGAACAAAGGGGGGTGTCTGTCACAAGGGAGTAATGACTATGTGGTTATTTGCTTTTACCTGGTGCGTTTTATGCTGTAAAGGAGACTGTTGTTTCTTGTTAATGTAATTTCTTATTCATCTGAACTTTGGAAACTGCAAATGTTGCTTTTCAGAGGACCAAGTGCTTTCACACTAATAGGATACTATAGATGAAATCCATTTCAATAATTTCAATTCTTTCATTTTCTTTTCATCACCAATTATTTTGTTGAGTTACTCAACTGTACATGCATTTTTGGTCATGTGCAAGCAGGCTGTATCTTTTGGGTTCTGTTTTGAAGCATTTGAACTGTATTTTATGAAGTGTTTATACATAAAACAGATGCGCTCTTGTGGATAAATCAAATGCTTTCATACCTGATCGATGTCAATCCTGTTGAACTGGATTCATGAGAGCGTGTACAAGCTTTAATTAGAGTCTGGGCTCTTTTCAGATTGTACTTTGCAGATGCAGTGAAGAATAAATTCACCCTGTCAGTACCATGCTGTAGGATTTACATCTGAGCCTTCAGTAGCCTTACCTGCACACCTGCCATTGGCCTCAAACTATTTTCATATGTGCATGATATGTTTATATTGAATGTAGGATGTAATGATGATGTATGGGAAACAAGTACCATATATATACTAGACATACAGTATAAGACTATAAAAACATAAGGCTTTAAGTAATTTCTTTATATTTTCATGTATATTTTGTGTACACTTTATGTACATGCTCTGACATCAATTGATTCTGTCTCAAATGGTTTGGAATGGTATAAGCCTCTTCTTTCATTTAAGTCTTCAACCGTGTGTGTGCAGTAAATAGCTTTAGAGATTGTTTGGACCAACTGCTCAACTTTCATCCTCCCAGTGGTCAGACTACAAGCACTCTGCTAGGCTAGGTCTGGGCACTCTATCCACTGCTATTTCTCTCAGGAATGTGTAAAACTGGCAGTTGAAACTTACATGGATAGTCAAAGATATTTTTTTATCCCACTCACTGCAAAGCAATTTGAGATTGCTGAAAAGTACTCTTAAATAATGATGAAATGCATTGTTATTATTATTATTCCATCCATCCATCCATCCATCCATCCATTTATCCATTATCTGAACCCACTTATCCTGATCAGGGTCGCAGGGGGGCTAGAGCAAACGGGATTCGAACCCAGGACCTCCTTGCTGTGAGGCGGCAGTGCTACCCACTGCACCATCCGTGCCGCCTATTATTATTATTATTATTATTATTATTATTATTATTATTATTATTATTATTATTTTTATTTATTTATTTATTTATTTATTTATTTATTTATTTATTTAGTATAGGAGTTGTTGTAGTATTAATATTATTATTATTATAATTATTATTATTATTATTGTTGTTATTATGAGCAACTAATATAAGAGATACACACTGAAGATCTAATTCATTTAGTACAATAATGCTTACATCAATAGATTTACATCTGCATGTATTAAGAGCGTATGTTTTGTTAGATACCATACTTTTATAATTCAGGCAATTTAGGGCAGCGCTCCTGATATGTCTTGCTGAATTTCATCTGAAAAACTTTGTCATTTAATGGGCCCATATTAAATGACAAGGTTCATGTTTGATAAAGAACTATTATATTCCCAAATCTGAGTCAAGGACAGACTAACATGGTTTCATTTGGTTTGGCAACATTCACTACTCCTGACAATGGAATTCAAAGATTCAGATGTGTAAGCTAAACACCTCCAAGGAATAGACACAAGTCATCTTTGTGTATGATGATTACGCTACAACAATGGCACTTGGGCAGTCCCATGATGCAGTGCAGAACTCCCGATGGCCGTGGGGTGTCTCACCTGTTCTGCCATCTGTGTTCCGCTTAAAGATGAGTGTGTTTTGATCAATCTCCATGAGTATGAAGCTCAAATGCAGGCCTGCTTTGCACCTATCCGATTACGCACCTGACACGAGACGTTTCAAAGACCCTGTCCGTTCTGCTCATTCTGCGCGCCTTAATCTGCAGACCTGTCAGGCTACCGCATCGGAGCATGTTTAGATAGCCTACGTATGGAAAGGTGCTGGGGTGGACTGTGCTGGAAAACTGCAGCAGTTAGTTTCCCAGGCCTGTATGCTATAATCTGGAGCTATGTGGTCATTTTAGCGCATGTATGATTACCGCTGATCCAGGGTGATGATCGGCCAACATGAGAGCTGAACGTCACTGTTATCTTCATAAACAACCCAGAATCCTCAGCGCAATGCCTTACGTAACATCGTACAGTAATAATATTAATAATAATAATAATAATAATAATAATAATAATAATAATAATAACAATAAGAATAAAAATAATGATAATAATAATAACTAGAAAAAATTCCAGGGAAATTTTAAGTGTGCTGCTGCTGGTGCCCATCCCTCACACAAACATAGATGTAACCCACAATTTGGTCCTCACAAAAATGGAGAACCTCATCTATACACTTGTGTGTGTGTGTGTGTGTGTGTGTGTGTGTGTGTGTGTGTATTTGCCCTTATGATAAGTTCATAGGCCACACACACACACAGATCTAAAAATAAATTTGGTCCTCACAAAAATAGACATCCTCATCTATACACATGTTCTGGGCAGTTGCTAGGGTGTTCTGGGCGGTTGCTAAGGTGTTCTGGGCGGTTGCTAGGGTGTTCTGGGTGGTTGCTAGGGTGGTCTGGGCAGTATAAGGGTACAATTCCCAAGGTGGCGTTGTCTGGCTAAGTATGGGTTGCTCAACCACACCCACCCTCCTGTTACAGTAAGCACAACCATTAAGACATGGACATAGAAATAAAACAGTTAAAAACCTTGGTATTTTCATATAATGTGGACAGGATGGAGTCAGTCAGTTAGCTAGTTATTTAGTTAATTATTCTTATTAATGACTTAGTTAGACGTGTTAGGCAGAGGCAGAACATACTTACAGTTCAACAGCATCACAAACTACAGATAACAAACAACCAAATCAACACCTCTCTAAAATAATAAAAACTTTATAGAATATTACACTGCATTAGTTTTGGTAAATACAAATTACAGTGACAGTTCACTAATCAGCTGAGCTTAGTTAGCCAGTCAGCTGACTAGTTAGCAAGTCAGCTAGCTAGCTAGTTAGTTAGTTAGTCAGTCAGCTAACTAGTTAGCCAGTCAGCTAGTTAGTTAGTCAGTTAGTCAGTCAGCTAGCTAGTTAGTCTGTCAGTAAGTCAGCTAACTAGCTAGTTAGTTAGCCAGACAGCTAGTTCGTTAGTTAGCCAGTCAGCTAACTAGTTAGCCAGTCAGCTAGCTAGTTAGTTAGTCAGTTAGTAACAGTCACTTAGTTAATCAGTTAGTCAGACCGTCAGTTAGTTAGTTAAGCTAGCTAGCGCCGAAGCTAATGTTAACTAGCGCGACGAAGCTAACGCAAGCTAGCGCCGAAGCTAACGCAAGCTAGCGCAACGAAGCTAGCAGTTGACGCTTCAGATAACATTGGAGTCAATGAGAGCTGGATCCGACACTCTCTGCACTTTTGGGCGATTTATTAAAAAACCGTGAGTCCTATCTCAATGGAAGTAACATTGAATGAGAGAGGACAAGTTTCTCTACATTTTGATGTATAAATTGTTGTTGTAGAGTAGAAGCTGTGGGAGTAAGATGAGAATGTCTTGAATATTTTTGATAAAATTTAGAAGGGCTGAATGCTAGAGTGGGTGATGTCACCGCACTCTAAAGCCACGCAATACACACCCATTATAAAATCTGAAAATCTCAAAAATTTCATAAAACATAAACTGTGATTTTGTAAAAATTAGAAGACATCAAAAAGTGTCTTTAGAACAACACAGTTCAAAGTCTTGTGACCCGTTTAAACCTTTAATCACGTTTCTGCGACAAAGTATGACGAAGTGGTGTGGCTCCAAAGAGGGGTGGGTTTGATCAATTTTTTTTACGAATTCTCATTCATTCCTATGGGCAAAAATCGGTCGGTTTTTCGCATTTCGTAAGAAAACGAGATGTCGCAGAATTGAGAAAAGTCTTTCCCATCGATTCCCATCTATTCCGGTCGTTTTGATATATATCTTGCCTGGGATTTCTCAAAGCTGTGGGAGGAGTAGCATGCCGAACTTTTGAAGGAAGAAAATTAAATAAATAAAATTATGAAGTATGGCTGGGAATATTAAGGTGTGTGCTTTTGCACTACAAAGCTCTGCTCAGCAGACAATAATCAGTATATTGGTTGGAATTAGCCGCTATTATTGTTATTATTATTATTATTATTATTATTGTTGTTGTTATTATTATGAGGTATATTATTAATTAGCCTATCATCATCATCGAGTACTGACTTATCGATGCTGCATGGAACTGCAAAGATGAACACAGATGTGCAGGTATAGGGCTGATCATGCATAGAAACGGGAGAAAACTACTTTCAATGTCTCTTT
The DNA here is from genome assembly GCF_963514075.1 of Conger conger. NCBI lineage: Eukaryota > Metazoa > Chordata > Actinopteri > Anguilliformes > Congridae > Conger > Conger conger. The sequence continues at coordinate 60,129,630 of NC_083767.1, read as the reverse complement.
TATGCAAATAAAAGAACAGCAAAACATTTTTTATGTTATCTCCATGCAATAATAAAGTTTTCAGCAGTTGGATTCAAGATGAGATTGTTTTAGTCATGATTAACATGTTGTGGCAAACAAATTGAACATCCTACAGAAGGTTGTGCTGCACCTGAGACAGACAGACTAAACATATTAGAATTGATTTCCTTCTGTTATCTGTGCAAAATAAGTCATTTTGAGTCAAGAAGAAGGTGGAGAGAACTTGTTCACAACATTATCCAAAATATGCCATTTGGATAGATTTTGGATAAGTAAAAGGACACTTGTGCCTCATCTTGGAAAAACACTTGCAGGATGTCACTGCTTTCAGATAGCAGGGGGCCTGTAGCGTAGTGTTTAAGGTAAATGACTGGGACAGGCAAGGTCAGTGGTTCAAATCCTGGTGTAGCCACAATAAGATCTGCATTGCTGTTGGGCCCTTAGCCCTGCATTGCTCCAGGGGACGATTGTCTCCTGCTTAGTCTAATGAACTGTGCATCACTCTGGATAAGAGCATCTGCCAAATGCCAATAATGTAATGTAATGTAGCCACACAAACTTTTTTCGAGTGGTGGACAACACATTGTGGATGAACTGTATACAATAATTGTTGTCCCTAGCAGATTTAGATTTGGTGCAATTAATATTAGAGCATGTAAAGGTATGATCTTTTTGCTTTTTGTGTTTACCAGACATACTTTTTCAAGTATTTCTTAGGCTCTCATGCTTTGATCTTGATGGTACACATGTGCCCGTCAAATTCAGCCAACCATGCAATGTGTTGCCACACAGTGGAACAGCTTTATTAAATAGTACTGAAAACAGGTCTGGGAAAAAGAGGTTAAAGTCAGCTGAGATCCTTTTAACTTTTAACACGTTGCACGTGTCAATAACAGTTCATTGTAAAGAGCAGTGTGGTCTCTGGTTCCCCACTTGTGTTTGGTTCTCCACAATCTTCCTGCACTTGTTTGTTTCTTCCTCATCTTTGTTTTTCTTTTCTCCCCCTTTTCTCCCACTCTATTCCTTCCTTTCTCTCCAGCCTGCCTCTGTGCACTTCTCTCTCTCAGCTCGTCCTTCTACCTCCTCGTCCTCCTCCTCTTCCCCCTCTTCCTCCTCTTCCTCCTCTTCCCCGCAGCTGTAGAACCTGCCCCGGTTTGACGCCACCATCTCCTCCACCTTCTCCAGCAGCTGGGAGACGTGACGGGCATTCCTCCGGCTGTGTAGGGCGTGGTACCTGTTCCCGCACCTGTGCACCAGCCTGCGGAGGCCCTGGCTCCTCAGAATGTGCTGCTCGACGCTCTCCCCCAAAGCCTCCGCCCAGGTGAAGAGCACCAGCGTGTGCCTCCACACTCGCGTGCCGAAGGCGGCCATGTTGAGCCTGACCGCCCGGCCGTAGCCGGCTGTGAAAGAGAGATACGCGGGGACGACCAGGAGGAAGGCGTGGGGCCCTGGGGGGCACAGAGCTGCCCTCTGCAGGGCGTGACCTGCGGCCCCGTCCCCAAGGTACCACTTGGGCCCTGTCACTTCCACCAGAGCGACCCGCCGCCCGGCTGCCTGCCCTCGCCTCACTGTGCCTCTCTCTGTCTGGGCCTCCTGTCCACCCAAGATGCTGTTTCCAGCCGAGCTGTTGGAGGCCCAGCTCTCTCCCAGCAGGACGAGCCTGAGCTCAGATGGACCGGGACACTCTGGGAATGGTGGGAATGCGGTACGGATTTGACTGGGAGACTGAGGAGACAGCGGGAATGTTGGGGAAACTGTACTGGGAGGCTGTGCAGGGCTCCCTTCAGCGATCACTGAAACAACAAGAAAAGGCAAACTGTGAGGTTGTGTACTTGATATAATGAGCAGCTGTCATTATTGTTGTTCCTCCTCATGGAGGGGCTTTAACTGTAACAGATGGGGCAAAATATAAACCAGAGGCTTACACAACTCAGCAACCTCAAACTCATTAATTTCATTATAGAGTTGCGCAATATCTAAACATTATACAAGCCCTGTCTGGGTTCTTTTTTACGTATTATTCTTGTTTTCACAGGTGGGTTTCTAACTGTTGAACGGAGTGCACAGGGAGCAGACTATGCCCTGTGCCCGTGCCATTGGCACAAGCGGTTCAGAGAGGGACGAGTCTCGTGGTCCTCGTCAAGCAACTTGGGCACCTCCTTTGCGAACGCCTTTCCCCATGGCCAGATTTCCCCCAAGGTGGTCCTCACAGACTCTTTAATCTTAATCCCGGTTCCTCGGCGATCGCTCCGATTGTCAGCGTGTGAAGCGTCCGCGCCAGGTCCTTGGCCCTCTGGAGGTCGGCGTCAGATCTGAGCGTCGTGCGGGTTTTCGGATCATCCTACGCTTCATCCCGCCCCCCTCTGCACCGCCCGTTCCCCTCAGACAGGGGCACGGTGCTCCCCAGACCTTTCTTTCAGCGTGAGAAGGGTCTCCGTTGGATTTTTCCCCAGATGAGCTTCGCAACCAGATTCATAGCGCTACAGAGTACACTTCACAAGAGTTAGAAACCCACCTGTAAAAACAAGAATGATGAAGCAAAAAGAACCAAGGCTGGGCTTATATAGGGTTCAAATGTTGTGCAACTGTACAACGTAATTCATTAGTTTGAGGCTGCTGAGACGTGTAATCAATCTCACTATAGCCACACCTCGTATTAACAATAGTTATTCACATCTGAAGCTAAAAAGTACCATACGAGCAGTGTATGAGAGAGACTAACCTGCAGCTGGTTTATGGGAGTCCAGTCTTTGACATGGTTTAGGCACATTCAGTTCCCCTCTCCCTCTCATCTCCTTCACCCGGTTCTGGAAGCGTCTGTCCATAAACTCAGGCAAAAGGTCATTGAGGCTCTCACTGTTGCTGCAAAGTTTGAGATTCTTCCTTTCTGACCATTCCCTCGCTCCGTGTCTCTCTTTCTTCTGTTTGGGCTTGTGGAGCTCTTCCTCCTGCCCTCCATTCGCCTCTTTCAGGGCATAACCTCGTCCTTCACTCACAATGGGATCAGGATCATCTTCCCTCATCCCCTGCTTCTCTTCTTGCACCCCTGCTGCCCCTTCCACGCGTGTTTCTTTCCTGTCTTTTTCTCTCTCTCTGTTGTCCACCCCGTTTTCCGGATCCACTGTACAGAATTCCACTGGTCCCTTTTTTGCCTTTTTGTACATTTTTTCCATGTCTAACAGTTTCCTTTCTTTTTCTGTGTACCTCAGTTGTAGCTCTTTGAGCTGATCCTCGGTCCCTTTGAGCTTGTGGTAAAATTCAGACTCTTTCCTGTTTAATTCCATTTCATGGGTTTTTACCAGCTCCTTAATCTCCTGCTCTTTCTTTTCAAAAGTCCTTTTAAATTCCTGAATCACAGCCTCCCTCTCTGAAACAGTCACCATCAGCTTTTGCTCTCTGTTTCTTGTTTCTCCTTTAGAAAGTAGTTCCTTCTCTCTGGATTCTTTTTCCTTTGGCTGGGGAATGAGTTTACTCTCCATTTGCCTCTCTCTTGTTCCTTCCTCTAGAAGTTGTCTATCTCTCCCTGCCCCGTTATCGTCTTCACCCTCTGTCCATGGTATTATCCCTTCTTTGTTCTTTAACTCCTCTGGACAATTCAGATTTTTCCCGTCAACTTCCCTCTCTTTTTCAGAAATGGCCTCTTGCAGCTCTTCTAGTTCCTTCTTGTATTCCTTACAGCTCTTTCTGATCTCCTCTAACTCAGTCTCTCTTTGAGAGATCAGTCCCTTCAGTTCCTCTACTTGCTCCTGACTGTCTTCATACTTCTCTGTGATGGAAACCAATCGTTTCTCACTGCAATCGTGCTTCTTTTTCAGTTCATTAACGCATCTCTCTTTTACCTCCATCTCTGTCTCTATCGCCTTCAATTTCTCCTCATGAATCTGTTTCTTGTCCTTCGTCTCTCTCTCCATTTTTTCATATTTTTCTTTCCACGTGTCTTCGCTGAGTTTTTGTATCTCTTCATCTCTTTCCTCGATTGTCCCTCTAATTTCATCCCCCTCTCTCTTCCGTTCCCTCTTGATCTGTTCCATTGCTTTGTCTTTTTCTCTGAGCGCCCCTTCCAGCTCTCTAATCCCTGTTTCTCGCTCACTCTGTTTCCTCTCATATTCTGTCTGCATATTTCTCCTGATCTCCTCATAATGAATCCTCAGTTCTGCAATCTTTGTCTCATTCATCTCGGCCCTTGTTCTCAGTTCTTCATTTTCTTTCCTGTAGTCCTCACACTTTTCTTTTATCTCCTCAATCGCTCCATATCTCTCCATGCTCAGTGCCTCATAACTCTCTCTGAGGCAAACCAAGTTTCTCTCCAGCTCATCATACTTTTGTTTTAATTCAGAAATCACCTTTTCTTTCACCTCCAGGACTGACTCTACCTCTGCCTCTCTCATCTGCCTTTTCTCCTCATCCATCTGTTTTGTACCCTCCATCTCCTTCTGCATCTTCTCATATTTATCTCTCCATTCCTCTTCCCTCTGCTTTAGCTCTTCCTCATATTCCTGCAGAGAAGCTGATATTTTCTCCTCCCTTTCTTCAGTGTTGTGTCTCAGTTCATCCACTTCTCTCTCTTTCTCATATTGTTTCTTCTGTAATTCATTCAGTTCCATCTTCATGTCTTTTATCTCCTTGTCTTTTTCTTGGACCACTCCCTCCATCTCTTCCTCTCTCTGTAGTTCTTTCTCTCCACGTTGCTGTATAATCTCATCCCTCTCCTTCACAATAATGTGAATTCTCTCCACCAGGTCTGCGGTATCAGTCCTTAGCTGCTTAATTATGACCTCTAGTTTTGCTGTTTGCCTTTCACTGTGTTCATACCTCTCTCTTATCTCTTCTACCTCCTTCTCCTTCTCCCTGATTTTCTCTTCTGCCAGCTCCACTCTCTTCCTCTGTTCATCCTTCAGTCTCTTTTCTGTTGCCCCTGCATTTTCTTGTGCTTGATGCATCAGCTCTGAAATCCTTCTGTCCTTCAGCTCAAGTTGTGCTTCTCTTTCGGACAAAGCCCGTGTGTTTCTCTCTGCCTCCCTCTCTCTCTCTGCATCCTTTAGTTTCATCTCCATCTGTATCCTCCTCAGTTCCTCTTCATATTGCTCTTTCTTATATTCCATCTCTTTGTCTTTCTTCTCATTTATTTCATCTATTTCTTCAGCACCGCTCTTCTGCATGTTGTTTCTCTGCTCCATTTCTCTGATCTCCATCTCTCTTGTCTCAGCCCTCTTTCTGTGCTCTTCATTTTCTTTCCTGTAGTCCTCACACTTTTCTTTTATCTCATCTCTCTCCAGGCTCAGTGACTCATACCTCTCTCTGAGGCAAACCAAGTTTCTCTCCAGCTCATCATACCTTTGTTTTAATTCAGAAATCACCTTTTCTTTCACCTCCAGGACTGACTCTACCTCTGCCTCTCTCATCTGCCTTTTCTCTTCATCCATATATTTTGTACCCTCCATCTCCTTCTGCATCTTCTCGTGTTTATCTCTCCATTCCTCTTCCCTCTGCTTTAGCTCTTCCTCATATTCTTGCAGAGAAGCTGTTATTTCTTCCTCTTTTTCCTTGATGATGCATCTCAGTTCTCTCTCTTTCTCATCATTTTTGTTCTGTAATTCATTCAGTTCCATCTTCATGTCTTTTATCTCCTTGTCTTTTTCTCTGACCACTCCCTCCATCTCTTCCTCTCTCTGTAGTTCTTTCTCTCCATGTTGCTGTTTAATCTCATCCCTCTCTTCCACAGCAATGTGAAATTTCTCCATCAGTTCTGCGGTATCAGTCCTTAGCTCCTTAATCATGACCTCTAGTTTTTCTCTTTGCCTTTCACTGTGTTCATACCTCTCTCTCATCTCTTCTATCTCCTTCTCCTTCTCCCTGATTTTCTTCTCCAGCTCCTCCACTCTCTTCCTCTGTTCATCCTTCAGTCTCTTTTCTGTTGCCCCTGCATTTTCTTGTGCTTGATGCATCAGCTTTGGAATCCTTCTGTCCTTCAGCTTAAGTTGTGCTTCTCTTTCTGCCAAAGCCTGTGTGCTTCTCTCTGCCTCCCTCTCTCTCTCTGCATCCTTTAGTTTCATCTCCATCTGTATCCTCCTCAGTTCCTCTTCATATTGCTGTTTTACGTTTTCCATCTCTCTATCTTTTTTCCTGAATGCTAACTCCATCTTTCTGATCTCTTTTTCCTGCTCTCTTAGTTTCCCCTCATTTTCTGTGTGAATGCTTTTTAATTTCTCATAGTATTCCCTCTGCTCTCCAATCTCTTCCTCTTGTCCATTTCTATTCTGCTCTATCTCTTTTATCTCCTCTATCTGTTTTTTCATCTTCTCAGTTTCCACTCTCCACACCTCTTCTCTCTGTCGCTGTTTCTTCTCAAAATCCTGCTTCAGAACTTCAGTGGTTTGCTCTGCCACCTGAATTGTGTGCTGTAGTTCTTCCACCTCCCTCTCTTTGTCCTCATACATTTGATGCAAGTCACACAATTCTGTCTTTTTTTCCAGATTCCTGCATTTTAATTCCCCTATTTCCAGGTCACACTTCTGCATGTTTGCTTTGATCTCAGCTTCTCTTTTCATCCTCTGCTCTTCATAAAACTCTTTCATTTTATCCAACATTAAGTCTCTCTCTTTCTTCTTCTCCTCCAGGTTCTCCATCTCCTCTCCACGTTTGTGGAATTCCATCGCCAGGTCGTTGAGCTCTGTCTTTTTCTCTTCATTCAGTCGATTCAGCTCCTCCATTTCTGTAGTTTTATTTTGAATGATCTTTCTCAATTCTTCCTCTGTTTTAACAAGACTCTGGCATAACCTTCTCGACTCGTCTGCTTCTTTTTCCATCGCCGCTGTTCTTTCCATCAGCTCACTGTTCTTCTTCTTTTCTTCCTCAGCACTTTTCTCCAGCTCCTCCCTTTCTTTTGCGCTCTGTTGGTGCATCTTTTCCCACATCCTCCGGTCAAGGTGCATCTCTCTCTCTGCGGTCAGTATTCTAATTTCTCTTTCTTCATTCTTCTCCATCAAGGCTTTGATCTCCCGCTCTTTCTCTTGCATCTTTAGCTTCATATCCCCCTCTCTAAGCCTGTACTCCTGGTCAAGAATTGCTGTGATTCTGTCGTTTTTCTCTTTCATTTCCTTTACTCTTTTGTCTAGGAGCTTCCTCATCTCTGTCTGCCTTCTGTCCTCCTGTTCCTGCCTCCCCGCCTCCGGCTTCCCCTCCATTCTTTCCCTTTCCTTGGGTTTCCTCTCAAAACTCATCCTGCTTCTCTCTTTCTTTGCTTTCGTTTCCGTCTCACTCTTCCGTCTCTCCTCCTTCTGTCCCATCAGCTCTCTTATTTCCTGCGTCAGCGGCGTGAACGGCTGCCCGCCGTTTCCCGCCACGAGGTCCTCCACCTTCTCCAGCAGCTCTGTGACCTGCGTGTTCACCGGCTCCGCGCCGCTGATGACGTGGTACCTGCCCTCGCACCTCTCCACGAGCTGGTGGGCTTTGGCCGAACTGTGGACGTGCTGCTGGATGGTGGCGCCACGCCTCAGCTTGTCTCCGCCCGTAAACAGGATGAGGGCGTACCTCCAGGCCTCCTCACCCAGCACCCCCATGTGCTCCGCCGCGGCCTGCACAGTGACGTCCGAGTCCACGCCCACCACCAGCAGCAGGGCGTGGGGCCCTGGCGGGCACAGTGTCACGCTCCTCCCAATCTCGTGCCGGACCCTCTCGGGGGTCCTCTTGCTCTCCCAGCCGGGCGTGTCCACCACGGTGACCCGTCTGCCCGCCACCTCCCCCTGCGAGCTGGTGCACTCCTCCGTAACCCTGCCGGCCAGGAACGGAGCCCCTCCCAAGATGGCGTTTCCCGCCAAGCTTTTCCCTGTCTCCCGCTCCCCCAGCAGCACCAGCCGTAGGTCCGGGAGGCCACGACCACGCCCTGTGGGCCAGCGCGCCTGTACCTCCTCTCTCCAGGTGACATGGCTCCCATCGCCTGTGAGAAAGAGACATAACCAGCGTGAATTCAGTCTATTTGGACCCATGCAAATGTGTCCCTCCAGCTCCCCAAAAGTATTATACAAATCATACGGCCGAACACACATGGATGCTGCTGAGAGTGCCCAAAGATGAGCCACTACATTTGTATTTTTACATTTCACTTGTAATGAGGAAGGTCAACATCTATTCATGTTATGTACGGCTCTGAAAACCCAAACGCAGACCACAGGATTATCCAAAATCGTTGTTTAATCGTCCGAAATCGTAGCCAGGAGATCCAATACAAAGACAAAAACGAAAGGCAAAAGAATAGTCGAAAAAACAGGCGAGGGGGTCAAAAATCCAGAAAATAATAAGGCTAAAGTACAAAAGGACGAAGGCAAGAATCAAAACCAGAAAACAAAGCAGAATGTCGAAAACCAGAAAAGCAGAAAGGCAAACGGAACAAAAGGGCAAGGCAGGCTTGGAAATCAAAAGGCAAAGGGGTATCTATCAAGAATCTCAAGAGTTAGGCTTACGAGGTATTCGGCACTAAAACTGATCAACGTTCTGACAAAGAACAATGCAGAGACTGAGGTTTAAATACATGAGGGAAGGTGACAATCTAGGCGGGGCTGGGAAAAAGGTGGACTAAACAAATAGACAACAGGTGGGGAAACATAATAGGGTAATAACATAATAACGGGAGGGAGACGAAAACACGGACCGGATGCACAAAACAGAACCTGTAAAACATACAGCTCCGGATTAGGGAGTAGACATTTGCAGAGTTAGAAGACGTAGTGATAGTTAGAGACAGGTGCGAACACTTTGCTGAAACTAAACGAGTAATCAGGGATAGCATAGGGAGGCGGAGTTACAGAACAGTGCAGAAATACAAAGAGATTGCATTAATGAGTTAATTACGTGAATATTTCTAAACTACCCAATAAAAGTGATTGTTAGTTAGTTAGTTAGACAGACAGTAAGTGTATTAATCGGATTAGTACTGTACAAAACCTAGATTAGTAGTAGTTAGTAAGAATTGTGCTTTACAACATTTACCTACCAAGAAAAAGCAGGAAGTAAGAATCACAAGTTTTAGAAGAAATGTTCAAAACCCGAAAAGTACCGTCACCGCCCGAATAGTAGGACACACAGACTGGTAAAAATTCAGATGCAGACATAACAGGGGATGACAAATGAGAACTGTTATGGAAAACACTAACCAATTTCAAAAATGAATAAATAACAAGAATAAACATAAATACACACAGGACAAATACAGGAACATTACAATTCAGGCTTGACAAAAGATGACTGAAGGGGACTTTATTGAGATTAATTTTATTAGATCTTCCAGTTATTTTTGTAAACAGGAAGTAAAAAATTCAACGAGTTTTCTCTTTACGGTCTCATGGAAAAGTATAAACGCAGTCAGATTTGCCGAGTAAATGGGCTACTTCATTCTGAAAAGCTGAATAAAAAGCAAACACAGTGACTACCAGACTCAGACTGAGTGAACTCACCGGTGAATATCTCTCGCAGGGACTCTCTCAGCTTCCTCTCCTCTTGTAGTCTCTGGCTCCTCCTCTCCTCTCCAGGCCTCCGGCTGCCGCCCTGCTGCTCCAGGCGCAAACGGACCGGCTCCATCTCCAGGGGGGCGCCTCCGTTGGCAGCCACCATTTCCTCCACCTTGCGCAGCAGCTGGGCGTCCTGGGCGGCGTGGCGCCCCCTGGCTGTGCTACGGAGCACGTGCCACCGGTTCCCACAGCGCTCCACCAGGAGCCGGAGGTCCGCGCCGCCATCGCCGATCCTGTCCGCCACGACCTCCGGATCGGTGCCCTGCGTGAAGAGCACCAGCGTGTGCTTCCAGACCGCCTCGCCCAGGAGCTCCATGTGCTCCTGGATCTCCTTCCGGTAGGTTCCGTCCACCGAGGCGTAGGCCCGGACCACCAGCAGCAGGGCGTGGGGTCCGGGCGGGCACAGGGTCACACTCCGCACTGTCTCCCACTTCACCCACTCGGGCGTGCCGTTGAGAGGGTAGTACCACTCCCACCCGGGGGTGTCCACGATGACCACCCGTCTGCCGGCCACGTGCGCCCACCTCTCCACGCATTCCTCCGTCGGACTGCCGTCGGTGAAGCCCCCCTCGCTGATGCCCAGGATGGCATTTCCCGCAGAGCTTTTCCCCGCCCCCTTCCTCCCCAGCAGCACCAATCGGAGCTCTGAGGGACACGGGGCTCCAGGAAGAGGGGTCTGCCCCTCCTCTGCCCCTGATGCTGGTCTCACGCCACCTGCAGGAGAGAGGGGGACAGCTGGTTCCCATTCTGTGATGGAGCTTCAGCGCCAGTCTGAGTCATTTACCCACATGGAACACTTTAAAATAAAACTAGAAAAAATTCCAGGGAAATTTTAAGTGTGCTGTTGCCCATCCCTCACACAAACACAGATGTAACCCACAATTTGGTCCTCACAAAAATGGAGAACCTCATCTATACACTTGTGTGTGTGTGTGTGTGTGTATTTGCCCTTATGATAAGTTCATAGGCCACACACACACACACACACACAGACACAGATCTAAAACAAAATTTGGTCCTCACAAAAATAGACATCCTCATCTATACACATGTTCTGGGCAGTTGCTAGGGTGTTCTGGGCGGTTGCTAGGGTGTTCTGGGTGGTTGCTAGGGTGGTCTGGGCAGTATAAGGGTACAATTCCCAAGGTGGCGTTGTCTGGCTAAATATGGGTTGCTCAACCACACCCACCCTCCTGTTACAGTTAGCACAACCATTAAGACATGGACATAGAAATAAAACAGTTAAAAACCTTGGTATTTTCATATAATGTGGACAGGATGTAGTCAGTCAGTTAGCTAGTTATTTAGTTAATTATTCTTATTAATGACTTAGTTAGACATGTTATAGAATATTACACTGCATTAGTTTTGGTAAATATAAATTACAGTGACAGTTCACTAATCAGCTGAGCTTAGTTAGCCAGTCAGCTGACTAGTTAGCCAGTCAGCTAGCTAGCTAGTTAGTTAGTTAGTCAGTCAGCTAACTAGTTAGCCAGTCAGCTAGTTAGTTAGTTAGTTAGTTAGTTAGTTAGTCAGTCAGCTAGCTAGTTAGTCTGTCAGCAAGTCAGCTAACTAGCTAGTTAGTTAGCCAGTCAGCTAGTTAGTTAGCCAGTCAGCTAACTAGTTAGCCAGTCAGCTAGCTAGTTAGTTAGTCAGTTAGTAACAGTCACTTAGTTAATCAGTTAGTCAGACCGTCAGTTAGTTAGTTAAGCTAGCTAGCGCCGAAGCTAATGTTAACTAGCGCGACGAAGCTAACGCAAGCTAGCGCCGAAGCTAACGCAAGCTAGCGCAACGAAGCTAACGAAAGCTAGCAGTCGACGCTTCAGATAACATGAGTCAATGAGAGCTGGATCCGGCACTCTCTGCACTTTTGGGCGATTTATTAAAAAACCGTGAGTCCTATCTCAATGGAAGTAACATTGAATGAGAGAGGACAAGTTTCTCTACATTTTGATGCATAAATTGTTATTGTAGAGTAGAAGCTGTGGGAGTAAGATGAGAATGTCTTGAATATTTTTGATAAAATTTAGAAGGGCTGAATGCTAGAGTGGGTGATGTCACCGCACTCTAAAGCCACGCAATACACACCCATTATAAAATCTGAAAATCTAAAAAATTTCATAAAACATAAACTGTGATTTTGTAAAAACCGTAGAAGATATCAAAAAGTGCCTTTAGATCAACACAGTTCAAAGTCTTGTGACCCGTTTAAACCTTTAATCACGTTTCTGCGACAAAGTATGACGAAGTGGTGTGGCTCCAAAGAGGGGTGGGTTTGATCAATTTGTGAGATTTTTTTTAACGAATTCTCATTCATTCCTATGGGCAAAAATCGGTCGGTTTTTCGCATTTCGTAAGTCTTTCCCATCGATTCCCATCTATTCCGGTCGTTTTGATATATATCTTGCCTGGGATTTCTCAAAGCTGTGGGAGGAGTAGCATGCCGAACTTTTGAAGGAAGAAAATTAAATAAATAAAATTATGAAGTATGGCAAAGCTCTGCTTTGTATTGCAATGCGCAGCACACAATTATGAAGTATGGCTGAGAATATTAAGGTTTGTGCTTTTGCACTACAAAGCTCTGCTTTGTATTGAAATGCTCAGCACACAATAAAAACTTAGGAAACGTATATTTCTATTACAGTGCATCCGGAAAGTATTCACAGCGCTTCACTTTTCCCACATTTTGTTATGTTACAGCCTTGTTCCAAAATGGAATAAATTCATTTTTTTCCTCAAAATTCTACACACAACACCCCATAATGACAACATGAAAGAAGTTTTTTAGAAATTTTTGCAAATTTATTCAAAATAAAAAACTAAGAAATCACATGTACATAAGTATTCACAGCCTTTGCTCAATACTTTGTTGATGCACCTTTGGCAGCAATTACAGCCTCACGTCTTTTTGAATATGATGCCACAAGCTTGGCATGCCTATCTTTGGGCAGTTTCGCCCATTCCTCTTTGCAGCACCTCTCAAGCTCCATCAGGTTGGATGGGGAGCGTCGGTGCACAGCCATTTTCAGATCTCTCCAGAGATGTTCAATCAGATTCAAGTCTGGGCTCTGGCTGGGCCACTCATTCACAGAGTTGTCCTGAAGCCACTCATTTGATATCTTGGCTGTGTGCTTTTGGTCGTTGTTCTGCTGAAAGATGAACCGTCGCCCCAGTCTGAGGTCAAGAGCGCTCTGGAGCAGGTTTTCTTCCAGGATGTACATTGCTGCATTCATCTTTCCCTCAATCCTGACTAGTCTCCCAGTTCCTGCCGCTGAAAAACATCCCCACAGCATGATGCTGCCACCACCATGCTTCACTGTAGGGATGGTATTGGCCAGGTGATGAGCAGTGCCTGGTTTCCTCCAAACATGACGCCTGGCATTCACGCCAAAGAGTTCAATCTTTGTCTCATCAGACCAGAGAATTTTGTTTCTCATGGTCTGAGAGTCCTTCAGGTGCCTTTTGGCAAACTCCAGGCGGGCTGCCATGTGCCTTTTACTAAGGAGTGGCTTCTGTCTGGCCACTCTACCATACAGGCCTGATTGGTGGATTGCTGCAGAGATAGGGGAACCTTCTAGAAGGACAACCATCTCCACAGAGAACGCTGGAGCCCTGACAGAGTGATCATCGGGTTCTTGGTCACCTCCCTGACTAAGGCCCTTCTCCCCCGATTGCTCAGTTTAGATGGGCGGCCAGCTCTAGGCAGAGTCCTGGTGGTTTCGAACTTCATCCATTTACGGATGATGGAGGCCACTGTGCTCATTGGGACCTTCAAAGCAGCAGGAATTTTTCTGTACCCTTCCCCAGATTTGTGCCTCGAGACAATCCTGTCTCGGAGGTCTACAGACAATTCCTTTGACTTCATGCTTGGTTTGTGCTCCGACATGCACTGTCAACTGTGGGACCTTATATAGACAGGTGTGTGCCTTTCCAAATCATGTCCAATCAACTGAATTTACCACAGGTGGACTCCAATTAAGCTGTAGAAACATCTCAAGGTTGATCAGTGGAAACAGGATGCACCTGAGCTCAATTTTGAGCTTCATGGCAAAGGCTGTGAATACTTATGTACATGTGATTTCTTAGTTTTTTATTTTTAATAAATTAGCAAAAATCTCAAAAAAACTTTTTTCACATTGTCATTATGGGTTATTGTGTGTAGAATTTGGAGGAATTTAATCAACTTTGGAATAAGGCTGTAACATAACAATATGTGGAAAAAGTGAAGCACTGTGAATACTTTCCGGATGCACTGTATATCTCTATTGTATTTAAACATGAATATGTGTGCATGTACTTATGGACCCTTATGTTCTGTGTTCATTTTTTAACTCTGCTTTCGATGCCATATATAGCAGGTTGAATAGATATCAGTTGTACGATAACAGTATATATATAACTATTCACAAGAAAATGTCCAGAATATGCACCCAAATATGGAGTCTCACCAGGAGATGGCGCTGGTGTTGGCACACTCGTTTTCTTCTCTCGCTCTGTCTCTTTTTCTCGCTCTCCCTCTCGAATCTTTTTCCTGCTGAACATCGCTGCTGTTGTAGAATCTTCCACACAAAGCTACAGATGCTTCCTCACTTCTAATCCATGAAATAAAATGAAAAAAACACATTTCACCTCATTCCTCCCAAACAATTGTCAGCCTGCATCACAGGCACAGCTGAGTCATGACACGACCACCTTTCTAGGTCAGAGTTTTGCACTCATCAAACTACCAACATCAAGAAAACTTTTTAAGACATTTGAAGGTTCTTACAGTTCAGAGGTTCTGATGCTTGCTTCTATAGAAACGTTTATCTTTTGACCTTTAATTTTAAGTCTCTGAAATTGTACCTATTCCAAAACACATACCAACTTGCTCCAGAGCAACTGAAATCCTCTGAACAAATTGAGCATTACATTACATTACATTACAAGGCATTTAGCAGACGCTCTTATCCAGAGCGACATACAACGAAGTGCAGATCAAACAGCAGACAGTATTATTCAGCTTGCATTTCCTCGTTATGAATTTGGATATAATGAGATTATGATTATTAATATTGATATACAGATTGTGGAAGAGGAACTACACTCACGTATCATTCTGCCCAAGCAGTGCAATATCTTTTATTGAAGTCAATTTATTTAAATTTTTTTACTGTTGCTGTTATTGGCACACACAGTTTTTAGCCACAACTCAGGGGTTCATGAAGTGGCAAAAACACAGGAAGGGGTCACATCGTACACTTTCGTTTTCATCAGAGAGGAGCCTTTTTCTGCAGCCACCAGCGCCATTGTGAAATGCTCACGCCCATGTTTCATTCAAAGTGAACAAGTCTATATTCCAGTATTAACACAGTCAACATGAATAACCATAATCCCCTCTTGGTTTATCCTACTTGTGACATTTGACAAATGACGTGGCTGGCCTGCTGACTCTTAATTGAGAGCGAGGACGTTTTTTGTTTTGTTTTTTAGCGCCATTTACTTCTGCATTTAAGGAGGCCGCAGGGAGGTGATGCACGCGACGCGAATGTGACGCCTCCAAACTCACCCAGGCCTGCTGCTGCGGAGAGACGCAGTCCCACCCTCCCCCCAATCTGGCTCCTTCCGCTGCTTCTCAGTGGATGACAGGTGGACGGGACGGCTCGGCTGCGACAAAAGGGGTCACATCTCCGCGCTCCCCCCGGTCTCCCCGCAACGCAACTTTTCTCTCTTCTCTCTTCTCCCCGCCCGGCGTCTCTTTCCACCGCAGGCTGATGAACGCGGGCGGGGCTCTGACGGAGCGGTTCCGCGTCGCGCCGCGAACACGAGGAGGAACCAGGGCGGCGCGGCGCGGCCCGGTCACGTGACACGCCTGTGGTTTCTCTGACATTTCCTCACGGTAACGCGAGGAAGTTACGCAGTGCGTTGCTGCAACAGAGAGCGAGAGAGAGGGGGGGGGGGGGAAGAGAGAGAGAGAGAGAGAGGGGGGGGGGGGGGGGGCTGTCAGGCAGGAAATTGAAAATTGCATTTTGGTCGATGTTGTAGAATATTCTGTTTCAGCTTCAAAAAGCTTCCCTGTTTCAACGGAAAATATCAACAGACTCTGCATTGGACTCTGCATTGGACTGCAAATCAGAACAGTCATGTGGCTGTTCCCGGCCTTTTGGATCAACATCATTCTCTGCATTACGTCGCGTTCTCTCCCTCTGGAAAATGCTTGTTTTTTGATAAGGGATTTTTAATTTGTTTCCTCATCAGGGCTCCGTAGATTACAGTCGTGCAGTACAATGTGTTGGCGCTATAATGGGCGTGGCAGGGCTTTATCTGCCCCCCTCCAAATTCTAGTGAACCCACATTGTCTCTACTGGCTTCCTGTCTAAAACAGAGGAATCATGCACTTACGGTAATGCCTATTCATACAATCCAACATGCCACAAACTGACATTGACACTCCAGACGATACACACTGTATCTGCCCAAATTATATGTATTTATAGAGTAGTGTGTGCAAACTCTCCCTTACTGACAATTGACTGTGTGTATGCGTGTGCCTGTGTGTGTGTTTGTGTGTGCGTGCGAGTGTATCTGTGTATATCTGCGTGTGTGTGTGTGTGTGTGTGTGTGTGTGTATGTGCGTGTGTGAGTGTGTGTGTTCATTGCGGCCAAAGGGCGGCCTGTAGCGTAGTGGTTAAGGTACATGACTGGGACCCGCAAGGCCGGTGGTTGTAATCCTCGGTGTAGCCACAATAAGGTCCACGCAGCCGTTGGGCCCTTGAGCAAGGCCCTTAACCCTGCATTGCCTCCTGCTTAATCTCATCAACTGTATGTCGCTCTGGATGAGAGCATCTGCCAAATGCCATTAATGTAATGTTAATGTACATTTTACATTTTACATTTTAGTCATTTGGCAGACGCTTTTAATCCAAAGCGACTTACAAGTGCCTAGGTTCTACCATAAGATAAGGTAATTGCATCACCACAAGTGGACACATGGTGATGTAATTGTGAGATTTGAGAGAGGTTGAGATTGTGTGGCACTGCATCCTTTTCTCCCGCTGGGGCTGGCAGTCTGCCTGACTGTAAAATATCTGTGTTTCACCTCAGACTGGGCCGCCAGGGTTCAATACATACTATACCCGCTGAGACTTGGCCCCTGTCATTGTATGTGACCATTCTGGTCATCTCACATCTCTCTCTCTCTCTCTCTCTCTCTCTTTCTCACTCCCCCCCCTCTATCTCTCTCTCACACTCACTTTTTCTCTGTCACGGTCACTCCCTCTATCTCTCTCTCACAGTCTCTCCCTCTCTCTCTCTCTCCCTCTCTCTCAGGGTGTCTCTCTCTCTCTCTCACTCTCACAGTCTCTCCCTCTCTCTCTCTCACTCTCTCTCAGCGTCACTCTCTCGCTCGCTCTCTCTCTCTCTCACTGCCACTCCACTGTTTTTTTAGCTCTTAAAATCCCCCCCCCCAAAAAAAAATGTATAAAGACATCATTTTTATTTTGCTTTAGTTACACCCATCAAGACACCCCCCACCACATCCGAAAAAATAAAAACGTAATCTTATTGAGGGGAAACCAACAGAAAGTAAGATGATGTCTTCGTCTGAGTGGATGTTCTGGGGCATTTATGGATCCCGGAGGCCTCGTATAGTTCAGTTTGGACAAAGGCCCTTGGACATGGCATTCTGTATGCCAGTTAGCGCTCAGCTCAAAGAACCCAATGTTTTCATGAGCATTTGCCATTAGCTCACTGTGACTCACCCTTTCCCCACCAAGAAAGCAGGTTTGTCAAAAAAAAAATAATAAAAATAAGAGCATTTTAACACCTGGCTGCATTTCAGTGATTTTTGCGGTGCTGGAGATGACAGGTATCAATGCAAACTTGAGAAATTCTAGACCCGTTTGAAAATTGTATTTATTTAAAAATCTTATTTTTACAGATTTGGTGTCATTTTGAACAGTCAATCTGTAAATAGATTAATTAAGCCTATTGCAACAATTTGCAGTGTCCAGTGTCTGCAAAGAGAAGAATAGAATGCATGTAGTGTATTCTAAAGCACCATATTGGCTCAGGAGCCACCGTAGCATAATAGTTTCCTAACATGGTTTACCTCCATATTAGTCTAAAGACGTGTGGGTTCCCGGGACCACTTGCAAAAGGGTCAATCTCAATGTGACAATCATCGTTAGAGAAGTGAGCTTTCGGCTCCAAGGGTGTTGAATTGGTTCTGGTAGGTTGCTGCTGTTATAGCCCTGAGCTTACCTGAAGGTATTTCACCTGAATTGCTTCCGTAAAAAAATATCCAGCTCTAGAAATGTGCTCTGAGTAAGTTTCTGAAATCTAATTCGACAGGTGCGCTGCTGTGTTCTGGAAGCTTTTGAAGTTTAAATAGTCCATTGATCTCATTCAGACTATATCTCAGACTATAGTAATTCAGAGTAATTAGTATTGCTAACCTTTTATACAATCAATGTGTACAGCGGTTACTGAAGCAATTTATTGTAGGTTAAGTACCTTGTTCAAAAGTTTAACAGCAATGGCCGACCCGGGAATTGAATTGGAGTTGTGAGGCCAGCTCCCTAAGCATTATTTATTTTACAGTATAATTCATACCAACTGTATTCCTCTTAATTCTGTTTTAAATTGGCTTATTTCTGGCTGAGTAATTTTAGCAAGATATAAGGCAACACTTCTTATGCAATTGTCGAATGCATAAAAAGGTGTGGCAGTCCAGCGAATCCACTCTGTCTGTAACACTATTTTTACACTCAGTCTGTTACACTGTTTTTACACTCTGTCTGTTACACTGTGCAGATCTAATGAACTCTACATTGTGAGTATGTCACAAGCAAAACAACTTTTGAATGCAAACGCTTCACAATTTCATGCCATGAATTAAATAACCATAACCCTAACCCTGAGTTACCATGAACTGTCAACTGATACTGTTGATACTGGTTGCAAATAAAGAGAAGAATTTATACAATCAGGTGTAAGGAAATTATCAGTTCAAAAAATATCTAGCACTCTCTGCAAAAGCCATTGAATAAATTACAACAAATACCTCAGTTTAGCTTTCCATTTAATATAATTTTAATGCAACTTGTAGGCACGCGTGACAGATGTGCAACACTACAGACATTGTGTTAGCTGCATAGTGACCCCCTTCTTCATCAAAACTGAGGACTGGGCTTCACTGCAGCTGTCTGTTTGGAGAGGTGGCAGATTCCTTACCCAGTTCATAATGTATCCAGCCGCCTGCCCCACCCCGCACGCACCCCCCCACCCCCCCCCCCCCAAACCACCAGGCCGGCAGCACCAGTGAAGAGCTCTCCCGTGGAAGCCCACGCCCCTCCTCCAGTGGGCCCTTCGCCCTTCCCCCCTGCAATATAAGTGTTCCCCTCCAACGATCGGGACCAGAGCTTCTGCACCCCAGCCCGTCACAGTCCCACGGAGGTCCGGTCACAGGAGCACAGCTTTCTTCAGCCCAGGTAGGACCGGGAGGGGACACAGCCGTTCTGTCTGCAGCCGTAGCGCCTATCGCCGTTCATCGCCGAGTCCGGGTGAGCGCTGGGCTCATGCATTCTGCCGCTTCATTTTCCTCTGCTTAACTGACACAACCGCACTTCCACTGCGCAACCCCAGCCCCACCCTCACACCCACCACACCCCCTCCGATTCCCCATTCCCCACCGTTATTCCGGACGGAATGTAGAAACTTTACGAGCGTGTCCGGGGGAGAGAGAAAAAAAAAAAAAGCTCTTTTAATGAGTTCCAGAGGAGCGATGCAGGGCTGCTTGTAATTCTCTTGGAATGCTGATCTTACTTTGAAGAGGTTGCAGCATTTGTTCCCAGACACTTCGTTATCACGAGACTGCAACTAGGTCACATTCAGTTCTGTGTGGCTATGACTCAGTGCTAATGACAGTATTGATCATGGGCATCTTGTACAGAAGGGGTTTAGGAGAAGCCAGGGGTCACTGTGCACTTCGAATTTGTCTCCTATTCCAAAATGTGCCACAATCTCTTTAAATGTTTTGCGTAAAAAAAGCAGAGTAAACATGTTCGCTTCAGAATTGATCGACCCCGATTGTTTTTAACTAAGTGCCTGTTTATGTATTCTGCATTTTGTTTTGTTACGTCTGGAAATGCAAACACAATTTCACACATTCCATGACCACCAAACTTAAGACACCAAACTGTGGAGAATAAAAGTAATGCCTGAATGTGCTTCACACAGTGCATGAAAGTGTTGATTGAATTTTATCCTCAATTCAGAACTCCATGCTAATTGTCGTCACTACGTGCTCTTCTGGATGAAGCGTGAGTTCATTAGGAAAACAGTTGAGCATGTGTGGCCACCTTTAGGAAAAGCAGTATTTTAAGGGCTTATTTATACAGTCAGTGAATTCAAATTTTTAAAATGTCATTGTTCCGTACTTCATGTGTGCATGTATGAGCTACACTTACATTCATATAGTATGACTGGTGAGGGGCGTATTGATTGCTTGTTGAATATCCATGAAATTGCTACTTTTATTGCTTAACAGTCAACCATATCTGAACAGATATATCAAATTCTCTCAGGATCTGTTTACTTTGCAGGATATTGTATGGAAGAAAGATTCTGAACTTTTCCCAAGGGTACAATTGTTCTCCCCTGCCTAGTCGGAATCAATCTTACAAAGTTCTTGCTATTGGTCAATTGTCAGCCCCTAAATATGGTATAATGTCGCTGTATAAATAAAGCATGCATGCAGCAACAGCGCAGAGTAAAAATTCAGCTAATTTTCCCAAACCGAGGAAGGTGTTTTAATGTGGCTAACCCATCATTGGTCCACAGAATTATAGGACCCCACCCCCTTAGAACAGCCAGTAAAAGGCAATAGCATTTCCCCCCTGTGTAATCAGTGCCAAAAATACTGCAGTAAATGTCCGTATGGTGGGTGTGGTTTGTGGCAAACAGAGCCTTCACTGTGCAGTTTATGATAGTCACCACACACACAACTTTCCATTTTAAGTCAATACTCTGATGCTGTAATTGGAAACACCAATTATGTAACTATTATGTAAATGGGTCGGGCAGATCATGGCATGAGCTCAACTATACCACACTTAAATTCAGTTTATGAAACAAATTATTGTGTGTCAAAAATGACTCCACATTGGTGTTATATAATGTTGATTTGAAACATAGAAGGACTTCTTTGTAAAACAGATTTGAAATATACGCCGCCAGCAACTCAAACGAGACGTTTTAGAACATTTTTATTCTAGGCAGATTATATCATACACTAGTAATTCACTAATCATACAGAAATAACCCCCCAAAAAAAGAAACATTCCCACTGACAACAGGTTCTGTTCTGATGCAACAAATATTAATGCCTTGTAGCCAATCATTCAATAAGGATACATGTAAATTAGTCACGATCACATACAGTGGGGTACAGAAATTGGCACCCCTAGTTTAAATGTCTGCTACAATTTAAACAAATTAATTAGTATGTGATTGAAAGCAAACCTGAACTCTAATTGGTACAGAGTTAAACATGAGATGTCTCTTCAAATGTTAAAGCAAGATTGTTTTTATTTTCATTTTCAAAAGGAAATGGGCCCTGTGCAAAAGTTTGGGAGCCCTTTTGGTTTATTTGTTGTTACTTTTTAAAAAGATAATTACTAAGGCCCAGACCCAGGTGATTTACTTGTTAGGGCTTCAGTGAGTCAGGTGATTATAATTCCAGGGCATTCTGAAGTAACTCCAATGAGCCAAGTGTCTAACTGCAGGGTTAGAATGGTTCATTTCCACCCAGAAGGAGAAGGCTAAAAAAACTCCCTCAATGTTTCAAACTACCTATTTCCACTGTCACATTATTAGAAGATGGAAGATAAATGGAGCAGGTGAAGTCAAAGCAAGGTCCGGAAGATGAAGAAAGATTTCATAGAATGGTCTGAGACCTGGTGAGAAATGTTAAGAAGAAACCACACAAGCTGCAAAAAAAAGAGTCGCAAACACAGGTCTAGATGTTCTTAGGACAGCAATTCAACATATTTTAAACAACAAAGGTCTACATGGCAGAGTTGCCAGACAGAACAACCTTAACACAAAATGAAGTGTTTGAAGTATACAAAAGAACACACTGAGAAGCCTGAAGCCTTTTGGAACTGACGAAAACCAAAATTGAACTTTTTTGGCCACCACCAAAGAAGGTATGTTTGGAGAAAAAAGGGTGAAGCCTTTGTAGAGGAGAATACCTTGCCAACTGAAAAGAGATGAAGGTTTTGGAATGGCCACCACAGACAGCAGACTTTAATATTTTTGAAGATTGTTGGTGAGATCTCAAACATGCTGTACATGCAAGGTGGCAGAAGAATATTTCTGAGAGAGAGGTGTTCCGCCAGGAAGAATGGGGGAAGTGAGAACTGAAAGCCTCTTGGCTGGTTACAGGAAGCGTTTACAAGCCCAAGGAGTTCTAAGTGACACAGGGCTTTCTTTCTTTCTTTTTTTTAAACTTTAAAGAATTAAAATAAAAAATAATCTTGCTTTAAAATGTGAAGAAATGTGTCATGTTCACACTTATCACTTAGATATTAATTGTAAAAGGCTTTTTGACCAGGGGTGCCCACATTTTCGCACTACTGTATCTAAGGGTATTAAGTTGCAGTCACCAACAGCACCAACACAATTTTAGCTGGAATTAATTTCTGAATGGTGGGGCTCACAGTCATGGTTCCAGCCTCCTGCATCTGCAGATCATTTCCCTCCCCCTGCCTTCTTCTAATTAATTTGTTTATTTTCATTACTGGGAAGGTCGCCCACATCTGCGCCTCTTGTAGAGATGTCTTTCCGATAAAACGTGCGTGTATTTCCACTTTTTTGTTCTTTTCAAAATATATATATATTTTTTTGTTTCTTCTTTTTTGTTTTCAATGAATTAATATGAATTAATACATAATAAGCATGCCAGTACCTCCTTTAGTAAGGTACAGGAAAAGGTTCATTTAATTTTTTTATTTTATTCCTTCTTTTAATTATCGTTGAAAATTAAGAATCCCGTAGCACGCAATATCCGCATCTCCTGTCTTCTGCTTGGGTTTAAGGTGAGAGAGAAAATAGCAGCCGGCCAGAACCATGTCCCAGCCAGAGTCCGCAGTTCCCAAAAAGAAGGTGTTGTTTCGGGGGCGCAGCAACGCCGCGGTGGCTAACTCCAACGCCGAGGGGGAGGACTCTCCTGAGTTTGAGCCGTTTGGGCCGATGCCCCGTGGACTTCCTCCACTGGCAGGTGAGCGAGGCCCGCAGTGAGAGTGCGTTTACACGCTGTGTGTGTGTGTGTGTGTGTGTGTGTGTGTGTGTGTGTGTGTGTGTGTGTGTGTGTGTGTGTGTGTGAGTATGTGTGTGTGTGTGTGTGTGTGAGTATGTGTGTGTGTGTGTGTGTGTGTGTGTGTGAGTGTGTGTGAGTGTGTGTGTGTGTGAGTGAGTATGTGTGTGTGTGTGTGTGTGTGTGTGTGAGTGTGTGTGTGTGTGTGTGTGTGAGTATGTGTGTGTGAGTATGTGTGTGTGTGTGTGTGTGTGTGAGTATGTGTGTGTGTGTGTGTGTGTGTGTGTGAGTGTGTGTGTGTGTGTGTGAGTATGTGTGTGTGAGTATGTGTGTGTGTGTGTGTGAGTGTGTGAGTGTGTGTGTGTGTGTGTGTGTGTGTGTGTCTGTGTGTGCATGTGTGTGTGTGTGTGTGTGTGTGTGTGTGTGTGTCTGTGTGTGTGTGTGAGTGTGTGTGTGAGTGTGTGCGTACGTGTGTGTGTTTGCAGTATAAAAGACGTGTGTGCCGAGAGAGAGAAAGAGGCAACAGACGCGGGTCGCTTTCAGAATGTGGTTTTGTAATCTGCTGGTTTTTGGGAAACGAGCTAAAAATATTTTTACGTGTTGCGTTTTTGGAGAGAACCTTGTGTGTCACTGATAAGGGGTCTATGCACATAGTCACTGTGGTGAATCGTGCTTTCCTCAGATTAGTGAACATACCGTCTCTGCTAGAGTTTTTGTGTACTTGTGTGTGTGTGTGCATCTGTGTTCCTTTCCCATAAAATGACTGCAACACATGACCACTGATTGTGAAGCAACCACTCACTGCTTCATTATTATTATTTAATCAAAACACAACAGCTCTTCTTTCTCTGAAGGGCTTTTTGCTACAGCAGCAGCAGTTTTGGCTATACCCCCCGAAACACCCCTGTGCATGTGGGGAAAACCAGTGTTTTCTGGTTTTTGTGCTGAAACAGATTTTGAAGCAATGCAGGCTCGTCACCATTTGGTTTGCCTTTGAAGTCCTTGTTTTTCCACAAATGGTTTCCACAAATGACCAAGTGCTCTTTCAACGTAGGGCTTCAGCTGTCGATCAGTTAATCAAAACAAAATGTCACAGTCATACTGCTTGGCATCACATGCTACGGAGGAGACATTCTTCTCTGATCTTCTGAAATGCAAAAAGAAAAGGCCAAAGAAGTTAGATTATACCAATTTCCTTTTTTACATTTACATTTTTTACATTTCCAGCTAGGTTTTTTCTCCTTTCCTTTAGATGCTTTGTTTAGATGTTTTCATATTACTCCTGCTACCATTTCATTTCAATTTATTCATCTTTTATTAATCCTTTTTCACAGCTGATCTGACCAAGAGTTTGCAGCACACAGTATAAAGTACAAAGCAACACAGTACAATAAAAAAAAGTAACAATCATAGAACAGAATTGAACGCTCTTACAGGTTAACGGCACCTGTATCTGTCATCGCAAGAACACATGTTGAAGCTGAGCTTGTTTCTGGATGTGCCCCATCACAACAGACCATGAATATGTTTACTGGCATATTGGAACGCTGACACAGTATAAAAAGCAGCATATATAGTGTATATATATATAGTGTACGTGTGTATATAGTGTACGGCGGCCGGTGGTGTCGTGGTTAAGGTTAATTAGTGTCACGGTAAATGAGACACGCAAGGTCGTTGGTTCTAATCCCGGTGTAACCACAATAAGATCCGCACAGCCGTTGGGGCCCTTGAGCAAGGCCCTTAACCCCGCATTGCTCCAGGGGAGGATTGTCTACTCAACTGTACGTCGCTCTGGATAAGAGCGTCTGCCAAATGCCATTAATGTAATGTAATGTAATGTAATGTAATGTTGTCGAGGACCCGGCCCTAGGCCCCCCTGATGAGAGATTGACGGGGGACGGGTTAGGCAGGAATGCATTGTTAACCCCTCGCACACGCCATCAAGGTGGTAGCACGAACGCCCGTAAGAGGAAAAATATGCATTCCTGCCTAACCCATCTTCTGTCAATCTCTCATCAGGCGGGCCTAGGGCCGGGTCCTCGACAATGTCATGTAATGATGTAATATCTCACCCCATTAGTGAATTTGTGACGTGGGGGTGTGACGATCCTGCTGGCTTGCTGTTTTTCCAGAATACCTGGACATCCGGGAGGTGAACATGGTGAACGATATTAACAAGAAGGAGCATCACACCTCCCTGTTCTCCAACGCCCTGCTCATCGTGCGCAGGGCCCAGGAGTTCCAGATCCGGGTCACCTTCAACCGGGCCTACGAACCCGCCAAGGACCAGTTCCTGCTGGAGTTCGTCATCGGTGGGTCCCTCCCTTTTTTTTGTAAAGATATTTTTTAGGCCTTTTTCAGCTTTATTGGACAGTATACAGTATAGAGAGACAGGAAGAACGGGAGCGAGAGAGAGGGGAAGACATGCGACAAATGTCAGACGGTCGGATTCGAACCGCCGACGTCGCGGCTCGCAATGAGCATGCGGTCAGTGCTCCACAGGCTGCGCCACCGAGACACCCCAGGTGGGTCCCTCCCTTTAATGAAGACATCATCCACTGACCAGGTGGTCGAATCCACATCAATTGAGCAAAACAGCAAGTTAGGACATGCTATGGCACATCTGTTTGTGTGTGACTGTTCAATTAATTTTTTAAGGCCACTAGTGCTTGCCAGACAGTACAGAGTTATGACAACATTAGCATGCACTGTCACACTAAACACTTCCATACTTGATACTTCTAAAGACAAATTCTGTCACTTACTGTATGATGGACTTTGCTGACTTTTAGCTGCAGTCTGAACATGGCCTTAGATTAAAAAAAGTGCTACATATTTAGCACAGGGATACATATTTAATGTACAGGACGACTGTATAATCTATGTAGGACTGATTATGTGCGTCCTGTAGCGTAGTGGTTAAGGTAAAGGACTGGGACACCCATGGTTGGTGGTTCTAATCCTGGTGTAGCCACAATAAGATCCGCACAGTGTTGGGCCCTTGAGCAAGGCCCTTAACCCTGTATTGCTCCAGGGAAGGACTGTCTCCTACTTAGTCTCATCAACTGTACGTCGCTCTGGATAAGAGCGTCTGCCAAGTGCCAATAATGTAAATTATGTCAGCTGTAACTGAGCTCATTCAAATCTTGACCAATCAAACTGCTGTTAGCTCTCTGGGGTCTGAGGGCAACTGAAAACTGGTGAATGTGCCATGCTCTGACATTTGTGTCATTTTAATCAACTTCATGCAACGGATCGGGCCGGTCCATTGTCTCTACTGGTCATTTTTGCGTTCCAGCCGTGCCAATATCCACGATATACGCACGGCTAAATGGAATGTTCACACATCTTTTAAAACTACTCCGCGAAACTCAAGTACTAATGAGTAAAGTTTAAGAAATCGCAGTGGTCGTATTCATCTAATTTAAAACGTTTTAAAACTATTAATATTGTGTGTCAATAGGTGAATTTCGAAGTCAAGATTTCTAAGGCTTCAATCAATATGTTCGGTGCATCTGTACGGTCAAATCTCACAAAGTGAATCATCCGAATAGAAAGGAAAGTTGATCTGATCTTGCTGACTCCAGTGGGTTAACCAGTCGCTCTGATGCATATCTGCTATTAACCAATCGCACTGATGCATATCTGCTATTAACCAATCGCACTGATGCATATCTGCTTCCCGTACCAGGATCCAGCCCGCAGATGAGCAAGGGCACCTACATCCCCGTGTTCCCCGACCCCGAGAAGACCAGGGCCTGGAGGGGCCGGGTCCTGGACTCCATGGACAACATGGTCACCGTGGGGATCACCCCGGCCCCAGACTGCATTGTGGGAAGGTTCCGCACCTACGTGGCGGTCATCACCCCGTTTGGAATCCGCAGGACCCGGAGAGATTCTAAGCGAGACGTCTACGTCCTGTTCAACCCATGGGCGTCAGGTCATTGTCATGCGCTAACGATGACCTCGAGAGTCATCCACAAACGATCTGCTTAGCCCCACCGTGTGCCTAAATGGTCTGCGTCTGTAAGTTCTGTCAAAAATGGCCGGCATTGTAAAAAGCTGCCGTCCGTGGTGTGGGATAACGGTGTTGTATAACGCAGTGCGGTGCTCAGGGGATCGGCCCCATAACTCAAGAGGTGGAAGGTTCAGATTCCACTGCCACTGTACCCTTGAGCAACGAGTCCAATGGGTCCACAGGCTAGCAACGTATACTGTAGATTACATTCCGCCTCATCTGTCGCCTCACCTGGCCGGTCCTCGTTCCCTTCAGATGACGCTGTGTTCCTGAAGGAAGAGGAAGAGAGAGGAGAGTACGTCCTGGAAGAGTCAGGAATCCTTTACCACGGGGAGGCCAGCGACATTTCTGCAAGGCCCTGGAATTTTGGACAGGTGATTGACACTGCCCTGAAATCCCCCTGTAGCTATGATTCAACACGGAGTCCCCAGTGAGTGCACACGACCCAAATTAAAAACTTGTTTCTGTGATACAAAATCATCCAACAACTACATAACTGGTTTGTGTGGACCAGATACTCACATTTTGCTTATTAATTGTACTTGCCTATAATTCGTTTTAAGGGTCCAGGAACTGTAAGCTAGACCTGGAGCTTTGGAAGAAAGAGGCACATTTTCCCCATTACAGCACTGCCACTGTTGATGTCAGAAAATATTCGTTTGACTGTTTGGTGCCATGCCAACATCGGGCTTTGAAAGATACATTAGTGACATGTCTGCACCATGCAATGAGCTGCACCAACCAGAACTGTGAATTCCAAATCCTGGTTACTCTGCACATAGAAATTCTCAACTTTGACTGGTGTGTACACTGCCCAACTGTGTATGGTCAATTATATTCAATGTGTCTGATATCAGTCTTGGAGAGTCAGGAAATGTAACATGAGTTCCCTCATATTCTTTCTGACGTAGTTTGAGTACGGAGTTCTCGATGCCTGTCTGTATGTCATGGACCGAGCTCAGATGCCCATCGTTAACCGCGGAGATCCCATCAAAGTCGCCCGCAAGGCTTCCGCTGCGGTAAGCTCAATCACAAACCAATACTGTAGACATATGATGAGCTCCACCTAATCATAGCCGAAACCCATATTACTTTTCTGGAGACTAATCACCACTTACAGTCCATGCACCTCTCTGGTGGCAAGACGGAGTCGGTAATACGTCTGCACCTGTCTCATGTCCTGTCTCGTTTCTGCGCGTGTTTCTGCGGTTTTCCCTGCGGAGCCAGGTTAACTCACGGGACGACGACGGGGTGCTGGTGGGGAACTGGAGCGGGGACTACAGTTTCGGCGTCGCGCCCACGTCCTGGACCAGCAGCGTGGAGATCCTGGTCACCTACGCCTCCAGCCGGCAGCCTGTGAACTACGGGCAGTGCTGGGTCTACGCCGCGGTCTTCAACACGTGTGAGGAGAAGCGCACGCGGTCCGCTCACCCGCTCTTTACCGAAAGCCAATGACTCGCTTCGCCCACGAGGCATTCTAACCCCCTTTATGGCCCACAAATATCCCATTACCCATTTACCAAAAACCAGCGCAAAAAGTACAGATGTGCTTTATTATGTATGACAGCTCCATCCACCATGGAGGAAGGAAGCTCCAGATTCAGAAATTAACATATTCCTTTATTTGAACAAAGGCAAAAAAAAAAAAAAATCTTATTTAGCATCTTTGTCAGTGCAGACGATGAGTACGTTTCTCCAAGCTAGGAGCTCCAAGCCTATTTAACAGGTTGGGTTAAATTGTGTTGTGATATCTTGATCTAACAGTGTCCTGCCCTCTGTCTCAGTCTTACGGTGTTTAGGGATCCCAGCCAGGGTGGTCACCAACTTCTACTCCGCCCATGACAACGATGGCAACTTAAAGACTGACATCATCCTTGACGAGGCTGGAAAGGTGGACAGAGGTCGCACCAAGGATTCCATTTGGTAAAACGTCCGTCGTGTGACACGCTGTCGTGATCGAAATCGAAATTACTTACGACCGTGGGTTCTTGCCAACGCAACTGAGAAAACGACTGCTAGTGACACACGTGATGAGTTAATTGAAATGTAATCAATTAGTGTGCGGTTTGGTACCGCAAACATCTTCGTCGGTATTTTATTTATATTATTTCGTGCCTATTTATAGCGAGAACAGCTTCACTATAAGAGCTTCCATCCACAGTGTCCGTGACTTTAAGGCTTGCTGAAGCGGAATTCTTCGTGTTCATCTGGGACAGGGAACGCACTGTGGTATGCCAGGGTCAAGGATGACAAACACGGCTTTCAGAGGAAATACGTCTTTCCGTCTGTTCCTGATTAGCATCTGGAAAAGGAGGGTGGGGGGGGGGGGTGGTTGCTTCTTGCTATTCAATGAAAATGACTTCAGTCATCTGGTCCAAGACCCCAAGAGAATGAGTCCTAGAGGACACTCTGCAAGAGGGTAGCTCTCATAAATTAGGGTCTCTGGAGTGCTTGTGTTACATAAATGTGCAGTTTTGTACTTGGGCGTACAGTTTAACGCCTCTGCTCAAAACTGCTTCTGCACCCCTCTAAAGATTGATTAGAGTTAGCTTTCTCGTCATCCGATTGGCACAAAGGGGACGAGACATTACATTTATGGCATTTGGCAGATGCTCTCATCCAGAGCAGCGTACAGTCTGAAAGCCTTGCACATTTACAGTACTGATCTGGGATCAGTTTTGCTCCTTAGCCCTTATCGGAGAAGGTCAGGAAATGGACAGAGGAACCTGATCCTAGATCAGTGCTGCTGCTCTCAGAGGAATATTGGCCCTGGCTCTGACTGAGCTGCCTGCCTGGAATAACATTTCCAAAACTGCAATTAGAGAAAGCACTTTTGAAGTCTAATGGCTGCCGTATTTTCAACCTGGCCTCGTGTCTTCCGGTCGATGGATTAACACGTAACCATAGTGACGTGAAGGGGCAAAGCATGCGAGTTGCTGCTATGGAGGGCAAAGCGAAATCGATCGGTTCATAGCGACGTCACGGTCCGCCGTCGACGAGGTGCAGTGGCTCTACCCGCGTGGCTAATGTGCTTCAGTCGCATCTGCCTTCTGTCGCAATGGTGCCTTCTGTCGCAATGGTGCCTTCTGTCGCATCTGCCTTCTGTCGCATCTGCCTTCTGTCGCAATGGTGCCTTCTGTCGCATCTGCCTTCTGTCGCAATGGTGCCTTCTGTCGCATCTGCCTTCTGTCGCAATGGTGCCTTCTGTCGCATCTGCCTTCTGTCGCAATGGTGCCTTCTGTCGCATCTGCCTTCTGTCGCATCTGCCTTCTGTCGCAATGGTGCCTTCTGTCGCATCTGCCTTCTGTCGCATCTGCCTTCTGTCGCAATGGTGCCTTCCGCTGTGATGTCAGCACGCTGTCTCGAGCTGAGGCATGGGTGTGGTTTTCTCTTCAGGAACTATCATTGCTGGAACGAATGCTACATGACAAGGCCTGATCTTCCCCAAGGCTTCGGGGGTTGGCAGGTAGTGGACGCAACCCCACAGGAGACCAGCGATGGTGAGAGTCAGCCACCCAACTCAAGATTATTATTTATTCGTGGTAGTACTAGTAGTATCAGTAACCGACTCGTGACTTGTATCATTCGTGCATTATGATTAGTAGTAGTTGTATCAGGTTTGTTGCTCCTGAAACACTGTGGTACCATAACCCCTCTGTGAAATGACTTGTTTCTCTTTAATCGGATTTCCTCAGGACTGTACCGATGTGGTCCTGCATCTGTGCAAGCCATCAAACATGGACAGATCTGCTTCCCCTTCGACGCGCCTTTCATATATGCCGAGGTAGAGAGCTTCAGCCCTTCTGCAGCTCCGTAGTTCAGAAGGGCAGAAGGGTAACCATCTGCATCAGGGATAGGCGACTCCAGCCCTGGAGGGCTGGTGTGTACGCAGGATTTGACGACACAGTTACCATTGCTCAATCAGCTAATTAACCATACGTACCATGACCGATTAATTTGTAAAATTAGACCACAATAAAATGCTATGAATGACATGAATATTTCTTGGCTACAGTTCATATCGTGGAATCTGCCTGAAAATGACAAATCGTGTAAATGATTGGGATAATTTGATAATTAAGAGCAGAAGCTGGTCTGAAATCCAGAAACAGATATGGCCCGCCTTGCCCAGCCCTGATCTATGTGAAGCAACCCTTTCAAGCTTGAATCCAATTGAAAATGTTTTCGTAAGAAAAACATTGTTTTCTTCTTTCATTTAATGGTTATTGGTACGTGTTTGTTTTGCGGCCCGTGTCTGTCCTCCCCAGGTGAACAGCGATGTCGTTTTTTACAAGAGGGACCAGAGCGGGAACGTGGTGCCCGTCAAAGTGAACAGCACCCACGTGGGACGCAAGGTGCTGACCAAAGCGATCGGTCGAGACCAGTATGATGACATCACGAGCCAGTACAAATTCGCCGAAGGTGGGGTAACAAGACCTACATCTCAATGTAACCCATCCATCCATCCATTATCTGAACCCGCTTATCCTGAACAGGGTCGCAGGGGGGCTGGAGCCTATCCCAGCATACATTGGGCGAAAGGCAGGAATACACCCTGGACAGGCCGCCAGTCCATCGCAGGGCACACACACCATTCACTCACACATACCTATGGGCAATTTAGACTCTCCAATCAGCCTAACCTGCATGTCTTTGGACTGTGGGAGGAAACCGGAGTACCCGGAGGAAACCCACGCAGACACGGGGAGAACATGCAAACTCCGCACAGAGAGGCCCCGGCCGACGGGGATTGGAACCCAGGCCCTCCTTGCTGTGAGGCGGCAGTGCTACCCACTGCACCATCCGTGCCGCCTCAATGTAACCCAGTATATCTCATTTCAGTTCGATAAATAATTTCATATTATAAAAGATAAATATTTTACAGGCGGTTAAATATTGATGACACACTCTGACTCGATATTTGGCGCAAGTAAAACTTGCATTCACAGGGCAGCTTGTAGCAGGAACTGATTGGTAGCATGTATCGATGCTGAATATCTGTTTATAATTTTCAAGAAAATAATGTCATTCAGAGAAGCCAGATCATTACATTTTTTACATTACATTACATTACATGGCGTTTAGCAGACGCTCTTATGCAGAGCGACGTACAACGAAGTGCAAATCAAACACAAGTATTTTCAACCCTGAAATTGAAAATATGCAAATAGTAAAGCAGTCAAGGTCTCAACTTCTTCACTGATGACTGACCAGAAAAACGTCATATAATATAATATAATAAAAGGTCATATAATACGACTCCTCAGAGTCACACTCGGGTAAATCCGATCGGACAAGCTCCAACATTCGTAAACCTGATAGGTCAGAATCGCAGGCAGGCGTGAACGGCTCAGCAGCGGTGAACGTGATTGGTGTGACACCCGCGCAGGCACGGAGGAGGAGCGCACCGTGCTGCAGAAGGCGGAGGAGTACGGGATGGGACGGACGAAGGTGAACTACCCCGAGACGGACGTGCAGGTGGAGATCCTGGCGCAGGAGGTGAGCGTCGGGGACAACTTCAAACTGGCCCTGGAGTTCAAGAACCTCAGCGGGGAGCAACGCACCGTCAACGCCTTCGTCAACGGCTACGTGGTCTACTACACCGGCGTCACCAGCGACGAGGTCAAGTCCAAGACCCTGACGGTCACCTTGGACCCATGGCAGAGTGAGTTTGGACCTCTTTTTTTACGTTACATTACACAACATAACCTGTCATTGGGCTGACGCTTTTATCCAAAGCGAGTTACAGTTCATTAAGACTAAGCAGGAGGCAACCCTCCCCTGGAGCAATGCAGGGTTTAAGGGCCTTGCTCAAGGGCCCAACGGCTGTGCGGATCTCATTGTGGCTACACCGGGGATCGAACCGCCGACCTTGCGTGTCCCAGTCATGTACTTCAACCGCTACGCTACAGGCTGCCCTCATTAATAAGAGAGTGTTGCTATTATTGGTATTGTTGTTGTTGTTACCGTTATGTGTCCCCTCTGTGTTCCAGCCGAGCGGGTGTCAGTGGACGTGCAGGCCGACGACTACATGAGCAGGCTGGTGGAGCAGTGCAACCTCCACTTCATCGTCACCGGCCGCGTGGAGCAAGACAGCCAGATCGTCTCCGCCATGCGGGTCATCACCCTGCACGTTCCCGAGCTCGTCGTCAAGGTCCAAAAACCACGCCAGAAAGCCAAATGCAAAAAAAAAGGCCAAGTCAGAATTTTGTAGTTACGGACTTACGGAAAACGTAGTGAAGAGTTTTTCCACGGTGCGGCTTGGTTTATTGTTTTAGGGGAGGTTGAGCGTCAGCACAAGTCAGCTGACCTGAGTTCCTCTATTCCCTCGCAGGTGATCGGTGAGCCGCGGGTGAGCGAATTGACCCTGGTGTCCGTGGAGTTCACCAACCCGTTTCAGTTCAGCCTGGACAACGTGTACCTCCGCATGGACGGCCCAGGACTCATGTCTCCCAAAATCAAGCATTTCAGGTGAACAGCAGGGGCATGCAGGTCATAATCACACAAGGGTGTCGTTACGCCTCCATGTTAGGTCACTAGCGGGACAGCGATCAAAATGGTAGAGGCTTTATTAAAGGCATGACTAGAAATGGGGGGAAAAAACAGATGTGCAAACAGTTTTAGATGAGGTAGAACACTCAGAAAACGCTCTAGCCAAATGGTCCGATAAATAATAACTTTAGCACTTAGCATGGTCTACTGTCACACTTAGCATGGTCTACTGCAGCACTTAGCATGGTCTACTGCAGCACTTAGCATGGTCTACTGTCACACTTAGCATGGTCTACTGTCACACTTAGCATGGCCTACTGCAGCACTTAGCATGGTCTACTGCAGCACTTAGCATGGTCTACTGTAGCACTTAGCATGGTCTACTG
Organism: Conger conger; assembly: GCF_963514075.1. Lineage (NCBI taxonomy): Eukaryota > Metazoa > Chordata > Actinopteri > Anguilliformes > Congridae > Conger > Conger conger. The sequence goes on along the minus strand of NC_083767.1, from coordinate 60,095,910 downwards.
TCACACTTAGCATGTTCTACTGTAGCACTTAGCATGGTCTACTGTCGCACTTAGCATGGTCTACTGCAGCACTTAGCATGGTCTACTGTCGCACTTAGCATGGTCTACTGCAGCACTTAGCATGTTCTACTGTAGCACTTAGTATGGTCTACTGTAGCACTTAGCATGGTCTACTGTAGCACTTAGCATGGTCTACTGCAGCACTTAGCATGGTCTACTGTAGCACTTAGCATGGTCTACTGCAGCACTTAGCATGGTCTACTGCAGCACTTAGCATAGTCTACTGTCACACTTAGCATGGTCTACTGTCACACTTAGCATGGAATGCAGCATGGCTTTCCTTGCAATTTGGTCCCGTGCGCTGAAGACCACGTTGGTCAAAATGTGTTGCTGGAGACCACCGGTGCTGCTGGCCTAATTGTTTTACAACATAATACCAGCCAGGAATGAACATAGAAGATGGGGCCAGTCAGATACACACAAAGCACAAGCCCCATCTCGGAACCATTTCGATGTCTTCATCCTGGTATATGTACATGCACCAGGAGCAATGCCAAAGTGACATTTATGGGGGTTTTTTTGGGGGGTTTTTTTTCCTTAGTTTATGCAATGAAAATGCAGAGCATGATTTGTCATGATTGGCAATGTGAACAGGGGACCTGCAACTATGAAGCAATTGATTGCTAAGCATATATAAGCACATTTGATATGCTAAAATATATATTTCAGAAATATTTCTATTTTATATTCTATTGTTTGTATTTTGTGAGGAATAACATATTCAGCGATAGAACACTTTTCAGCAAAAAAAATTATCTGAAAAGTGTCTGGGAGTGTCTGGGATGACCTGGAGAGGCAGAAGCAGTGGTACAAAAGTCAGCTGAGGAACTGCAGCTAGTTCATTCCGATGTGTTTGGAACAACTTCCCAGCAGATTTCCTTATAAAACTGCAGTGCACCTATTCTTTGAGTACATTTGCCTTAAAAGGGGGTGGTGCCTTTTGAAATACGTTTGGGCCCATATTTTGTACATTTGCATCATAATGTCTTCACTTGAACGGAATAGAGCAGGTTGCGGTAGGGAGCCCTATTTCCGTCTCAGTGATGATGACTGCTGACTGCTGACCCCGTTGTGACCCTCACTCCCTCTGCCTGTGGTGTGAAGTAATGGCACCTTCATGTTTTTTTTCCCACCAGCCTGATCTCCCCAAAAGCCTCCGAGATATGGTCAGACTCCTTCACTCCACGCCGAGCTGGGCCCACCAAGCTGATGGTTACCCTGGACTGCGCCGCCCTGCGGCAGGTGTACAGCCAGGTGGTGGTCAACGTCAAACCCTAGGCGGGCGGCGTTCCCCATCCTGCTGCCGACCTCTGGGGGGTCACGCTCACGACGGGCGGGGCGGCATTTTATATTACCTCTCTTTTACTTCTCTTCTTCCCCGTCTTGTCTTTGTCCTCCTTCTTTCTATTGCTAGAGTAGTCGTGGAAACGGTGAACGGGCCCTTTCCGTTTGTTGAAGACACAGGAGCAGTGATGCATCCTGAGGTGGCCAAAGAAATGAATGGGAGCTCTCCATTAGAACAATTTAAAAATACGCTTTTTTTTTTCCAAGGGGGATTTGATGGCTACCACATCAGACAAATGGAGCATTTGCCTCCAAATGCCATTTGAGCATGTGTCTGTAGCAACGGCACCAGCAATGATGGAACCTCATCCTCTAAAACACAGGTATCAGACTCCAGTCCTGGAGGGCTGCAGTGTCTGCTGGTGTTCAGGTTGTTCCCGTGGCTCATTTAAGTCTTTGATTGGCAACCACAAAAACCCGCAGTCACTGCGGCCCCCTGGGAATTCAGTTTGACACCCCTGCTCTAAAACATTACCGGCACTGGTTTTAACAGGCATTGTATTTAACTTGCATTCAAGGTTATCCCTTCCAGAGGTCTATGCTGCTGAATTATAGCTAACTGCACTATACGTATTTAGATCACAACATAAGATCATCATATTGCACATCATACAGTTTAAGCATTCTAGCCACGGGCAGTTTGAAGTCAGTGGATGCAGCTAATGTGGATTAGTGAGTGTGGTTATGGGAGATGGAGAATGGCTATATTAACATGCAACTATATTAGCCCAGCTTTCATATGTAAAAGCAAAGTCCATTGGTTTAAGTTTCATTTTAGCTCTGAAGGAGAGACACTGTTGGACCGTCTCATCTCTCCTAGTCAAACGACAAGTCTCACAACACAAGTGAAAACACTGGGTCAAGTGTTACTGAAAACTAACAAAAGGCACAAAATATACAGAAATTAGGTCTTTATTTTGGTCAATAAATGATTATTTTTAGTTTTCTGCATTAGTGTGCACGTAGAAAAGAGCAATATATTTCCTAACTTTCCAAAAAAAATCATGTTACAGATAATTGTTTGTATTGTGTGAAAAATAACATTAATGGACCACTTTTCGGACAAAAACTTTGAAAAGTGTCTTGGATGACCTGGAGAGACAGAAGCAAGCAAGACAGCCAAAGTCTGCTGAAGAACAGTAGCAAGTTCACCAACGTGTTTGCCAACCAACCGATTTTCTTATGAGAGAAGTGATGCAGTTTTAATTGGTGGTCACAACAAATATTGATTTGATTTAGTTTATAACTGTTTACTGCTCTTTATGTTATTTTAAAATAGTAAAAAAGCATCTTCCCTTTTACAGAATTATTTTACATGTGCCTAAGACTTTCGCACAGTACTGTACTTATACAGCAATGAAATTGTTTTCATTTCACACTTCCTTTCTTCTTTCCATTAAATATGCTGTTGAAACCAGATTGAGGTTGCTTCACTTATTCTTTATGTAAACGGACAATGATATATGAGGCTGTCATGATTTGTGAATCATTTAAGTACAGGCCTTGACATGGCAATAAATATTCTGATTCCATCAGACACATCTTACAGAAGGCTGCAAGCTTACATTACAAAAAAAAGAAGAAAAAATTGCATTTATGATGACTATGTTTAAAGAAACAACTTCATGTGTATTTTACTAGTTATGGATGTGATACTTTAACTTGTGGAAGAACCTATGCACTTGTAAGTCGCTTTGGATTAAAGCCAAATGACTAAAATGTAAATGTAAAATGTACATTTGCTGTATATTGATGTTATGTCCCAAATCTAGCCTAAATCTATGTTACAACTAACATGGCAAGCACACTAGGAACACGACAAAGTCGCTTGGGCTCAAAAATACAAAGGTTCAAAATACATTTATGGAAACATCAATACAATAAAAATAAATATACTTTTTTATGAAGACATAAAACAAGCCTCAAAACTAAAATACATACATTATGGCATTGGGCAGGACACAGGCCAGAGCAAGACTAAAGCCTCTAGTCTAAAACAAATAGCTATTCGAACTCCCATGAAAACAAAATGGTGAGTCTTCTGCAGACAGATTCTCCACTCTGACCTCAAATCTAACCAAAAAAGTGCAAAAGAAAACAAAGTAAACAATCTGCCCAAAACCTGCATGGAATTTATCCTTTTGTGAATTTTATGCCCCCTCATTCTGCCAACCAAGCTCACCCTGACAAATTACCTGTAGTTAATTTTGTTAAGCCCATGAATTTAGATACAGTGAAATTTAACTTTTTCCTCAGAATTTTGTCAATTCTTCATAACCATACAAACAAGTATACCGATTGCAAAAAATATATACATTTGACTGTGTATGTTTTTTTTCTATCCACTTTCATGCATTGGCACGTGTTCCTCCCCCCAGAGCCATAGGCTACGACTCTGCTTCCCCCTCCTCATTTAACGTCAGTCAAACTGACTCCCCACTCAAAAATTCCCCCCGGAAAGACAGAGAAGCTAGTGCTTGAAATCAAATCATCTCTCATCAGAAGTCTCCTAAACTTGAAGAGATTAAGCGTCTTTCCTCATCAGTTTTATCTTTTGTACATGGAATCAATCTGGTTGCCCTTCTTTGAACCTTTTTCGAGTGCCTCCATCTTTCTTGTAGTATGATATCTAGAACTGCACACAATATCCTCAGTGTGGTCTGACAAGGATATTGCATAAGGTGAGTATGACTTCTTTACATTTATACTCAATACTCTTGGCGATGTATTCAAGCATTCTGCTGGCCTTTTTTTTACTGCAACAGCACATTGATGAGAACCTGAACGGCTCTCAAATATTACCCCCAAGTCTTTTTCAATTGGACCAATTAAGTACCAGTCATAAAGTAATCCTGCTTTATGTTTCCCATGTGTAGAACTTTAAATGTAGTTATATTGAATTTTATTTGCCACTTCTGGATTCTGTTTAGTAGATTCCAAACTGTTAGCTAAACTTCCCAGTTTTGTATCATCTTCAAATTTAACTAATGTACTTTCAATGCCCATGTAAAGTTCATTCATTCATCCATTCATTCATTGTCCTAACCCGCTTATCCTGAACAGGGTTGCAGGGGGGCTGCGGCCTATCCCAGCATTCATTGGATGAAATGCAGGAATACACCCTGGACAGGTCGCCAGTCCATCATAGGGCACACACACACCATTCACTCACACACTCATACCTACGGGCAATTTAGACTCTTCAATCAGCCTAACCTGCATGTCTTTGGACTGTGGGAGGAAACCGGAGTACCCGGAGGAAACCCACACGAACACGGGGATAACATGCAAACTCCGCACAGAGAGGCCCCGGCCGACAGGGATTCAAACCCAGAACCTCCTTGCTGTGAGGCTACCCACTGCACCATCCGTGCCCCCCCATGTAAAGTTCATTCATGTAAATGAGTAAACGCAGTGGTCCCTGCACTGATCCTTCTCACAATACTCGACTCAAATAAGATCCCTCCTTTTTGTGTTCTATCCTGTAACCAATTCCTGTAATTCCTATCGTCCTCATTTGAAAATTAAATAAGTTTGTAATGCGGTACTTTATCAAATGCTTTATAAAATAGTTTATAATATCATATGACATAGCAGTTTCTTTTTTCAACCAAATTTATACGCCATGTTTTTTATAGAGAAATATGCTTCTACATTTAGGTTTGTACATTTTGCATTATTATTATTTCACAAATACACCAGTTTTTATGTCTTGATATCATTGGTACAGTATACATGATATAAATATAAAAGCTTAAAATATTATCAGGAGAGCCTTCCATTGACTCACAAAAAAAAAAAAAAAAAAAATCCAAATCATGAAAGCCGATATATCTCATATTCTGTAAGGAGAAGATTGTGCCTGACTTCACTCTCCTGCCTGACTTCACTCTCCTGCCTGGCTTCACTCTCTTGCCTGGCTTCACTCTCCTGCCTGGCTTCACTCTCCTCCTGCCACCTCATCAGCGGTGTTTAGCTGAGCTGCCAGTGTCTGGAGCATCTCCACCTCTCTGGCAGCTTCCTCATACTCCTCTCTCACCTCTACTACTTCCTCCTTAAGTCTCAATATTTCTGTATCTTTCTCCACACTGCACTCTCTCAGTCTCTCTATCTCTCTGTCCTTCTCCACACTGCTCTCTCTCAGTCTCGCTATCTCTCTGTCCTTCTCCACACTGCTCTCTCTCAGTCTCTCTATCTCTCTGTCCTTCTCCACACTGCTCTCTCTCAGTCTCTCTATCTCTCTGTCCTTCTCCACACTGCTCTCTCTCAGTCTCTCTATCTCTCTGTCCTTCTCCACACTGCTCTCTCTCAGTCTCTCTATCTCTCTGTCCTTCTCCACACTGCTCTCTCTCAGTCTCTCTATCTCTCTGTCCTTCTCCACACTGCTCTCTCTCAGTCTCTCTATCTCTCTGTCCTTCTCCACACTGCTCTCTCTCAGTCTCTCTATCTCTGCCTGCAGAGTGTCTCTCTCCTGTTCTCTCCGTGTCAGAGCCGCCTCCTCCCGGACCAGTTTCTGTCTGAGCGTCTCCTTGACCTCACCGAGCTGCTGCAGCACACGTCCGTGTCTCGCCAGTGGATCCCCTGGATCCCCCCTCCCTCTCTGTCTGTCTCCCTGCCTCCACATGCCCCCCGCTCCCTGGGTCTCCCCACAGCCGTAGAACCTGGCTCCACTCACCTCCGCCCTCCCTAGCCGCGGGGCCACCTGACAACAGTTGCCCCGGTATCTGTTGTCACTTGTGTGGCTGCCTCCCGAATGCACGCCCATGTACTCCTGGAGCTCCCTCCCTCCCTCCCGGCTCTGCAGTGTGTCTGTGCAGGTGACCACTGTGCGCCTACAAACATTCTCCCCGGACATGTGTGGAGACGGCATTCGGAAAGTCTCTGTGAGCGCATCCTCAGATTGGTTCACTGGGGGGCCTGGAGGAAGGATTCAGGGTTGGAGGGTGGAAAAAGGGTGGAAAAAGGTCATAGAAGCATACATTAATAACACAGTTACAATGCTTGAAAATTGCTACTTCCTGTGTGAGTGAATGGTGAGTGTGGCCTGCGATGGACTGGCAACCTGTCCAGGGTGTATTCCTGCCGTTCGCCCAATGTATGCTGGGATAGGCTCCAGCCCCCCTGCGACCCTATTCAGGATACACGGGTTAAGATAATGGATGGATGAGACTTTAGCTAACCAACTATGTTACGAGCAAGCAACTTATTTGCCTATGGAACTAGCTAGCTATATAACTAAGATATGTGTACCACAAATGATGCAACTGCAGCTATAAAAAACAAAACGTTTGCTTGAGAACTCTCAATTCAAACAAAATGTATCATTCAATGAATGGCAAATACCAATTTTTGCCAATAGATGGCGTTCGTGTATAATAAATCAGTAGGAAGGGCTTGCAAGGCGAGGTGTTCTTTAACTCCAGTTAACATTGGCAAGTGGGCCGAATAGATTCTTTAATGTAAGGCAGGTTCAATGGTTTTATTTTTAATGCATATTTATAATGACCTATCAAGTATTAATTTGATCTCCCGGTGTAAAAATTGATCAAATTAATCACAAAAATTACATTCTCTCCATCAAGGTGTATCAACACAGATCTTTGACAACATGCTACAGCCTTGTAGTGATACACTCAGTAGCCCCGTTTAGATGTAGCCATGTTTAATCGGATCAACAGGCCGATCTGAATAAAAATGCCTCATGTAACCACACAATCGGAACAAATGATCCTATTCCAATTAAAATTTTATTCAGATTAAAAGGGGTAGTCTAAACCTTTCGACAATCCAATTAACAGGTGAATATAAGCCATGTGAACACTTGAACCGACTACATTCTTTGGATGAATTTTTTTTTTTTCTGCACATGTTTGTTCACAGGGTAAGTGATGCAGTTTCGACCCAGTTGGGGAAATCGTAAGATGTCTCAGGGAGACTTGCTTTTTTTAAACATTAAACATTAAAAGACGGAAAAATCGTGAAACAAAGTGTTTCCTGCTGAGTACAGAATTCCTGCTTCGGAAGAACACCAGTCTCAGATTAGCCTCACCTGCCCCACACCCTCTCTCCCGTTTTTCCTAAATTTGGGCTTTCACAGCTTTTCCAAATAGTAGACTGTTCCTCCACGATGCCACCCCTACTGACTGATCCTCAGTCGCAGAAGAAGAAAGTATCCATTACATCTCATGAAATATATACAATGGTTTAGGAAAGCATGCAAACTAATTTTAGTTTTTTTTCAAGGACTTGCTTGCACAAGTCATTTATTTATTTTTATACTCTGTGCAATTTAATTTCATTATCAATAATTGAATTACAAATTCTATATGAATACAATGTTTCCCACAGTGGTTTACGGTTAAGGTGGGCCGGCTGAGCAAAAGCCAGTCCCGCCTTAACTATAAAACACTGCAGGAAACACTGCATTGATATAGAAAGTGTAATTAAATTACGATTTCTACCTGAAATCCGCGTGATTTAATTGCTGTGGACTCTTATATCAAGCAAAAAATAAGAGTTTGGCACTCACATGTTAAAGACGGGCTGGATTCTGTTGTTCCTGCACTCTTTCGGTTCCGCTTCCCAGCCTGGTCTCTCTCGACAGGGCACTGTTCCTCTCTCAGGCATCCCTCAGTCCATCGCTGACTCACTTGTGCCTGCTCCCACTGGCCGCTTGGTTCAAGACGCTGGGGTATCTCACATCTGTAGCCTCCACAATAAGTTACCTTTTTCAGGAGCTCTGTGACCTGAGTTTTGTCACTCTTGTTTAAGTTATTGAGAACGTGGTACCTGCCGTCACATTTTCCGAGCAGCCTCCTCAAAGCTCCACCATTGCTGTCAATGTACAGCTCTATGGTTGCGTCGCCCAGCCGGTCCCCGCAGGTGAACAGCACTAGCGTGTTGCCCCAGACAGCCTGGCCCAGCAGACGCATATGTTTGTCCACTCGCGTCTGCATCATGTCTGAACCCACAGGGATGGTCAGGAGGAAAGCATGGGGCCCCGGGGCGCACAAAGACACGCTGCGCTCCATCTCCCGTTCCACCTCCCGTGGGATGGAGGCTGCGTAATAATCCCAGCCCGGAGTGTCAACCACGGCGACCGTCTTGCCGGCGACCGTCCCCCGCCTCATCGTAGATCTGCGGTTCACCGTTCCGATTGCGAACACACTTCTACTCAGGATGATGTTTCCTGCAGAGCTTTTTCCAGAATTCCTGCCCCCTAGGAGTACCAGTCTGAGATCGGCCATATCTGCCCCACGCCCCCTCTCCTGTTCTTCCAGAGTTTGGGCTCTGCCAGCATTTCCAAACGGCTGACTGTCCCTCCATGATGCCATCCCGAATGATTGATTGGCAACTGTGGCTCAGAAAGAGGAAGATGGCTTATGTTAATTTCCTCTTGTGAACCTGGTCACATGTTGGTTGTTTGAGTCGTGTGTGGTTTCTGCATGGCATGGTTCTGCCTGGGAATCATGATTCATGATTCTACAGGATACTGAGCCTTCATGTCAGCGGAATATCTTTTTATTTTATTTCTGTGCTTACAGTACAGTGCATACGGGCAGCCTGCAGTGTAGTGGTTAAGGCACATGACTGGGACCCGCAAGGTCAGTGGCACAATAAGATCCGCACAGCCGTTGGGCACTTGAGCAAGGCCCTTAACCCTGTATTGCTCCAGGGGAGGATTGTCTGCTGCTTGGTCTAATCAACTGTAAGTCACTTTGGATAATGACGTGTAACGTAAGTATTTGGACAATGACACCATTTCTGCTGTTTTGGCTCTGTGGAGTGAGAGCTGTATCTGTTCCAGGTGTACCCAAAGCTGAATCCCTTATTTGGAACTGCAGGAATAATTAACCCTAAACAGATAATGATTCTATCCAAAGATTCAGGCTTATATTCCTTCTTATTATTATTTGCTTTCTTTTATTTTACATTACATTATTGGCATTTGGCAGACGCTCTTATCCAGAGCGAAGTGCATACCCATAACCAGGGATAAGTTCGCTGAAAGACCCTAGAGGGAAGTACAATTTCAACTGCTACCTGTACAACAAAGATAAGGACGTGGGCCAATTTTTTTTTTTTTTTTTTTTTTTAACAAAGAAACAAACAAACAGAGCAAAAGTGACCAAAGTTAATTATCCAAACACTGCTTACCTAGCCAACTAAAAATACCGATACACAAAGCAAGTCACAGAGACAACAATTAAGGTTCACAGGGAGGTAGGGAGGGGTGGGGAGAGGTGCTGCTTGAAGAGGCGTGTCTTCAGCTTGCGCTTGAAGGTGGGGAGAGATTCTACAGTTCTGACCTCAACGGGGAGTTCGTTCCACCACCGTGGAGCCAGAACAGACAGTAGTCGTGAGCGTGAGGTGGAGGTTTGGAGAGGGGGAGGTGCCAAGCGGCCTGTGGAGGCTGAACGAAGAGGTCTGGCAGGGGTGTAGGGTCTGATGATTTTTTGTAGATAAGCTGGGGAAGACCCTTTAACTGCTTGGAAGGCTAGCACCAATGTTTTGAATTTGATGCGAGCCATGACAGGCAGCCAGTGGAAAGGAAGTAAGCAGGGGGGTGACGTGTGAGTATTTAGGAAGGTTGAAGACCAGACGAGCTGCTGCATTCGGGATGAGTTGGAGGGCGGACGCTGGGAGGCCAGCCAAGAGGGAATTTCAGTAGTCCAGGCGGGACAGAACCATCGCTTGGACCAGGAGCTGGGTCGAGTAGGGGGTGAGAAAGGGGCGGATTCTCCATATGTTGTATAGGAAGAACCTGCAAGACCGGGTCACCGCCGCAATGTTCTTGGAAAGGGACAGTCTGCTGTCCATCACCACACCGAGGTTCCGTGCACTGGGTGACGGCGTGAGTGTGGTATCCCCAAGGGAAATGGAGAGATCCAGATGGGGAGAGGTATTAGCAGGGATGAATATCATTTCAGTCTTGCCTGGGTTGAGCTTTAGATGGTGGTTGTCCATCCAGCTCTGGATGTCCCTCAGGCAAGCAGAGATACGGGCTGAAACCTGCGTATCGGACGGCGGGAACGAGATGAAGAGTTGGGTATCATCTGCGTAGCAGTGGTAGGATAGCCCATGTGCAGTGATCACAGGGCCAAGGGAGCGAGTATAAAGAGAAAAAAGAAGCGGGCCAAGGACTGAGCCCTGGGGAACTCCTGTGGCGAGGGGCCAAGGTGTCGATACCGAACCAGCCTAGGCAACCTGGAAGGAGCGACCAGAGAGGTAGGACTCAATCCAGTCCAGGGCTGTGCCACAGATGCCCGTTGCTGACAGGGCAGACAGGAGGATGGAGTGATCCACAGTGTCGAAGGCAGCAGAGAGATCTAGAAGAGGACAGAGGAGAGGGAGGCTGCTCGTGCGGCATGGAGTGACTCACTGACGGAGAGGAGCGCAGTCTCTGTCGAGTGGCCCGATCTGAAGCCAGACTGATGGGGGTCTAGCAGGTTGTTGTTAGAAAAGAAAGAAGAAAGTTGAGTAGAAGCGGCTCGTTCTATAGTTTTAGAAAGGAAAGGAAGAAGAGATGATAGTAGTGGCGGTAGTTCTGGATGATGGAGGGATCCAGAGCAGGCTTTTTTAGCAGCGGAGTGATGTGGGCCCTCTTGAAGGATGCTGGAAAACAGCCGGAAGACAGGGAGGAGTTGACAAGGGAGGTGACAAATGGGAGAATGTCTGGTGTGATAGTCTGGAGAAGAGAAGAGGGGATAGGGTCAAGGGCACAGGTTGTAGGGCGGTGGCAGAGCAGGAGTTGAGAACCATCAGAGTCTGTAAGGGGGGAGAAAGTGGAAAAGGAAGGGATGGGCCTAGAGGGGGGGAAGGGCACAGTGAGGGGGGCGGTGGTTGTAAAGGATCTGCGGATGACTGTGACGTTCTCATCAAAGAAATCAGCAAAGTCATCAGCAGGGAAGGAGGACTGAGGAGGAGGCGGTGCGTTGAGGAGAGAGGAAAAAATAGAGAAAAGTTTCCGGGGGTTAGAACCGGAGTTCTGAATTTGTGTTTGATAGTATTTTGCTTTGGCGGCAGTGACAGCGGAAGAGAATGCCGCCAGGAGAGACTGGTAAGTCATGAGGTCTGAAGCGTCTCTGGATTTCCCCCACTTCCTCTCCGCTGCGCGGAAGCTGGCCCTGGAGGTACAGAGGGTGTCAGATATCCAAGGACTGGGAGGGAATGTGCGAGGTGGCTTTGAGGCAGGGGGACAGAGAGAGTCAAAGGCGGAGGAGAGAGATGAAAGGAGGGTGGCAGATGCAGAGTTAGTGGGGAGTTTAAAGAAGGATTTGAGAGGGGGGAGTGAGGCGGTGACGGTGCTGGCAAAGGAAGAGGGTGAGAGGGAGTGGAGGTTACGGCGGGCTGAGGAAGTGTGGGTGGGAGGAGGGGGAGGAGGATGGGGAGGAAGAGGGAGGGAGAATGAGATGAAGTGGTGATCAGATGTATGCAGAGGGGTAACCGTGAAATCGGAGCATGAGCAGTTCCTCACAAAGACAAGGTCTAGGACATTGCCCGCCTTGTGGGTTGGAGGAGAGTGTTGCAGGGAGAGGCCGAAGGAGTGGATTAGCAGTAGGAAGGCAGCAGCCTGGGAGGCTTCTAGGTGGATGTTAAAGTCTCCAAGGAGAATCAGTGGGGTGCCATCCTCAGGGAAGGAACTGACCTCAACGGCTCATCAAGGAAGTTTCCCAGGGGCCCTGGAGGACGGTAGATAACTGCAATGAAAAGGTTAGTAGGGTAGGATACTGCAACAGAATGGAATTCAAAAGTGGATATGGACAGGTCAGAGAGGGGGAGAACAGAGAATTTCCATGAGGGGGAAATTAAAAGACCAGTACCACCGCCACGGCCGGAAGGCCGGGGAGTGTGAGAGAAGGAGAAGGAGGATGAGAGGGCAGCGGGAGTGCTGGTGTTGTCAGGTGTGATCCAGGTCTCTGTGAGGGCAAGGAATTGTAGGGACTGGAGGGAGGCATATGCAGGGATGAAGTCAGCCTTCTGAGTGGCAGACTGGCAGTTCCATAGTCCCCCTGTGACAGCAAAGTCCTCACAGGGGGTCAGCGGAGGGTAGCTGAGGTTGGAGGGGTTCCGACGCCGTGGAGGCCCACGTTGCAGGGGGGGTCCTCGAGGGAGAGAGCAGACTGGGATGTAATATTCACTTTTATTGAATGTGATATGTGGGCTACTATCATGCCATGGGCCCCCAAGTGCCACCCCGCTACCTGAGTCTCCCCACAAAAGCAGCTGTGCTGTTGACAGCCGAAACTTCAAACTCTGTACATCATACACACTGCTACACGCTGGATACCATTCTTGTGAGCCAAATTCATTCGACGATGATCACATTATCATACTACAGTGCACAAGTTTATTGTGAATGCACATTATGAAAGTGCCCCCTCCTGTGGCCAGTTTGCGTAGTGCAAGTTTATATCAAAGGGCCATGTGAGGGTTCCCAAGTTTGGAAAGACCAAGTAATATTTTTCTGCCTGCATGCCTGCCCGTTCTATAAAAAGCTGTGTGCGTTTCTGCCATGTTAATAAAAGGTTCTGCAAGTCAGGGGGGGGGTCTTATGACATGTTTGTCCACCACTGAAACCCCTCAGCTCTTGTTGTGCCTTCTTATCAGCGGAGTATTCTCAGCTGTTTCTGTACTTACAATGCAGTGTGCAGGTATTGAGACAGTGAAACATTTTTTTGGTTGTTTTCACTCTGCACTCCAGCACAACTGAGTGGAAATGAGACAATAAATGAGGTTAAACTACAGACTGTCTGTTTACTTTCAAGGCACTTACATCCGTATCGGGTGATCAATGTTTTTTAATTTATTTATATGACCCCCCATTTTAGGGGAACAAATAGCTACTCAGATGTCCAAATGCTTAACAAATTTTGCTGTCGATGCACAGATGTTAAAGTCCAAGACCCCTGCCTCCAAGAAACTGTAACTCATCAGCGCATTGACACGGTGGGTCTGTCCTCCCTCCTCTGGTTTGTTGCATACCAACCCTCCTCCTCTGATTGGTTTGTTACATACCAACCCTCCTCCTCTGATTGGTCCGTTGCATACCCACCCTCCTCCTCTGATTGGTTCCTTGTTTGCCTAACCTTCATTGAGGTGGACAAGATTAAGTGGCTTTCTTAATTTCCCATCTGTCTGACGCGTGTGTTGACTGAATTTTCTCCCCTTCCAGTTTACCAATATTACGTTACATTACAGTTATTTAGCTCACAAGTTTTATCCAAAGTGACTTACAGTTGATTAGGCTAAGCAGATGACAATCCACCCCTTGATCAATGTGGGATTGAGAGTCTTGCTCAAGGGCCCAACAGCTGCACAAATCTTAGCCACTTGGCTACATGCTGCCAATAAAATGTTGTACTGCTATACCGAACGCTTGATGCTGTTTCTGATCTGTGTCATTATAAAATGACATATCTACCTCTGTGGCCTGGTGGTACCTGCACTGACCTACCTAAAATGGTAATGGTAAATGGTTGGCATTTATATAGCGCCTTTATCCAAAGCGCTGTGCAATTGATGCTTCTCATTCACCCATTCATACACACACTCACACACCGACGGCGATCGGCTGCCATGCAAGGCGCCGACCAGCTCGTCAGGAGCATTTAGGGGTTAGGTGTCTTGCTCAGGGACACTTCGACACAGCCCAGGCGGGGCATCAAACCGGCAACCCTCCGACTGCCAGACGACTGCTCTTACTGCCTGAGCCATGTCGCACCTACCTCTAGTGAAAATTAGCGTCACTCCTAATCAATTAGCTTAATACATAAGGAACGTCTCATAAGCAGTAGTGTGTTCCATATGTCTGTACAGATATTCTGGGAACACGCGCTGATCTCCATCTGTGCAGTCGCAGGCTTTTACCACTAGGTGTCAGCATGAAGGAAGAGTCGGAACAGGAGACACTCAGACAGCCGCAAAGCCGGCGATTCTGAAGATCCGTGTTGTTTTCTAGTTCTGCACAGTCGTCAAAAAAAAAAAGAAGCATGGAAGGACGAAGGAAATGATTCAGCAGCTTCAAGCCTCCCTTAAAACAAACGTCATTTGCTATTTAAAAATGTGTTTTTTTTTTAAACAATATTTGAAACAAATAAGTTAATTGCCCACTGACTTAAAAAAAAGAAAGGAAATTAAAGAGGGAGAGAATAGAGGAATAACAATGGGAATAAACTCCTCAACAGAAAGTAAACAACTTGTGTGTGTGCTGAATTATTGCCAGGACTTCATGGTCCAGGAAATAGAGGGAGATGATAGATTTCATTGTGTGTATATGTATATCATATACCACATGCAGTGCCAGTGTGTCTGTGCATGGGCTTTGGATTAGCCGTATCTTATATTTGTGAGCAGAAAGATAATTTTAGTGCCTGCTGTAAAACACCTATTTCATAACTGACACAAAAGGCAAACACACAAGCTCCAGATACACATATGCACGCACACACACACACACACACACACGCACACACGCTAACGGTTGTGAGAGTTATGTTATGCACACAAAGTGGTAAATAAAGTAAAGTCAGTGGGGATTGCTGACTTTGCTGGTTATGACACAAGCCACCAAGCAAGTAAGCAACCTTTCTACGTGACATCTCCCAGTGCAACTTACACAGGCAAAGCTTCAGGAGAAGTGTAACCATATTTGACCCACTATAAGCTCAGAGATGCAAACTGCATTTTAAACACATGTGCATATTCAAATATTGCCATTCACACTTGCATGTGCACACAGACACACACACACACACACACACACACACACACAAATACTGACACTCAGGCTCAAAATATTGATACTACTCATGTGTCAGTAAAAGATACACGCTGAGTCCCCCTTTTCTCTACCTCTCCCTCCCTCTCTCCCTTGCTTTTTCATCAGGTGAAGCAGTTTGACAGTTTGCTGACGAAAGACATTCTCACACAGGTGCAAAAGTCACATACTGAGAAAGAATGAGAGACCAATAGAGAGGGAGAGGGTTACAAAGCTAGATTGAAATCTACAAATTATATACGCATTTGACTGTTGCTGACTGTTGAAAGCACCATGTGCATATATAATGGCTGTAATCACTAATAATAGATTATAGATTATTTATTATTAAACATACCGGATAATGTCTTGGGACTCTTTCAGTTTGACTGTTGCAACATGTATTGTGATTTAATCTCCATGATGTTTAAAGGAGAGAGATGATTTAGAGAGCACAGTTAAGTGTAACTGAACCGGGGGGGGTTTGCTGGGGAGGTGGGGTGAAATGGGGGTTGCTGGAGAAGAGAGTAAAGGCAGAAGCAGTGGGAACTGGATTCAGCCAGACTTCCACGAAAACAGCCACCTAAAACATTTTGCCCCGGGAGGGGCTCCTGCCAAAGGGAGGGGCTCCTGCCCTCCTGCCCCGGGAGGGGCTCCTACCCCGGGAGGAGGTGGAGGGGAAGAAAGACATTCGGGGGAGAGACATGCTGAACCAATGAGTGTGCAGCACCGAAACACACTGGAACCAATGAGTGTGCAGCACCGAAACACACTGGAACCAATGAGTGTGCAGCAATGAAACACACTGGAACCAATGAGTGTGCAGCAATGAAACACACTGGAACCAATGAGTGTGCAGCACCGAAACACACTGGAACCAATGA